>NC_083115.1:23607095-23924115 GCF_949774975.1 Lagenorhynchus albirostris | reverse complement strand
TGCTCTTGTGAGTCGGCCAGTCCAGCGGACCATTATCCGAGCGAGAACTTAGCTCCGTCGTTTAAAAAGAAAAAGTCTTTTTTCTTTTGATCTGCTTAGGCTCATATACATATAAGGAGGGCTGTACTTTGGCATTTCTTTGAAGCTTTACAAAGAGTTTTGCCTTTTTTTCTTTTTTTTTTTTTTTACTATTTTGGAAAATCATTTCATGGAGGACAAAATGTTAAGATGGTATTAGAGTTGCCAAAACAGCTGCGTTGACAGTGACCCTTTAAACTTAAAGAGATACACCCATGTATCTCTTCTCTTTAATATCAACTATGAATCAAATGTGTCAACTTTCACTTGAATATAAACAAACACGCTCATGCTAAGTTTCCACAATCTTCTCCTTTTTCCATTAAGTCACTGACTATATGCACACTTAGCAGATGCTTATTAAAATATGTATTATTTTATTATGAAGTCTTTTCTTTTTATTTCACCCTTATAATAGGAGTGGGCATTATGTCAGTGTTCAGTTATGTGTATCACAAAGTTATAATAGCTACACGTTTCTTTTAAGTGCTGGACACATTAACAGTGTGAGACTCCTCCATCTGATGCCGGCGAACTTGTCTTTCCCCGAACAGCCAGACTTGTCAAGATACAGCCTGGATTGTTAATTGTGTCACCGGCATTTTTACAAACACATTTTTTTAATATGTTCTTCACAAAAGGTGGAGGTTAAACACACACGAAAAAGCATCCATTATTCAGCCTGATGCAGCAGAAATCAGAATTACAGGATCAGGAGACATGTGTTGAGAGAGGCAATCCCCGTGGGTACTGAGAGACCCAAGAATGCAAGGCACCCCCATTCTTTCCTTGGGGCATTTCTAAGCATGGTGATTGCAGCAGAGCAATCTGCTCCCTTCAGGACCAAGAACAGATTCCTTAATGCTTGGGATTCCCCAAGCTTCTATTCCTCAGGTGACAGTCAAACCCACTGCATACGAGCATACACCAGGGAATTTGGAGGGTCCTGGTGTTTGACGTTCTATGAGTAATAAAGTCCTCTGTGACTGACCCAGGCACGCCCTATCTTCTGCCAGCATCATGACACAGTAATGGGCTGCTTTTTTAGCCTCTAAGACGTAAAGGCAAATGCCAGACCCAACACTGAGGTTCACGGCAATCTGCTGAATCCCCTTCTCCGTCAATTTCTTGATCTGAAAGACTAGGGAAATGTTACATAAATCACATGTACGATTTATGGAGCCACGGAGCAGAACACACAAGCACAATTACCATCTAGTTCCTCTGCTACTGAAAATAATGCTTCTAATTTGAAAGCCTTACTTTTCAAAGTAAATTGACACATCATACACAAAACCAGTTTCAGACTGAGAGCAAATATAAATGAGAAAAGTAAAAAAAACAAAGTTCAAGAGGAAAACCTAGGGGATCATCTTATGACCTGGGAATGAGAAGAGAATTATTAAATAACATAAAAAATAATGCCAGCATACAGGAGAAAATGATTATATTAAAACAGGGAACATCTGCTAATCAAAATATACCATGAAGAAAGTTAATTCAATCACAGAGTCAGAAAAAGTAACTGAAATCAAAGATGGATAGCCAGAATATATAATCTATTACTATATAAATTTTAAAAAATACAAGGACAATAGCTCATTAGAAAAATGGGCAGAACATTTATATAAGCACCTTGAAAATGAGCCAAACAACTAAAAATATATATAAAGGTGCTTAACCTCATTAGCCACCAGATAACACACATTAAAACTACAACTGGGGGGAGATCTTCAACCTGGTGGAGGAGTGAGACGTGGAGATCACCTTCCTCCCCACAAATACATCAGAAATACATCTACATGTGGAACAGCTCCTACAGAACACCTACTGAACGCTGGCAGAAGACCTCAGACCTCCCAAAAGGCAAGAAACTCCCTGCGTTCCTGGGTAGGGAAAAAGAAAAGAGAAAAAACAGAGACAAAGAATACGAACAGGACCTGCACTCGGGGAGGAAGCTGTGAAGGAGGAAAGGTTTCCACACACTACGAAGCCCCTTCGCGGGCGGAGACGGGGAGTGGTGGGGTGGGGGGGAAGCTTCGGAGCCGCGGAGGAGAGCGCAGCAACAGGGGTGCGGAGGGCAAAGCAGAGAGATTCCCGCACGGAGGATCGGTGCTGACCAGTACTCACCAGCCCAAGAAGCTTGTCTGCTCACCCGTCAGGGCGGGCGGGGCTGGGAGCTGAGGCTCGGGCTTCGATTGGATCGCAGGGAGAGGACTGGGGTGGGCGGCGTGAACACAGCCTGAAGGGGGTTAGTGCGCCACGGCTAGCCGGGAGGGAGTCCGGGAAAAAGTCTGGAGCTGCTGAAGAGGCAAGAGACCATTGTTTCGGGGTGCGCAAGGAGAGGGGATTCAGAATGCCGCCTAAACGAGCTTCAGAGACGGGCGCGAGCCGCAGCCATCAGCAAGGACCCCAGAGACGGGCATGAGACGCTAAGGCTGCTGCCGCCGCCACCAAGAAGCCTGTGTGTGAGCACAGGTCACTACCCACACCTCCCCTCCTGGGAGCCTGTGCAGCCCGCCACTGCCGGGGTCCCGGGATCCAGGGACAACTTCCCCGGGAGAACGCACGGAGCGCCTCAGGCTGGTGCAACGTTACGCCAGCCTCTGCCGCCGCAGGCTCACCCCGCATTCCGCACCCATTGCTCCCCCCGGCCTGAGTGAGCCCGAGCCCCCTAATCAGCTGCTACTTTAACCTCGTCCTGTCTGGGTGGGAACAGATGCCCTCAGGCGACCTACACGCAGAAGCGGCGCCAACTCCAAAGCTGAACGCCAGGAGCTGTGTGAACAAAGAAGAGAAAGGGGAATCTCTCCCAGCAGCCTCAGGAGCAGTGGATTAAATCTCCACAATCAACTTGATGTACCCTGCACCTGTGGAATACCCAAATAGACAACGAATCATCCCAAACTGAGGAGGTGGACTTTGGGAGCAACTGTAGACTTGGGGTTTGCTTTCTGCATCTAATTTGTTTCTGGTTTATGTTTACCTTAGCTTAGTATTTAGAGCTTATTTTCACTGATAGATTTATTTACTGATTTGGATGCTCTCCTCCTTTTTCTATATATAGATTTCTTTTTCCTTTTTGTTTTTTTGTGAGTGTGTATATGTATGCTTCTTTGTGTGATTCTGTCTGTATAGCTTTGCTTTTACCATTTGTGCTAGGGTTCTGTCTGTCTGATTATTTTTTGTTTTTAGTGCTTGTTATCATTGATGGATTTGTTTCTTGGTTTGGTTGTTCCCTCTTTCTTTATGACTTTTTAATTATTTTATTTTTAATAATATATTTTTAAATAACTCTATTTTCTTCTTTCTTCTTTCTTTTTTTTCTCACTTTTCTTCGGAGCCGTGTGGCTGACAGGGTCTTGGTGCTCCAGCCAGGCGTCAGGCCTGTGCCTCTGAGGTGGGAGAGCCGAGCTCAGGACATTGGTCCACCAGAGCCCTCCTGGCTCCACATCATATCAAACAGCGAAAGCTCTCCCAGAGATCTTCATCTCAACGCTAAGACCCAGCTCCACTCAAGGACCAGCAAGCTACAGTGCTGGAAACCCTATGCCAAACAAATAGCAAGACAGGAACACAACCCCACCCATTAGCAGAGAGGCTGCCTAAAATCATACTGAGGTCACAGATACCCCAAAACACACCTCCGGACATGGTCATGCCCACCACAAAGACAAAATCCAGCCTCATCCACCAGAACACAGGCACCAGTCCCCTCCACCAGGGAGCCTACACAACCCACTGAATCAACCTTACACACTGGGGGCAGACACCAAAAACAATGGGAACTACGACCCTGCAGCCTGTGAAAAGGAGACCCCAAACACAGTAAGTTAAACAGAATGAGAAGACAGAGAAACACACAGCAGATGAAGGAGCAAGATAAAAACCCACCAGACCAAACAAATGAAGACGAAATAGCTAGTCTACCTGAAAAAGAATCTAGAATAATGATAGTAAAGATGATCCAAAATCTTGGAAATAGAATGGAGAAAATGCAAGAAATGTTTAACAAGGACCTAGAAGAACTAAAGAGCAAACAAACAATGACGAACAACAAAATAAATGAATATAAAAATTCTCTAGAAGGAATCAATAGCAGAATAACTGAGGCAGAAGAACGGATAAGTGACCTGGAAGATAAAATAGTGAAAATAACTACCGCAGAGCAGAATAAAGAAAAAAGAATGAAAAGAATTGAGGACAGTCTCAGAGACCTCTGGGAAAACATTAAATGCACCAACAATCGAATTATAGGGGTCCCAGAAAAGAAGAGAAAAAGAAAGGGACTGAGAAAATATTTGAAGAGATTATAGTTGAAAACTTCCCTAATATGGGAAACGAAACAGTCAGTCAAGCCCAGGAAGAGCAGAGAGTCCCATACAGGATAAATCCAAGGAGAAACACGCCAAGACACATATTAATCAAACTATCAAAAATTAAATACAGGGCTTCCCTGGTGGCGCAGTGGTTGAGAGTCCGCCTGCCGATGCAGGGGACACGGGTTCGTGCCCCGGTCCGGGAAGATCCCACATGCCACGGAGCGGCTGGGCCCGTGAGCCATGGCCGCTGAGCCTGCGCGTCCGGAGCCTGTGCTCCGCAACGGGAGAGGCCACAACAGTAAGAGGCCGCGTACCGCAAACATAAAATAAAATAAAATAAAAAGACCCTGAATAACCAAAGCAATCTTGAGAAAGAAAAATGGAGCTGGAGGAGTCAGGCTCCTGGACTTCAGAAGATACTACAAAGCTACAGGACAGTATGGCACTGGCACAAAAACAAATACAGATCAATGGAACAGGACAGAAAGCCAGAGATAGACCCACGCACATGGTCACATTATCTTTGATAAAGGAGGCAAGAATATACAGTGGAGAAAAGACAGCCTCTTCAATAAGTGGTGCTGGGAAAACTGGACAGCTACATGTAAAAGAATGAAATTAGAACACTCCATAACACCACACACAAAAATAAACTCAAAATGGATTAAAGACCTAAATGTAAGGCCAGACACTATAAAACTCTTAAACGAAAACATAGACAAAACACTCTGACATAAATCACAGCAAGATCCTTTTTGACCCACCTCCTAGAGAAATGGAAATAAAAACAAAAATAAACATATGGGACCTAATGAAACTTAAAAGCTTTTGCACAGCAAAGGAAAACATAAACAAGATGAAAAGACAACCCTCAGAATAGGAGAAAATATTTGCAAACGAAGCAACTGACAAAGGATTCATCTCCAAAATTTACAAGCAGCTCATGCAGCTCAATACCAAAAGAACAAACAACCCAATCAAAAATGGGCAGAAGACCTAAATAGACATTTCTCCAAAGATATACAGATTGCCAACAAGCACATGAAAGAATGCTCAACATCACTAATCATTAGAGAAATGCAAATCAAAACTACAATGAGGTATCATCTCACACCAGTCAGAATGGCCATCATCAAAAAATCTACAAACAATAAATGCTGGAGAGGGTGTGGAGAAAAGGGAACCCTCTTGCACTGCTGGTGGAAATGTGAATTGGTTCAGCCACTATGGAGAACAGTATGGAGGTTCCTTAAAAAACTACAAATAGAACTACCGTATGACCCAGCAATCTCACTACTGGGCATATACCCTGAGAAAACCATAACTCAAAAAGAGTCATGTACCACAATGTTCACTGCAGCTCTGTTTACAATAGCCAGGACATGGAAGCAACCTAAGTGTCCATCGACAGATGAATGGATAAAGAAGATGTGGCACATATATACAATGGAGTATTACTCAGCCATAAAAAGAAATGAAATTGAGTTATTTGTAGTGAGGTGGATGGTCCTAGAGTCTGTCATACAGAGTGAAGTAAGTAAGAAAGAGAAAAACAAATACCATATGCTTGCACACATGTATGGAATCTAAAAAAAAAAAAAAGGTTCTGAAGAACCTAGGGGTAGGACAGGAATAAAGACGCAGACGTAGAGAATGAACTTGAGGACACAGGGAGGGGGAAGGGTAAGCTGGGATGAAGTGAGAGAGTGGCATGGATGTATATACACTACCAAATGTAAAATAGATGGCTAGTGGGAAGCAGCTGCATAGCACAGGGAGATCAGCTCGGTGCTTTGTGACCACCTAGAGGGGTGGGATAGGGAGGGTAGGAGGGAGACGCAAGAGGGAGGAGATATGGGGATATATGTATATATATAGCTGATTCACTTTGTTATAAAGCAGAAACTAACACACCATTGTAAAGCAATTATACTTCAGTAACGATGTTAAGAAAGAAAGAAGAAAGAAAGAAAGAAAGAAAGAAAGGAAGGAAGGAAGGAAGGAAGAGAGAGAGAGAAAGAAAGAGAGAGAGAGAGAGAGAGAGAGAGAGAGAGAAAGAAAGAAAGAAAGAAAGAAAGAAAGAAAGAAAGAAAGAAAGAAAGAAAGAAAAAGAAAAACTATAATTGGACACCATTGCAAACTCCCCAGGATAACTGAAATGAAAAGCATAGAATACACCAAGAGTTGGCCAAAATATAGAGCAACAAGAATTGTCCACACTGTTGATGGAAGTGTATTTGGGTAAAAACCACTTTGGAAAACTGTTTTGAAATATCTATTCAACCTGAATACAGGCCAACGTATAAACTGTAACTTACAATTCCAAGTCTATACCAAAAAAATGCAAACATTTTCACTATAGGACAAATAAAAGAACATTCAAAGCAGCACTACTCATGACAGGCAAACCCTGTGCCCTCACCAAGTGTCCACCAACAAGAGAAGGAACAGATAAACCGTGGAATAAATTAGGAACAATTCACCATTAATGCAAGATAGGTAAATCCACAAACAAATGCTGAGGGGGAAAGAGCAAATTAAAGAAAATACACACCAGGTTTATCCAAAGAACACCAGGCTGGCTTAACATCCAGAATTAATTAGTGTAAAACGCCATATTAATAGAATAAAGGACAAAAAAAGAGATGACCGAAAAAAGATGATGGTGGTGGCCTAGGGCTGCAGCAGAGCTGGAAGGACTGGGAGTGGGTGGCCAAGGGATGTGCGGTTTCTTTTGTGGGTGATAAAAATTTTATACAACTGATTGTGGTGATGGTGGTACATCTCTATGGACATACTAAATAATACACTAAAAGCTGCTGAATTACAAACTTGGAACAGGTTAGTGGTGAGTTATATCTGGATAAATTTGTTCAAGAAAGTTAATATGTATGGTACAATTCTATTTATATGAAGAAGTTCAAATATAAGCAAATATAAGCAAAACCAAATATAAGCAAAACTGATCTAAGTTGTTAGAAGTCAGAACAGTGGGGACCCTTGGTGGGAGAGGAAGAATGGTAAGTGGGAAGGGGCACAGGAAGCCTCATGGAAACTGGAAATATTTCATTCGTTGATCTGAGTGTGTTCCCTCCATGAAAATTCAGGGAGCTGTAAACTCAAGAACAGCACACTTTCTGTAGGTATGTTATATTTCAATAAGAAGTTTCTTTTTAAAAAACTAAATTGATTTACACATGAACCAGCCCTATTATTTCTCTCCAGTCCCACTTCCTGACAGAAAAATTACTGATCTCCACAACCTACAAACACACTTCCCTTCTACTTCATTTACTTCCAGGGAAAAGCTGAGGGAATACTATTCTTTGTGCTACACCACAAAGTGATAAAATATTTTAAATGAATGAGAAATTTAGAAGAGCACTCAGTATCAAAAATGCTTATGTCAATAGGTCCCATTAAATGTCAAAATCACCTTCAAAATCATTTGCATCTGACATACCAAAACATATTACTAATATTTTAAAATATTTTTAATCTACTAAATAATCCATTAAAATATGTCTAAAACAACCCAGGTTTAAGCATATCTTTTAAATAAAGTTACAAATACTGAAAGCATTTACTTACTTTTAAAAGACTATATGAGAAATAAATATAAATATATAGCAAGAATATAGTAAACATAAAAAATCACAAGATTTTTGTTTAAGTTCTATATGAAAATGTATCAATAATCTTTAAAATAATGTATGTAGAATATGGTGAATATTTTAAAAACAGTAGCACAGTTTTTAATCTCCCCAAATCCCCACATCAGAACATACAAAGTAACAAGTTAGCAAAACACAAAAGTTCATGAATACCACTTACAAGAAAACTAGGTGAGGAGAGAGTCCCGTAAAGTACAAAATACAAGGAAACAGGCAAACCACCAGCAGTACCGGGAACTGCATGGCTTTGTGTGCAAGGAAGGGAAGGGGGACGGGACAGAGCAAAGGGCAGACTTCACCCTCTGAGAGCATCACCCTCCCCCCAGGGCTGACAGGTGTTCCCCGCACACGGGCAGCCAGCCTGAGTGGGGAGGGGACTGGGAGTGGAAGGGGCTTCACCCAATCCGACAGCCGTGATGAAGCCAACACGGCCCCTATGGACGTGAGATTGGTCAGCCAGACCTCCCTTCCAGGACAGGGTCCCACACTGGGAAGAAACTGCTCAGGCTGTAGGGGTGATGAGGGAGGAATGAAACTGTCTGGACAAAACTGGGGAGGGGGACCAAGCCAGGGAGCCTCAGAAACCAAGCTGCCATATCTTAACTCTCCAGGCAAACATCAGGATGGGAGACATCAAGGAACTGGAAAGTCATCCTGGCCCTGCTCTCCTCTAAAGTTCAGCAAAATTCAGTTCACACAAAAATGAACAACAGACAAGTATCAAGGTCAAGCCTGATATAAAGTTATTATGAGAAACAAAGAAGAAATATCTCAATAAAGCTGGGGAAAATTAATTTAAGAAGAAAAAGAAAAAAGTATCGAAGGAGCAGAATAACATCCCCACACACAATGAAATCCTACCAGAAAGACAAAATAAATTTTAAAAAACCACCTGCTACTCTAAGTTATCAGACAGGAAACAACCATGTAGATCAAAATGAGGAAAACTTAGAAATGAAGTGACAGAACTCAGGGGAAAAAACTAGAAATAAACGGTAGTTCACTTCAGAAATGATGAATCAGTGAGAACAAACATAATAAATGACACATTAAGAGAAGGTAAAAAAAAAAGGAAGGTAACTTTAAAATAAAAAAGAAATGAAGTGGCAAATATTAAAGGCAGGCAAAGAGGATACAAAGAACAGATGATAGGAGTCATTAAATGTGGACATTAAAGCAGTAGAACAGAACAAATGCTCACAGATATAATTTATGAAAAGTCTACTGAATTTAACAAAAAAAGGTTTGACTACGTATTGAAAGAACACACCACGTACCAGAGAAACTGACTCAGAACAACTAACACCACGGCATATTATACTGCAATTACTGAACATTAAAGAAAATTAAATTCCCCTGCCATCTAGACAAAAAGATAAGTGACTTTATAAGGGAAACAGATTACCTGCCAGCAGCCTTTTCCACAGCACTGTATTGCAGAGAAGGAAGGCAGAACATAAGGTAAGCTGGGAAAGGAGATATAAGCCAGTGGTTTTCTACCCAGCAAAACTGACCTTTCATGTATAAAGGACACAGAAAAGCTGATGTCAACACATAATAACTCGAGGATTATTGTTTCCATGAGCCTCTTTTGAAGAAATGACTAGACCACAGGCTCCAGGAAACCATGAGGACATAAGACCAGTAGTTGGAAGTAAACACATGTAGAACAGACTAAATGAGGGTTAAAGGAAGAACACAGTATTTAATGGATACATGTTCTGACAACACTGACAGCAATCAAAAGTGGAGGAAATGTGACAGCAAATGAGAAAGATTGTTCATGGTTTTCAGGGGTCCTGTTGGTGATAGGTTTCCCTTGTTATTTTAATCCTGCTGTAGGTATAATGTGGGATAGAGCAGATGCATAATAATAGATTGTTCTAACTCCATTACCTCTGTGCTCTTTGAAAATCAGGATTTTCAGCATGGGAGAAAAGAGATACAAATGTAACATAAAAGAGGTGTAGTAAAAATTGCATTTGAATTGCAATTACCAGTATGAATTCAAAATGTAGTCTGTCTTCAAAAATTCACATGTTTTTCCCAGCTTTTCCCCTACAAAAATCAAGAAACAATGACCAACCTGCACCTCTAGAAATAAGAATGTGGTCTTGATGCCACTTTCACTAAATACAGCAGGTTCCCTTGACACTGGCTAATCCAGGTCTTGGGACCAAGAAATGGACAATATGGACATCTCTAAAAAACTCTAGCACTGGGTCAAAAGGCCTCAGATGCCAACTTGAAGAGACCCGCCCCCGGCCAAAGACAGGAGTCACTAAAGTCTGAGCACCAACACGGGTAATAATCTCAAAGGACTAAAACAACATAAAATGTATTTAATCCATGACTTACAATAATACTTTTAAATGAAGGGTCATCTTTGGAGAGTGACGGGAACAATTCATTATTTTGCTAACTTGTAAATAAAGGGGAAGATAAAGCATTTATCTTGCCTGTTCTGTTGTAGAATGAAATAGCTGAAGGAAAGTCTCCCATTATACAAACAACTCCAAAAGGGTAAAGGGCAGCACTCGGAGTCTGATGCGCCACTTAAGGCGACGTCAGAAGACAAACAGAAGAGCCCTCTGGGTGTCATCTAAGCCAGGAGGTGGGTGACCTGCTCTCCTGGGGAAAAGCCACCACCCCCTCAGCGATGCAGCCGTGGTACAAGGCCTGACCCGCTCTCCAAAGTCCTTCCGGCGACCGAGGAAGCTGCTGCCACTCCCATGAGGGCCTCGGACTCCCTGCTTCACGACTTATTCCTACAGAAACGCAAATCCACCAGCAGGTCCTCTTAAAGGGGCCTCTACTTCCTCTGCACCTTCCTGCTGTTCTGAGCCCAGATGACAACACCGGGCACCTCTGTGACCAGGCTCTGCGGGGCGCACCGAGGGGCCCTGCATTCAGAGCTTGTTCTGACCCAATGCCGCTTCGGGGACAGGCCTGGGGCAACCCCACCAAGGACCCGCCTCCGGAGACCCAGGACTGAGCCAGGCCCCGCCCCCTGGCTCTGAATGACAATTACGGGATACTGACCATCACTTCATGACTCTTACGTTGTTTTACTCTAGTTCATTCTTTAGAATTTTGGGTCTTAGGCTGAGTAACACATTATTTCTCACATTGTCTCCATAAACTATCCCTAAAACAATGATTTGCCTTAACAGAGAAAATGCCCGGGTACCTAAGAGAATTGGATTCCTGTAGCCTAATCCCCACCAGTCACAAAAGGGCTTCCCAACAACCTCAAAGCACTACCTTCCTCCAAATCTCGCCCTCACCGTGACCAGGACCTCAACAAGGTGGACAAACTTTAAACTCTGCCAGGGACTTTGAAAGATTTATAATGTCCGTAGCTATGGGAAGCTCTTTCCCGCGTTTGGCAGCAGTAACAGCCTCGTGGAATTCTCGAGCTGCCAGGTACCCCACGGTCCCCACGGGTTTCCATGGCATCACCCCCGAGAACGGGAAGCGTTCCCTGTACCGTTTACAGAGGCAGGGCCACCTCTAGGGCAGGAGCCAGAAAACTCTTTCTGTGAAAGGCCCAGCAGTAACTGTTTAAGGCTTTTCAGGCCTCATGGAGCCCACCCACCCCATGGAGCCCACGCGCGGCCATGAACATGCGGCCACGAATGCACGGCTGGCTGGACCTGGCCCGCAGGCCAGAGTCTGCAGCCCCAGATGTAAGAACACACGGAACAAACTCAAAATGGCTTCTACCTGACAAACCTCCACCTACTCACAGGCCTTTCTTCTGCAGACAGAACGCACGTCAGCTGTTCTCCACGGAACAGCCCCAGGCCCGTCCTGGCCACTCCTCCCTGGACGCACAGCAGGCCCTGGGATGGATGCGTCCCCTGCGCCCTCCCCTGGTCTCCCCTCTCTGGGGCCTCCCACAAGGGAAGCTCATCCGTCTCCAACTATATTCTTAGTAAATAAGCATCTTCAGCTCTAAAAAGAAACGAGCCTCCAAGCCATGGAAAGAGGAGGAACCTCCAATGCATATGACTGAGCGAACGCAGCCAGTCTGAAAAGACTACAGACTGTGTGAATCCAACTCCATGACAGTCTGGAAAAGGCACAGTGATGGGGACAGTAAAAAGATCAGGGGTTGTCAAAGGGAGGGCTGAGCAGACAGGGCACAGAGGATTTTAGGGCAGTGAAACTGCTCTGTTCAATACCGTAATGGTGACTTCACGTCATCATAAATTTGTCCAAAACCAAAGAATATACAAACACCAAGAGTGAACCCCAAGGTAAACCATGGACTCTGGGTGATGGTTACGTGTCAGTGTAGGTTCATCAATTGTAACCAATGCACCGTCCGGTGGGGATGGTGACGATGGCGGGGGCAGAAGTCCATGGGAAACCTCTGTACCTTCCTCTGAATTTTGTTGTGAACCTAAAGCTGCTTTTAAAAATTGTCTCTTTCTAACAAGTCAACCTTCTAACGTATTTCCAGCGCTAGTGACATATCAACCTCACCAAACAAACATGTTAACCTGCCCAGCCCCCCGCCAAAGATCGACCAAGTCAATCCCACATTTCCATCTTCCTCTCCCAGCCTCAAAATCGGCTCGCCCACTGCACCACCCCAAGATCTTCCCAGCTCTGTCTGCAGGTCCACACATCCACACCGAGCTGCAGGCAAGACACTGTTAACATCTGCTCAGTGCAGACTTCCTACCCAAACTCTCCTTAAAATTTCTAACCACCTACACCCCAGCATATGTATTTATTTATTTAAACGGCAATTCACCATGAACGACCGTACAAGTAGAAACATCACAGTTAAAATTCTGAGTGGCGTGAGCTCTGCGATGACATGCCTCTGGGAAGAAGAATCGTCCTTGTGGAGGAGAGGACAGGGACCCACACGTCAGCAGTTTTACAGGAAAGCAGGGCAACAAAGCCCATCACTCTGTCTGCCTCAAACCAGCGGCATCCAGGCCTTGTGCTTTGAGCTCTGGTTCCCCCAGTGAGTGCCTGCAGGACACACAGGTCTAAATTTAAGAAAGAGAAAAGGTTCTTCAGGACCACACAGCTGCCGTGTTACTGTGATGTCCTGCTGTCACAGATGGCTCTTCAAGTCCAGGCGCTTATTTGTTACGTAAGGACAGGTCCGTCACCCACCCAGAGACAGTCTTCAGAGGAAGGACGTGTTCTCGGATCAGAACCCAAGGTCTCAAACATGACCAGAAAGACCCGTGTTCAACCCTGAGATAAACGCATAAGTGTCAGAGCCTCAGGACCAACTGACCTAACCCGAGAGTGTCCACGAATCCAAGGGCCCGGCCGACATGGGAGGAAGGTTTACATGTGAGGCTGGAAATAGCCCCAAACATAAAGAGACCTATGATTTCATTATTCTAAGTATTTCAAGAATTTGGAGACTCAGCCTAACATTGAGAAGAGAATTATATTCCAGGTTCATACCTGAAGTTCATAAAGTGTTCTGAGCACGTCTAAGATCTCAAACGCAGACACACAGACAAACACACACATACACACATGCACAGACACACACAGAGACGCCCAGTCAGACATACACACACAGACACACACACAGACACTGACACACACAGAGATGCCCAGGCACGCGCGCGTGCACACACACACACACACACACATACAAAGACACACACACACATACCCAGATACACACACCCAGACACATACACATACAGACACCCCCAGACATGCAGACATAGAGACACACACCCAGACACACACACACGCATAGACACACACACATACACACACGTGACACTTAACAGGACAAGGACAGTCCTACTTGAGTTAATCAAGTCTCAGTCCTGAAAGTATTTAATTTACATGAAATAAGTTTTTGAGAAATAAAACAGAGCACATTTGGGAAGAATCTACCAATAAAACCGTCAGGAGAACCGCATTCTAAACCACGCCGGTGGGAGAATCAGACAACGACAAGGATGTGACTCAAAAGCTGTATTTCTAAGCAGCTCTTCTCTTTTTACACTGATTCCCTAGAGGAAGGCAGCTATTTTTAAGGCAAAAAGACCCAACCGCTTTAAAGAAACACAAATTAAAATGCAGAGAAGTGTGAACTGCAATGAAATTTACAATTGTTTTAACTAGAAGAAATCACTCTTCCCATTCAACAAAAACGTCCTGAATAATAGTTCAAGGCCCTAAGAAAAGGCAAGGAAGCCCTCCTCAGCCCGTGTCTGCTCAGGATCTGTTGGATGCCCTACGACGACGGTGCACAGCGCCGCCGGCACTCACATGTTTCACTTCAAAGCCCACAAATGAAAGCGGTGTATCCGGGCACACCTCTAAACCCAGCCACGAGGCCTGTGAATTCCTAACGCGCCACCATCCACCAGCCCGCGTCCTGCACACGTGCAGCCTGACGCCGACCTCCAGGCAGGGGCTCGTCTCTGTGGGGCAGGCTCACAGGATGATGAAACGTAATTACATCCCAGACAGTTCTTAGCATATTCACCAAGTAATTCAACCTGGGTTTCCCTGTTCCCGGTAACAAATCCTGTGCTTGGTTAGTTCATGTTTATTTAGGGCAACATCTTAACTACGTTTATATGCGTCACCTAAGAGGAAAAGTCCACTGCACTGGTGGTGAAATCACAAATCCAGGTCCGGCTGAGGGACCATCAGCCCCAGTAAATAATTTTTTCCAGTACTTTAAAAATGGTAAAGGAGCTCATCTTACCTGTTATGCTCTGAAATATAGATAAAAGATGAAAAACTTACTCTGCAACTCTTTTTCCAGGAAATGTAGAAATTTTGTTCAAATTCATGGTAACGATAAAATCTCTAACGAGGAGCGCTAAATCCAAATTTATAAGATATTAGAAATAAATGTGGCAGCAGAATGATGGCGCCAGAGATGTCCACGCCCTACTCCCCAGGACTTGTGAGCACTCCCCGGCGTGGAAAAGGCGCTTTGCAGATGGGATTAGGTCCAGGATCCTGGGATGAGAAGATAATCCCACATAATCAAATATGTCCGTAAAAAGCAGAGAACAGAGAGGGACCCTCAGAGAGACTTCCCTGTGCTGCTGGATTTGAGGGCAGGGTGGAGGCAAGAACCGGGACCCGCACGGCACTTCTGGAAGCTGGAAAAGCTTCAGAGGACCCACCCTGCGGACGCCTTGATTTCCGCCCAGTGAGACGGTGCCGGATTCCCGACCTACAGGGCTCTAGGACGATCAATATATATTGTTTAAGCCAACAAGTTTGAGGTGATCTGTTACAAAGAAAAATCTGAATTCTCTCAGGATAAGGGCACTACGCTGACCCCAAAATTCCACGGATAACTGAGCAGTCACTGCTACCTGACATGTCTCACATATCTGCACAAATTCCACGAGTACCATCAGAAAGAATAAAACGCCCTAGGAACACAGTAGGAAGAACTAGCTAACAGGCTGTCTGATCCCCAGTCCTACTCCTGGAATGACACGTGCCCTCAGAATGCTTACTGGGTTTGTGGCTGCGTCTCTATAACCCTCAAAGCCAGATTAACCGCTAACGTGTGGCGTCAGAGGGAACAGGTGTCCTGAAGATGGCATTTCATCACAAGGAACTGACTCAGGCCTGGGGGCCCCACCCCGCGGCACCCAGCCTGGGCCATTTCCTTCGTCCTAACGGACCCTACAGTGTTTTTCCCACAGCATTTTGTTTAGGGATCATCAGTTCTTACACACACACACAGAGCTGTTATTACCCCAACAGGCATTTTAAAAAGAAAAGAAAAAAAAGGCTTCAATGTAAACTTTTATGAAAAGAAATCGGTGGAAAAGAAGAGTGACCCCAATTAGCATTTTCCCAAAATACAGAGATAATCCGATATTGGAAAAGGTAACAGTACCATTTCTCAGTAAATGATAGCACAACAGCTCATTGCCCTCTTAGTGGCAGAAATAAGTACAGCCTTTACTTTATACATAAACTACAATAAATCCAGAATTAGAGATTTGAAGGGAAAAAATGAAATAAAAATATTAAAGTAAAATAGAGCTGAATGTTTATGCAAAATCTGGCAAAGGAAGGCTTTTTAAGCATGACACCAAAGTCAGAAATCAGAAAGGAATACACTCCTCGATGACTGTACGAAAGTTTACTTCTTGCATAAAAAATTGTAAAGTTGACCATCAACAGACAATTGGTACATATATACGACAGAATACCACACAGCCATAAAAAAGAATGAAATAGTGCCATTTGCAGCAACATGGATGGACTGGACCTAGAGATTGTCATACTAAGTGAAGTAAGTCAGACAGAGAAAGACAAATACCACAGGATTATCACTTATATGTAGAATCTAAAAAGTAATACAAATAAATCTATATACAGAACAGAAATAGACTCACAGACACAGAAAACAAACTTGTGGTTACCAAAGGGGAAAAAGGAGGGGAGAGGGATAAATTAGGAATTTGGGATTAACACATGCATGCTACTATATATAAAATAGATAAACAACAAGGATTTACTGTATAGCACAGGGAACTATAGTCAATATTTTGTAACTGCCTATAATGGAAAATAATCTGAAAAATATATATATACATATATATATAAAAAACTGAATCACTTTACTGTACACCTGAAATTAACACAATATTGTAACTCAACTATACATCAATTAAAAATTATAAAATTGAAACTTAAATGGCAATCTGAGAAGAAAAAATATTTGGATCATAAATATATGAAAAGAGTTAAAAGACCCAACCATGCAATTCACACACACAAAAGAGGAAAAAGCATACTCAACAGAACCACTAACCTAAGTAATAAATTAAATCGCCCATTACGTGTCACCTGTCAAACCAGTAATTATAAAGAGAATTTTAAAAGCAAATACTGTTAAGTGTGTAATCTTGGTGGGAAGGCAAACAGGTGCATTTTTCTGTATTGAAATACACACTGAAAATTTTTTAAATCTTCATACCTTTCGAAACGTTTTAACGCCAAAAATGTATTCTAAGGAAATAATAAAGTAACTAAATAGAGGTAATTCGTCCAAGCTGTATTCATATTACGAGAGAATTGGACATCATTGTCAACCTGAGAGGCTGGCTACATCAACTGAGGTGTACCAACCTAACAGTATTCATCTGTGGATAAAAACATTTTAACAGCTACGAAGTACACCACTATATGAGCAGACCTCAGTGGGCATAACCAGCCCACCCAGTTGACAATGATGTATACAACGGAATATTACTCAGCCACGAAAAAGAAGGAAATCCTGCCATTTACAACAGTATGGATGGACCTCAAGGTATTATGCTAAGTGAAATAAGCCAGAGAAAGACAAATACCATATGATCTCACTTATATGTGGAATGTAAAAAACAGAACAAATGAGCAAACATAAAACAGAAACAGTCATAGATACAGAGAACAAACTGGTGGTTGCCAGAGGGGAGAAGGATGGGAGGATGGACAACATAGGTGAAGGGGATTAAAAGACACAAACTTCCAGTTATGAAATAAATAAGTCACAGGGATGTGAGGTACAGCATAGGGAATATCGTCAATTATATTGTAACAACTTTGTGTGGTGACAGATGGTCATTGGTCTTATCATGATGATAATTTCATGATGTGTAACAATATTAAATCACTATGTTGTACACCTGAAACTAATATAATATTGTATGTTAATTATAACTCAATAAAAATAAATATTTTAAAATATTTTTATGAACAAGAAGAGTTGCCATAATATACTGTATTAATTTGTTAAAACATCTGTTATTGAAACAATTGGTATAATCATTTTATTAATATATCTTGTGGAGATATATATATATAGAGAGAGAGAGACATAAAAATACATGGAAAGTAAACCAGGACAACAATGACCATCTCTGACCCAGCAATCCCACTCCTGGGCATAAACCCAGAGAAAACCATAATTCAAAAAGACATATGCACCCCAATGTTCACTGTAGCACTATTTACAGTAGCCAGGACATGGAAGCAACCTAAATGTCCATCAACAGAGGAATAGATAAAGAAGATGTGGTGTATATATATATATATATATATATATATATATATATATATATATATATACAATGGAATATTACTCAGCCATAAAAAAGAACAAACTAATGCCATTTGCAGCAACATGGATGGACCTAGATAGAGATTGTTATACTGAGTGAAGTGAATCAGACAGAGAAAGATAAATATCATATGATATCACTTACATGTGGAATCTAAAAAAAAGGGTACAAATTAATTTATTTACAAGACAGAAACAGAGTTACAGATGCATAAAACAAACCTATGGTTACCAGGGGGTAAGGGGCGGGGAGGGATAAATTGGGAGGTTGGGATTGAGATAACACACACTACGATATATAAAAAATAGGTAACTAATAAGGACCTACTGTGTAGCACAGGGACCTCTACTCAGTACTCTGTAATAGCCCATATGGGAAAAGAATCTAAAAAAGAGTGGATATATGTGTATGTATAACTGATTCACTTTGCTGTACACCCGAAACTAACACAACATTGTAAATCAACTATACTCCAATAAAAATTTAAAAAAAAACAATGACCATCTCTGAATCTTGTTTTGTTTATGCTAATCTCTTCAAGGTAAGATATAGTGCTTATATGATTTTTAAAAGAAGAGACAACTAACTTAACACAATTTACAATTACAGTGTTCACAATTTCTACAAGTAAGTCTCTGAACTAGCCAGAGAGAAGGTACTTTCACAAAGAATTTGTGTAATTTATTTTTAATATAAATTTACTTGCTGCTAAAACAGTTAAAATTATTTAGTTATAAAGGCAATGGATATTAGCCATCCTACGCCCAGGAGTCCTTGTAGGTAAGTGTGATCTTCCTGCAGATGTGAGGAGATCCAGGGCTCATGAGCATGGCCCCTCACTCACTCACGGGTGGTGGTGAAAGGAGACTGCAACGAGCCTGGCCACAGTCAAGGAAGGTTACTGACACATCTGAGTGAGAGCCTGGGTCCCCACCGCCAAGCAAATGCTGGTTAACCTTACACATTCTGCCTCTATTTCATTCTGTAACATTAGAAACTGAATTCTCCACCAACACAACGGGTGACACCAGAGCCCTCCTGGCCTTCCTGCTGATAAAGGAGAAACGGAAGAACCCACTACTAGGTTTAGCCCCGTAAACAACCAACCCAAAGTGGACTCATGCATTTAATAAGGGAAAAAATTAGGTTTGTCAAAGTAAACACATTGTAAGAAATCAGGGGGCGTTCTAAAACCCTAACTAAAAACCAATGACTCTTTGCCCCCTGAAAATGAATAACATTTTAATAGACGGCTGCCTCTGGAAGCATAAGTCGATCATATATAGACGTTTAGGATCATAAATGGGTCCTATTTTGTTTCTCTTTCTCCATAACATTTGTCTCTGAGAAACACAGATCTATTTGTAGTTACCTCGAGGAAAGTGAATTTTCTTCTGCAAAATAAATTAAGTTTCTGAATTCATAATTATTGTGGCTTGACCTGGAACCAGGGCTAAGAACACTTTCTATAATTTCTCTCACTTTAAATGAAACAAAATATCAAAGTGCAGCCTGATTGTTTCCTTGTCAGAACACAACAGAAATGTAAATACTGTGCTAAACTCGGTGTGAGGGACGCAGTCACAGGAATTACCATGCATGTCATTACTTACGCTGAACCACTGTATCCATGAAACGACAGCCATTTGAATAATTCCAGTAGATTGTTTCAAAAACAGTTTACTGTCATCCCAAAAAGTGCAAACGTGCGTTTTAAATATAATCCATATAAATGAATTTGCATGCAAACCCGCTCCATTCAGTGTTCCTAAGAGCCCCCATGCAAAATTCTAACGTTGAAGAGAAATGGTTCTATATCAAGATGATATGATCCCCGTATCTTTCTTATTCAGACTCTTGAAGATACCTACGTACCATAGGTTAGACCATAAAAGTTAAGCAGAGTTTCTCAGCCTTGCCTCACGACATTTGCACCAGATCATTCTCTGTTGGGGGGCATTGCAGGACGGTTCACATCATCGTGGCCTCAACCCCCTAGATGTCAGTAGCGCCCTCCCCCCAGCTGTGAAAACCAAAAATCTCTCTGGACATTGCCAATATCCCATGGGGGCAAAAGTGCCCCGTTTGAAAACCACAGATATAAAGGGAGACAGAGGACCCCCCAAGGCCTGGAAGGGGAAATTATCACCAACTTGATGCCAATGAGCCTGAAAACCTCAGGTGCTTCTCAGCGGGGCTGGGGGCTGACCTCAGCCCCTGGGGGCATCTGGCAATGTCCGGAGCCGTGTTTGGTGCTCACGGTCAGGGGGAGGGTCCTGGCATCAGTGGGTGGGAATGTGGAACGCTGCCCTCGTCCTTCCACACCCAGGACAGCCCACCACAGAGAATTCTCCGCTCCAAAATGTCAATAATAGTAATGAGTGTCTTTTAAACATTATCCCTACATTTCCATGAATTTCCACAGTTAAAGTTCTACCCAAAGGCAGAATCTGACAAAACTGCCCTTTTCAGCAACTTTGCCTGTAAACTGAAGGCAAGGCAGCTGCTGTGCCGGGGCGCTGGGGGCTGGGTGTGGGGAGGCACAGAGGGGGCGTCACAGGCCACTCTGGGGTTATCCGGGGCAGCAGGTGCTATAGAGGCTCCTCACGGGCCAGCTTTGCTGGCAGCTTCCGGAAATTGTTCCGAGAAGCCCGTTCCTCCAAGACGCAGTGTCTGCCATGGACCAGGAGCCACACGTGGTACCCACCTCCCGTGGCTACAACACGGGCTCCTGGAAGCGTGGAGGCTGTCAGGGCGGCCCTGATTCCCGTCCCCAGGACTCTCTGGTCTGCCCTGTTAGGCGTCTTGGTCCCCAGGGAAGGACAGTCCAGCAGGGAGTGAGTTATCCATGGAAACACAGGGATGCCCTGTGGAGTGAGTTATCCATGGAAACTCAGGGATGCCCTGTGGACTGGATCTGGAGGGGGAGTTGGGAGCCGCTCAGGCTGCTGGACCGACAGGTGGCAAGGGCATCAGTGGACCCACAGTAGTAGGACGCAGCGGAGCTTCTGCTCCGAGCAAGGGCAGAGGGTCAGACCAGGGGTTCCTCTGAATCCCTCACTGGCACCACCACATCCCCTGCAAAAGCTCACGGGAGCCTGCAGAGACCCCCGCAGGTAGGACCACCAGGAACTCAGGCATCTGAGCCAGGAAGCACACTCACTCACCCTCACCCGAAAAGTCAAGGTCTCAGACTAGCAGAGCCACTGGCCGGGGCCGAGGGGACGTGGAGCGGGGAGGGGAGACGGGAGCTACCCTCACCCCCGTAGTTCTTCGCTGTGTCACGTATACATCTATAATGAAACTAAAGCAACCTGAACAACCTGTAACCTAGTTTCCGAAAGGCTGTGTTGGCTGTAGTTAGTACACAGGGCCCAGAAACCAGGAAGGGGTCAGGCTGAACTCAATGAACTTTGTTCCCAGACCCTGACTAGGAGTTAGATTGTGCGATGAGTGGGGTAAAAGTAAGCGTGTTTGCATTTTATACGGCACGGAGGCATTTACAACAGAGAGTGCTATTGGACAGCGTGGGGATGAAGAATGGGATCCATGGAGCAGACTCCAGCGGCGGCTCCCACGGGGCCCGCCCAGCATTTCCAAATAGGCTCCCTGCACCGCTGTCACTTTCCCTCGCTGGGATCGACCCCTTCCCAAACGGTAACATGGGCACAAACATCAACAACAACAAAGGCGTTTTCCAGCCTTCCCGGCGGCCAGACGCAGGCAAGGCCCCCAGGTCTGGCCCCCGACCTTCCCTGCGTGGGAGCAGGTATCCCTGGAACAAGGCCTGTGCCCGGGTACCAGGGCATCTCCTCATCATACGGGGCCCTGCAGCGGGGCTGACAGGCTCGTACAGAACATCTCTATCCAGCCCCACCAAAAGGTCTGTGATGTGCCTAACATCTCTTCTTTGCAATTAAGAACCCTACCTAATTCCTGGAAAAAATATGCAGCTGTCTCTCGCTAGCTGCAGGAAGTTTGATTAAAGAGCTGATAAGAGCACCGAAGAGACATCATGCCTTGTCTTTGCTGAACCAGAGGGGGAAGCAGTTTTTTGAAAAGAGAGAAGAAAAGGCTTGGTCTCCACCCCAATGTTCATTGCAGCACTATTTACAATAGCCAGGTCTTGGAAGCAACCCAAATGTCCATCAATAAATGGATAAAGAAGATGTGGTACATACATGCAATGGTATATTACTCAGTCATAAAAAGGAACAAAATTGGGTCACTTGTAGAGATGTGGATGGACCTAGAGACTGTCATACAGAGTGAAGTAGGTCAGAAAGAGAAAAACAAATATCATGTATTAATGCATATATGTGGAATCTAGAAAAATGGTAGAGTTGAACTGGTTTACAAGGCAGAAGTGGAGACACAGATGTAGAGAACAAACGTATGGACACCAAGGGGGGAAAGCAGGGTGGTGGTAGTGGGATGGATTGGGAGATTGGGATTGACATATACACACTAATACGTATAAAATAGATAACCAATAAGAACCTGCTATGGGCTTCCCTGGTGGCGCAGTGGTTGAGAGTCCGCCTGCCGATGCAGGGGACACGGGTTCATGCCCCGGTCCGGGAAGATCCCACATGCCACGGAGCGGCTGGGCCCGTGAGCCATGGCCGCTGAGCCTGCGCGTCCGGAGCCTGTGCTCCGCAACGGGAGAGGCCACAGCAGTGAGAGGCCCGCGTACCGCAAAAAAAAAAAAAAAAAAAAAAAAAAAAGAACCTGCTGTATAAGAACAGAGAACTCCACTTTGCTGTACAGTAGAAACTAACACAACATTGTAAAACAACTCCACCACAATAATAAAATAAATAAATAAATAAAAAGGAAAGAAAAGGCTTGGTCTCCTCAAGGCTCTTCCACAAAACTCCCACCAAAAAATGACTGTGTTCCCGGCTATGGAGACTGACACCCCATGTCAACATCTTTTTCTGAGAGCATCAAGAAGGTAAAAGAAGGTTTTAGGACACGGAGGTGCAAACGTGAGGTGGCACCAGGTGAGATGCACGAGGGGTAGAAGAGGAGGGAGGAAGGTCATCAGGGGGCCAGTGACAAGGGTCCACCTGAAATTTCAACATCGTTCACGCCTTAAATCTCTCCTGGAGTAAGAAATAAGATAGACTACAAATTGCCGCCTCTTCCTTTGAAAAACCAATGAAAGCCTCTATCTATAAAGGCTTCACTGATTATTTTATTCATTGGCATCAGGGGAAGTAAAAGGTCACACCTCTGCTCTCAAATACACTCCAAATGTGAGTGCAGGTGGCTGAGTGGGCTGCGGCCCTCTGGGGGTTTCCTGAGAACACGCTGCCGCCCCAGGTGTTTTAGGAACGAACAGCAGTCAGATTGCCCCTGAAGGGACATCTGTGTGTCTCACTCGCCATCAGTGAGTCTCAGACACACATGCAGAGCCACCGCCACAAACTCGTGGAAGCCCTTTATAAGCCTGGTAAGGTCATTCGACGTCCCTGGAGAAGCCCCATTCTGGGTGTGAGGTTTCACCGCGGTCACGCCCACGTGTGCCCGCAGAGCCCCTCCTCCCAGCACACATGTGACAGCACATGTGACATGTGACGCCAGCAGGACCAGAACCCAGACCTCATCTCACGCTCGCTCCCTGGATCTCCAGTGGCCCCTCCCCTCCTTCCCAACCACTACACACAAGCACCGCATTTCTGAGCCGCTTACAGACACGCCTCCATCTGAGCAGTAAAGTCCTCTGCTAGAAACTGCGAGACTTCCCCCTGGGTATTTACCCACATCCACCACCTCCATCACCTGCATCACTTGCATCACGTCCATCACCTGCATTACGTCCATCACCTGCATCACCTCCATCACTACATCACCATCATCACCTCCATTACCTGCATCACCTCCATCACTGCATCATCTTCATCACCTGCATCACCTCCCATCACCTGCATCACCTCCATTACCTGCATCACCTCCATCACTACATCACCTCCATCACTGCATCACCTCCATTACCTGCATCACCTCCATCACTACATCACCTCCCATCACTGCATCACCTCCCATCACCTGCATCACCTCCATCAACACTACTACCAGCACCTCCCGCCGTGTGGACATGGCCCAGAGGATGAAAGGGGTCACACGGTACCTGAGCAGTCCCCATGGTGGCGGAGCCGGTGCGGGCCGGGTGTTCACAGGCAGCTGCTGGGAAACCGGGCTGCTACGGCCGGGCCTCGGATGGTGGGAAGGCCTATGATGAGGAATGGATAGAAATGGGGAAAACATGATAAAAAAGGGTAAACAACCTCCCCCATGGAAAAAGAAACATATGGAATGTACATTAAAAAAATGACACTGAGCAATAATTAAATCAATCTAGAACAGCAATATGGCAAGAATGAAATAGGCAGAGACGCTGTACATAAAAAATAACACCAGGTATTTTTAAATAAGACCGTGGAACCGAGAACCCTGTAGGCACCTACATCACGTGGGCATTATGCAAGTATTTCGATTTTCAAGCTGGATTTGAGGTTATGATAGACAGATTTCCCAACTTCAAAATATTCACCCAAAGAGAAATAATAAAACCATACTTTAAATTAGGGGTGATGATTCCGCATATAACTTGAGGATGGAAGCGATATTTGTGAACTTAGACTGGTTCTGCAAAGAGCCAGGCAGGTTCCAAGAAACAAAAGAACAGTCCCAGGGAATATTAATAATCGATCATTTTCTTTCCACGAGAAAAAAGTGCTATCCCCAGATAAACCCAAACACAGCATTTTTTTAAAAGAGGTGCTAGTTCATATACCTTGATAAATTATAAAGCCTCTGCCCTTTTTTCATCGCATACTGATACACGAAATCACTGTTTCCCCCAAAATGAACCAGATGAAAGAGGAACATGCATTTTTTTGAGAAGACTTGTTTATAACATCACATTGGAAAGTGTGCTGTGCTTTATTCATACTGAGCTTGTAGGAACACAAACGCTCACCCACAAAACACTTCACATGGCCCTGAAACACCGTGGTCACATCAGATTAATTTCCACGAATCCGGAAGAGCTGCATGCTGTACCCCATCTTCTGAAAATCCTGTTTTGTCAGCAAAAGCTCTGACCAACCACCAGTCTGATCACATGCTACTAAACGTCATGTACTTACTTTCAAAGGTACGATCCTAAAAAGTTGAGAAAATGAGCCATTTCTTACTGTAGCAAGCACCCGCCACAAGCACTGATTACAATACACAAACTGGATATCCACCCTTGGTCTCCGGTAACCAGTTAACACACATGTGTTGTGACTATCAATCTAAACTGTATATTAGTTCCAAGTTATTGAAGGTTAAAATGCCCAACCCTCCCAGAATTGACATCCGGCTCATCTGCTGGACTAATTCACTTACTGTATCACCAAGATCTCTCCATGTCAGCACACAGTTAGGCACGCCTCCTTTTAATGAACTTTACTGCATTTCGCAGATACTGTGATTTTTACAAACTGAAGGTCTGTAACAACCCTGCATAAAGCAAGTCTGTTGGTGTCATTTTTCCAACAGCCTTTACTTGCTTCATGTGTCTAAGTCACATTTTGGTAACTCTCACTATTTCAAACTTTTTCATTAGTATTGTATTTGTTACGGTGATCTGTGATCGGTGATCTTTGATGTTACTATTGTTATTGTTTTGGGCATCACGAACCTCGCCCGTGTAAGACGGGAACTGAATCGTTAAACGTTGTGTGTGTTCTGATTGCTCCACCAGCCATTCCCCATCTCTCCCTCTCCTCAGCCTCCCTGAGATACAACAGTATCGAAATTAAGCCAGATAATAACCCTACAAGGGCTTCTAAGTGTTCAAGTGAAAGGAAGAGGTGCACGTCTCTCACTTTAAGTCAAAAGCTAGAAATGATTAAGCGTAGTGAGGAAGGCATGTCAAAAGCTGAGACAGGCTGAAAGCTGGGCCTCTTGCACCCGTCAGCCAAGTTGTGAGTGCAAAGGAAAAGTTCTTGAAGGAAATTGAAAGTGCTCCTCCAGTGAACACACAAATGATAAGAAAGCAAAACAGGGCTTCCCTGGTGGCGCAGTGGTTGAGGGTCCGCCTGCCGATGCAGGGGACGCGGGTTCGTGCCCCGGTCCGGGAAGATCTCACATGCCGCGGAGCGGCTGGGCCCGTGAGCCATGGCCGCTGAGCCTGCGCATCCGGAGCCTGTGCTCCGCAACGGGAGAGGCCACAACAATGAGAAGCCCACATACCGCAAGAAAAAAAAAAAAAAAGAAAGCAAAACAGCCTTATTGCTGATTTGGAGAACGTTTCAGTGTCTGGTTAGAAGATCAAATCAGCCACACATTCCCCTAAGCCAAAGCCTCATCCAGATCAAGGCCCCAACTCTCTTCAATTCTGTGAAGGCTGAGAGAGATGAGGAAGCCGCAGAAGAAAAGTCTGAAGCTAGCAGAGGTTGGTTCATGAGGTTTAAGGAAAGAAGCCGTCTGTATGACATAACAGTATAAGGTGAAGCAGTAGGTGCCGATGTAGAAGCTGCAGCAAGTCATCCAGAAGACCTAGCTAAGATAATTAGTGATTTTCAGTGTGGATGAAACAGGCTTCTCTTGGAAGAATATACCATCTAGGACTTTCATAGCGAGAGAGGAGAAGTCAATGCCCGGCTTCAAAGCCTCAAAGGACAGACTGACCCTCTTGTTAGGGGCAAATGCAGCTGGTGACCTTAAGTGAAAGCCAACGATCATTTACCATTCCGAGACTCCTAGGGCTCTTAAAAATTATGCTAAATCTACTCTGCCTGTGCTGTATAAGTGGAACAACAAAGCCTGGATGACAGCACATCTGTTTATAACATGGTTTACTGAATATTTTCAGCCCACTATTGAGACCTACTGCTCAGAAAAAGATGCTTTCAAAATATTACTGCTCATTGACAAGGCACCTGGTCACCCAAGAGCTCTGATGGAGATGTGCAATGAGATTAATGCTTTCAGGCCTGCTAATGCAATCTCCATTCTGCAGCCCACAGATCAAGGAGTAATTCCTACTTTCAAGTCTTATTATTTAAGAAATATATTTCATAAGGCTGTAGCTACCAATAGCTACCATAGACAGTTATTCCTCTGATGGGTCTGGGCAATCGAATGAAGTCAATTGAAAACCTTCTGGAAAGGAGTCTCAATTCTGGGTGCCATTAAGAACATCCGTGGTTCATGGGAAGAGGTCAACATATCAACATTGACAGGAGTTTGGAAGAAGTTGGTTCCATCCCAACAGGGATGACTTTCAGGGGTTCAAGGCTTCAGGGGAGGAAGGAACTGCAGATGTGGTGGAAACACAAGAGAACTAGAATCAGAAGCGGAGCTTGAAGATGTGACTGAATTGCTGCAATCTTGTGATGAAACTTGAAAAATGAGGAGTTGCTTCTTATGGATGAGCAAAGAAAGTAGCTTCTTGAGAGGGAATCTACTCCTGGTGAAGATGCTGTGAAGGTTGTTGAAATGACAACAGAGGATTTAGAATATTACAGAAACGATAAAGCAGCAGCAGGGTTTGAGAATATTGACTCTACATTTTTTTAATGTTGCTTTTTAAAAAATTCTTCCTCATATTCTTTTCCATTACTGTTTCTTACAGGATATTGAATGTAGTTCCCTGTGCTATACACTAGGACCTTGTTTATTGGCTGCAATTTTGAAAGAAGTTCTGTGGGTAAAATGCTATTAAACAGCATCACCTGCTACAGAGAAATCCTTCCTGAAAGGGTCAATCAGTGCAGCCAACTTCAGTGTTGTCTTAAGAAACTGCTACCCCAGCCTTCAGCAACCACCACCCCGATCCGTCAGCAGCCTCAACGTCAAGCCACGACCCTCCTCCAGCAAAAGATTACAATTCACTAAAGGCTCACATGATGGTTAGCGTTTCTTAGTAATAAAGTACTTTTTAATTAAGGTAAGTACATTGTTTTTTTTAGGCACAATGCTATTGCCCACTTAATAGACTACAGTATAGTGTGAGCATAACTTTTATATGCACTGGGAAACCAACAACTTTGCGTGACTTGCTTTATGGCGGTGGCCTGGACTGGAACCCACAGTATCTCAGAGCTGTGCCTGTACTTAATTATCTTTTTCTTGCCTTGAAGACTCACAACTGGCCCTACAAATCCCTTACTGTGACGCATTTGTGTTGTTTCCAATTTCCTCCAACTGGTAACAATTCCGTATATATTTTTGATTGCTCTCAGTGAGTTTATGCAGAATAGGTTTCTATGAGTAGAATTACTGGGTCAAAGGATATCCACATTTTTAGCCCCAAATACTGCCCAAACATTTGTACTTATTTACCCATCACATAGTATCAATTTTGTTTGTTTTTGCCTCTGTTGAAAAGAAAGTTTCTCATTGTTTTCATTGAGTTTCAGGGCCTTTTAATATGACTATTGATCAAATGTATTTCTGTATAAGTTGTCTGTTCCATAGATTAGCCTACTTCTTTGGGGTGATAAATTTTTAATTACCAAACAAGTATCTCTTTATAAATTCCAGAATTTTATACTTCTGCTCTGTAGGTTACAAACGTTTTATTTCATTGTCATTCATGTGTTAACTTCATCAATGGTATCTTGCAACAATTTACATGGGTTTAACATTATTTATGTGTCCAAATATATCAATCCTTTCCTTAACCGTTTCTGTGATTAGAAAGATCTTCCCAATTCCACAATTTAAGAGATATTTTCTATTAACTTTTCTTTTAGCCCGTCTATAACTATTTTTAATGACTGGAACTTTTTAAAATGTATTTGAAACTTTTTTGAGTTGTGAAATAGAAATTAATTTTTTTCTCTCCAATGGCAACCAGTTACCACAACAAATTGGCCAAATAATCCATATTTTCTCCACCAACTTGAAAATGCCACTTAAATAGAGAAGTTTGTTCTGCAGATCTGTCTACCTTCTGTAGCATTAGAATGAGATTTTTCTCTCCAGTAGACCAGAACTCCCACCATTCAGATTTTTCTTTAAAACTCTTTTTTGGACAATCTTGTGAATTGATTCTTCTAGTTAATTTTATTATCCCTTAATTAACTCCTCCCTCCCCACCTTTATTGCCCTTCCAAACAGGATTCTGACTAACATTACAGCGTACGAGAGCACATGTATGTACACACATGCACACACATGCACACCTGAAGGGAAGGGATGTGTTTCAGTACTGAGTTTCCCACTACAGTGTCTCCCTATACCAAGCACTTGGTAATGTCTTATGTCCTTTCCAAGCATTTTATCACTTTTTCCCCTATAGCCCTCATCCATTCCTGTTTTATCCCAAGGTATTTGGTAGGGTTTGACATTTTTGAGAGTGGACCTCAAAAACAAAATTATTTTATGGTGTGCACTATAAGGATTTTTATTTATTAGTTTTTTATGTGTCCTATATAATCAATGTTCCTACTGATCTAGCAGATTTTGTATAATATCTTCCATTTTTCACTGAAATTAAGTCTTGATTTCCAATATTTTATCTCCTTTATTTTCCCATATAACCTTAACTAGAGACCCCAGAATAATATGGACTAATAGTGATCATTCTGACATTGTTACTTTGTTCCATATTTTAGTATTTCCTCCATGACTACCATGCTTGCTGTGGTTTCTGATTATATTCTTACCCCTGTTGAGAAAGGTTCCTGCCAATGCTCTTTCACTTAGAATTTATCATAAATGGCTACTGTATTGTTTCAAGGTCTTTCAGTATCTACTGATACAACTGTATGTATTTTTTCTTTTTTAACATGTTCATCTTATTCATTCCCACAATAGAGATTCTATTATTGAAATAATCTTAAATTTATGGAACAGAGCCTACTTGGTCTTATTTAATATACAGTTAATTCAATGTGCTGTTTATGAAATTTACATTTACATTCTTAAGTGAAATTAGCCTTTTTCTGATCCATTACTACATTATGGGGTTATTCATTATAAATAAATTATTTATAATTCATTATAAAAGAGTGATGCTTATTTCTCTGAAATAGTTTAGATAACATAGAATTATCAATTCCAAAAAGTTTCTGTAGAATTTACCTATGAAACTGAGCCAGTGCCTTTCATAAATGCACATTTATGAAAAAATTTTAATTTTCCCATGGCTACTGTTCCAGTCACATTTAATAACCTTTGTTGAGTCAACTTATGGCATTTATATTCACCAAGAAAACCAACAATTTCATCTTGATTTTCCAACTTCTCAGCAAAAATGTCTACAGATTATCATATGATTTTCTTTTAACTTTATTATTTGTGATTCTATCACATTTTCCATCTCGAATTCTTTATATTCTTGAATTTCCTCTTTATTTTCTTTATTAATCTTGCCCCAAGTTTATTCTCAGTACATTTTTTGCATGTTCTTGTAAACATCACAGAACTCTGTATTGTATTTAATCCAACCTGAGAGTCCATTTTTAATCTTTTTTTTTTTTTTTTGGCCACGCCACACAGCTTGCGGGATCTCAGTTCCCCAACCAGGGATTGAACCCAGGCCACAGCAGTGAAAGCCCAGAATCCTAAGCACTAGGCCACCAGGAAACTCCCTGTTTTTAATGTTTGAGTTTTGCCCATTTACATTTATTGTGATTACTGATAAACTGGAACTTATTTTGTCCTGATAGTTCATGTTTAATTTAATGTTTTTCGTTGTACATTTCACTATCTTATATAGCAGAGGATATATACTATCTTACATCCCCAACCTTTTTGGCACCAGGGACCAGTTTCGTAGAAGACAATTTTTCCACAGCCGGGGTGGGGATGTGATGGTTTCCGGATGATTCAAGCACATTACATTTATTGTGCACTTTATTTCTATTATTATTACATTGTAATAGATAATGAAATAATTTTACAACTCACCATAATGCAGAATCAGTGGGGGCCCTGAGCTTGTTTTCCCTTGCCAGTCACTGATAGGGTTTTGATATGAGTCTGCAAGCAATTGATTTATTATGGTCTCTGTGCAGTCAAACCTCTCTGCTAATGGTAATCTGTATTTGCAGCTGCTTCCCAGCACCAGCATCACTGCCTCAGCTCCACCTCAGATCATCAGGAATTAGATTCCCATAAGGAGCACGCAACCTAGATCTCTCGCATGTGCACTTCACAGCAGGGTTCGAGCTCCTGTGAGAATCTAATGCTGCTGCTGATCTGACAGGAGGTGGAGCTCAGGCGGTAATGTGAGTGATGGGGAGAGACCGTAAATACAGATGAAGCTTCGCTCGCTCACCTGCCGCTCCCCTCCTGCTGTGCAGCCCGGTTCCGCTACTGGTCCGTGGCCAGGGGGTTGGGGACCTCTGTTGTATAGGATTTTCATTGTACTTTCTTTGTACCTATATATTTTATTTCTCCCTTAAACGTTTTAACATATGCAATTATATATGTTTTTCTAGCAAAGCCATCAATTAACCAGTATCTCTAACATCCTCTTGAACAAAACAAGGACTTCAGCACTACGCTCTCACTTTCCCAAGTGTAGACTTCCCTCCCCCATACCACATCTGCTCTGATATTACCGTTATGTGGATTCCAAGTATGGTTGCTTATCAAACAAAGAGAAAATGTATTCCTCATTCTAAAATCAATACTCATAAATGTGTCTTTGGTATTTTTGCTCACATCTTTCTGGGTTAATTTTTCCTCATCCTCAAAAACATGCTCCTGTTTTTCTTTCAACGTGGTCTCTGTGGGGTCAAATGTCCAAGTCCTTGTATGTCTGAAAACATCTCCATTTCACCTTCAATATTGAATGACAGTTCGACTAAGTATAGAATTCAAGAAATTCAAAAGATATCTCCCGGCACCTATTGTTCCTGTTGAGACATTTCTTGTCAATCAGTACGCAAGTTCTATTTCCTAGACCACGTCTCTCAGGATCCTGTCTTGACTCTGGAGTGTGTCATGTTTCACAATGATGGTTTTTCTTTGCCTTTATTCCAGCCTCGCAGGTGGTTCCATTTTTCAGTCTGAAGACCGTTTTCCTCAATTTGGGGAATTAACAGCCACTTGATCACAAATACTGATTAACCATCTTTTTTTTTTATAATTCCCTTCTAGCATTTTTACCTTTTGGATCCAAGTACTGCAACATTAACTGTGCTTCCTCATGTTCTCTCTTTACCTTTTTTGTGCTTAATTCTAGGGAATTCCTTCAGCTTGATCTTCTAGCGCACTGAATTTTTTTTCAGCTATGCTTGACCTGTGACTACTGAGTTTTCATCTCAAGGGCTATCATTGTTATAATATTTCTACTTGGTGCTTTTATGTAATGACCCATTCTTGCTTTATAGGTGTTCCACATGGCATATTGGTTAAAAACACAGGATCTGAAGCAGAGGTTTGAACCCAGGAGCCTCTCTTTACCAGTAACACATCCTCTGCATGCCCGTCTCCTAATCGGTAGCTGCTGATAACAGGACTTACCCCATGAGGCAGTTATAAGGACTCAGTCCTTATTACTCACGTAAAGTCCTCAGAACTTCAACAGAAACATCTTAAGAGCTCAGCGATAACACAGGAGTGGTCTCTGGGTCCAGTAACGTACTTTGGCTGTATGAACCCATCCACCCTGCTTTTCACTGCCTCTACTGATTTTAAGGGGAAACGAAACTAAATTCTACTCTAAAATTCTTCCTTTTTCATGGCATCTGCTCCTGCTTTGCAGATGAAATGTGCAATCTCCCTTCAAAGACATATGAGGGCTTTTTCTAAGTTCTCTTCTGGTTTCTCCTTCAGGAGGTCACCATTTATAACTCAGTGTGTTTTGCCTGTCGAGTGACGATTGCCTTCAAATGGCCTAGCTTTTACCATCTACTCACCCTCATCCTTCCACAGTCCAAGCAGCCTGAGTCCAGCTTCTGGGCTCCAGAAAGTGGACAGGCAGGCTGCCACTGAGAAGGATGACAGCCATCCCGAGACTGATTAGCTGGAAAAGTGTGGGGCCCACACTTGGTGAGGCAAGGAGGAGTCTCAGCGTCCCAGGCTCTTATGAGTGTTCACAGCTGGGGGTGTGAGAATGTGCCCCCCTCCCCAGCCCACTGGGCCCGGGTTGCAGAGGGAAAATGTTCGGGTCGGCAGAGCAGGCCGCAAGGAAGATCCGATCAGCAGCATCTGTGGGCTTTTAGGCCCTAAACCTCCTGTAAACGACACCGTGTAATTTTCATATAAACTTAACTTTCCATTTTTATTCCGTGGTGCTAAAAGGAATAGGATTTAAGAAACGTAACACACACACGCGCGCACGCTTCAAGAACGGAAAGCAGACCGTGGTTCATATTTATATTTTACAAAAAGTATTTTCCCTAATAGAAACAGATGAAATTATAGGAACCTACTTTCCAAATCACAAAATAACATTTTCTTAATTATATCATACGCACACAAGTATAAACATTATACCAAATATTCTCTACCTAATTTATGATATCCATAATTATTTCAACTGGCCATCCTAAAATGTCTCAGGTTTTTTTACCCTCTAAAAAGGAATATAAACCACTGTGCTATGCATGTGATAACAGGAACTGCAGATCATGTATGTTTGCTCTCTTGATACTTTAATAAGATGAGAAGGGGACTTCCCTGGTGTCCAGTGGGTAGGACTCTGCATTCCCAGTGCAGAGGGCCCAGGTTCCATCCCTGGTCATGGAACTAGATCCCACATGCATGCTGCAACTAAGAGTTCACATGCTGCAACTAAGAGTTCACATGCTGCAACAAGGATCCTGTGTGCCGCAACTAAGTCCGAGCACAGCCAAAATAAATAAATAAATTTTAAAATAATAATAATAATAATCAGATGAGAAAATGTAGAAATTTCAAGTTCTGTTTAGTTGGTTAAAAGGTAATCTTTTTTTTTTATTGGTGGCTTGTGGGATCTTAGTTCCCCCACCAGGGACTGAACCCGCTCCCCCTACAGTGGAAGGGCAGAGTGCTAACCACTGGACAACCAGGGAAGTCCCAAGGTAATCTTGATTCAAGATAGTACTGAAATAAGAATACCTTCTATGGTAGCTAAGAAGAGGTTATGGTAAAGCACAACCGAACACAGCAATGACACGTGTGTTCTACTTTTCTCATTTTGTCCCTGATACGATACACAGATATCAATCATTCCTCACTTGGTCCCTGCAGCCAAAGCCAACATCCTCCCCATTTTCCAACAAACTTGAATTAACTGCCTTCTCCATATCCACAGACAAGGGAAGAAAGCAGAGCCTGTTCCCAGAGATGTATTCTAAGTATCACAATGAGGCAAAAATAATTCACTCAATATATTATCATTTTTGAACAGAACTTATCATGTTTCGTCCAAGCATCACATCAGAGGTGAGTGCCCATGTTTTTAGGGAACGAGATCATCTATTAAAGCTTTAAGAAATAAACACGTCTCAATAGATGCTGAAAAAGCTTTGGACAAAATTCAACACCCATTTATGATAAAAACTCTCCAGAAAGTAGGCATAGAGGGAACCTACCTCAACATAATAAAGGCCATATATGACAAACCCACAGCCAACATCATTCTCAATGGTGAAAAACTGAAAGCATTTCCTCTAAGATCAGGAACAAGACAAGCATGTCCACTCTCGCCACTATTATTCAACATAGTTTTGTAAGTTTTAGCCACAGCAATCAGGGAAGAAAAAGAAAGAAAAGGAATCCAAATCGGAAAAGAAGAAGTAAAGCTGTCACTTTCTAAAGATGACATGATACTATACATAGAGAATCCTAAAGATGCTACCAGAAAACTACTAGAGCTAATCAATGAATTTGGTAAAGTAGCAGGATACAAAATTAATGTACAGAAATCTCTTGCATTCTTATGCACTAATGATGAAAAATCTGAAAGGGAAATTAAGGAAACACTCCCATTTACCATTGCAACAAAAAGAATAAAATACCTAGGAATAAACCTACGTAAGGAGACAAAAGACCTGTATGCCGAAAACTATAAGACACTGATGAAAGAAATTAAAGGCAATACAAACACATGGAGAGATATACCATGTCCTTGGATTGGAAGAATCAACATTGTGAAAATGACTATACTACCCAAAGCAATCTACAGATTCAGTGCAATCCCTATCAAACTACCAATGGCATTTTTCACAGAACTAGAACAAAAAAGTTTCACCATTTGTATGGAAACACAAAAGACCCCGAATAGCCAAAGCAATCTTGAGAAAGAAAAACAGAGCTAGAGGAATCAGGCTCCCAGACTTCAGATGATACTACAAAGCTACAGTAATCAAGACAGTATGGTGCTGGCACAAAAACAGAAATACAGATCAATGGAACAGGATAGAAAGCCCAGAGATAGACCCACGCACATATGGTCACCTTATCTTTGACAAAGGAGGCAAGAATATACAATGGAGAAAGGACAGCCTCTTCACTAAGTGGTGCTGGGAAAACCGGACAGCTACATGTAAAAGAAAGAAATTAGAACACTCCATAACACCACACACAAAAATAAACTCAAAATGGATTAAAGACCTAAATGTAAGGCCAGACACTATAAAACTCTTAGACAAAAACATAGGCAGAACACTCTATGACATAAATCACAGCAAGAGCCTTTTTGACCCACCTCCTAGAGAAATAGAAACAAAAATAAACAAATGGGACCTAATGAACTTAAAATCTTTTGCATAGCAAAGGAAAACATAAACAAGATGAAAAGACAACCCTCAGAATGGGAGAAAATATTTGCAAACGAAGCAACTGACAAAGGATTCATCTCCAAAATTTACAAGCAGCTCATGCAGCTCAATACCAAAAAAAAAAAAACCCAATCCAAAAGTGGTCAGAAGACCTAAACAGACATTTCTCCAAAGAAGATATACGGATTACCAACAAACACATGAAAGGATGCTCAACATAACTAATCATTAGAGAAATGCAAATCAAATCTACAATGAGGTATCACCTCACACCAGTCAGAATGGCCATCATCAAAAAATCTACAAACAATAAATGCTGGAGAGTGTGTGGAGAAAAGGGAACCCTCTTGCACTGTTGGTGGGAAGGTAAATTGATACAGCCACTATGGAGAACAGTATGGAGGTTCCTTAAAAAACTACAAATAGGGCTTCCATGGTGGCGCAGTGGTTGAGAGTCCGCCTGCCGATGCAGGGGACACGGGTTCGTGCCCCGGTCCGGGAGGATCCCACATTTCGCGGAGCGGCTGGGCCCGTGAGCCATGGCCACTGAGCCTGCGCGTCCAGAGCCTGTGCTCTGCAACGGGAGAGGCCACGACAGTGAGAGGCCCACATACCACACACACAAAAAAAAAAAAATCAAAAAACTACAAATAGAACTACCATATGACCCAGCAATCCCACTACTGGGCATATACCTTGAGAAAACCATAATTCAAAAAGAGTCATGTACCACAATGCTCATTGCAGGACTACTTACAATAGCCAGGACATGGACGCAACCTAAGTGTCCATCAACAGATGAATGGATAAAGAAGATGTGGCACATATATACAATGGAATATTACTCAACCATAAAAAGAAATGAAATTGAGTTATGTGTAGTGAGGTGGATGGACCTAGAGTCTGTCATACAGAGTTAATTAAGTCAGAAAGAGAAAAACAAATACCATATGCTAACACATATATATGGAATCTAAAAAAAAAATCGTTCTGAAGAATCTAGGAGTAGGATAGGAATAAAGACGCAGATGTATAGAATGGACTTGAGGACATGGGGTGGGGGAAGGGTAAGCTGGGACGAAGTGTGAGAGTGGCATGCACATATATACACTACCAAATGTAAAACAGATAGCTAGTGGGAAGCAGCCGCATAGCACAGGGAGATCAGCTCGGGTGCTTTGTGACCACCTAGAGGGGTGGGATAGGGAGGGTGGGAGGGAGACTCAAGAGGGAGGAGATATGGGGATATATGTAAATGTATAACTGATTCACTTTGTTATACAGCAGCAACTAACACAACAATATAAAGCAATTATACTCCAATAAAGATGTTAAAAAAATAGTAATAAATATGTTTAATAAACAAAGGGTATAGAAGATTGTCATGTGGCATATGTCGTAAATAAGGATTATAGAAAAACAGTTTACAGCGTAATGAAGCTTCATTTACAGAATGTATTTCAAGAACAACAGACAGCAAAGAACTAAGTGTGAAATCCAATTATCGGCGCATTAGGCACTTACAACTTCATATTTGCAATTGTTTTATAATCACTGTACTGCCATTTGCATAAGATGTGTAATGGTGTGTACCAGATCTGTACTCTACATTCTGCTTCATATTTTAATTAATGACTAAAAAGATAATAAACAGCATTTCAGTACAAAATGCATTTTGAACAGTATTAACTTATCAAGCATTGCAAGAATCAGTGATATTGGAGGAATTAAAAGACAGTGGCCAGGGCTTCCCTGGTGGCGCAGTGGTTGAGAGTCCGCCTGCCGATGCAGAGGACACGGGTTCGTGCCCCGGTCCGGGAGGATCCCACATGCCGCGAGCGGCTGGGCCTGAGCCATGGCCGCTGAGCCTGCGCGTCCGGAGCGTGTGCTCTGCAACGGGAGAGGCCACAACAGTGAGAGGCCCACGTACCGCAAAAAAAAGAAAAAGAAAAAAAAAAAAAAGACAGCCGCCAGAGGTGGACACAGCAGAGCAGCACTGAAGCCCCGACGTCCCGCAGAAGGCGAGCCGGTGCTCAGAGACGCCCCACGATCATGGGTAGACGCATTTAAAGGGCTTGACAGCGGATCAAATTAAACCCCGATTTTTCCGCAGGACTTACCCCCACCCAGAGGAAGCATCTGGGCACAAACCTCAGCTGTAGCTCCAGGCCCAGAGCGGAGGCCCCGGATGGGGCGTCACCAACCACAGACACAGGGTGCTGCGCACAGTGGTCTCGCCGGCGGGTCAGCCAGACAACAGAGCAGAGCTTCCGTGCCAGCGATTGCGGAGGACGAACGGTGACCGTCGTGCAGACACCCCCACACACGCGCTCGGGCTGTGCCCTCGGGGGGCGTCTGAGGACAAGACAGACATCCTCTGAGGGGACTATGAGTTCTATTGATTTCAGGCCCCTTAACTCACAGGGGTGGACACACTCCAACTCGCAACATAATGAAGAAATTGTATCTGTAATCCCATGTTCCTTCCCAATGCTACACCACCAAGGAACCACTTAAACTACACAGGATCACGCTGTGTAAGAGAGACTGAGAACACGTCTGAGCTGATGAGACAAGCCGCGCTGCTGTGAGAGAGACGATGGACGGACAGAGGGAAAGAGAGAGAGAGAGAGAGAGAGAGAGACACATGGACAGACAGACAGACATAGGGAGGCAGAGACACACAGAGAGAAACACAGGGAGACAGAGAGACATAAAGAGACAGTGACAGAGGGAGATAGATAGGCAGACAGAGAGACAGGGAAACAGAGAGACAGAGACAGATGGACAAATGGAGGGGGAGAGAGAGACAGACACATGGACAGACAGACAGACAGAGGGAGGGAGACAGAGACACACACAGAGGGAGACACACACAGAGAAACACAGAGAGACATAGAGACCCAAAGAGACAGTGACAGACAGAGATAGATAGGCAGACAGAGAGACAGGGAAACAGAAAGAGACAGACGGACAGATGGAAGGGGAGAGAGAGACAGACACAGGGACAGAGACAGAGAGAGAGACAGACAGAGGCAGAGAGACCAAGAGAGATAGAAGCAGAGACAGAGAGACAGAAGCAGAGACAGAGAGACAGAAGCAGAGACAGAGAGACAGAGAAAGATGCAGAGACAGAGAGACGGAGAGAGAGCATGAATATAGACTTACTCTCAGCAAGTTACAGACGCCAGTTATTTCCTTAGCAGTAAAAAGTTAGACCAAAATAAAGGGTCTAAGAAAAAGTCAAAACATTAATGGGAAAGTTTCAAACAGTGACGAAGAAGCTGAATGAAAGCAGTTGTTGACAACACTTTCCGGAGACACTTTGGGGACACACTTTTTAAGGGGATTTCCACAGTAAAGCAGTGACCATGGGCCCACACAATGATATAGAAAATACAGATAAATTTTGAGGAAGAAATCCTGATAGATTTGAAAGGTACTAGGCAGCTAAGTATTAAGTACAAATGTCATTACCGGGTAAACGAGGTGTTTCTGTCACAGAGAAACTGTTGGTCCATGGTTCGAAGGCTTAGGGAAGGGCAGGGGTCTACAACAAGGTCATGAGCGTCGTCCGCCTAGGCCGCCCTGGGACAGCTACACGCCTGCACTTTGAGAAACCCCACCTCTCAGCAGTCAGTCACCCTGCGGAGGACACGATCAGATCCCACCCGGAAAGGTGCGCACACCCCTCCCTGTGGGTCCCGGTGGGCAGCCCCATGGTTTTCCCCTGGGAAGGGGGGGCACCCATTCCCTCTGAGGGGAAGCGCCCTCCCCGTGCCCCCCTCAGGGGTCCCAGCAGGACCAGGAGAATGTCCCGCTCATCAGAGAGGATGAATCCCACCCACACCCTAGGCCTGGGGTCTCTCTTCCTTCGGGGGCACCCACCGCCCCTCACCTGCCCGGCACACACAGGCCCTTCCCGTTGAGATCTCCGTGCACGAGCTCACCCCACACCTGCCCACCACCAGGCGCACACACGGCACTCCATCCACGTGTCATGGCAACAGCAGGGGTCCAGTGTGCCAATCCCATTCATCTGACACCCAGGGGCCCTGTGCCACCTTGTAACACAGAAGGCACGTGACCTTCTCCGACACTCACGACAACCAAGGGTGGGAAGCACGCCCACGACTGGACAGGAGAAGTTGGGATAGGGGAGCGAGACATGGTATGTCCACAGGAGCCCTGGCCGGGACCCCGACTCGGGTCCCTGACCTCAAGGAGCAGGGAGCCTCAGCGATGCCCTTGACCCCAGGGAAGCTCCCCGTCCCCTCCACCTCGTGTGACAACGAGGCGCAGCTCCCAGCCCCTCCCCCATCCGTGGGTCCCTCCTCTGCTCTTTACTCATCCCCCCCGTCCCTTCCTTAAAGTCCTTTTAGCCACTGTTGTCTTATTTCAAAAGCAGCCCCAAGCTCTAAAGGTAAAACGGGAAAGCTAAGAAACTGCCTTTTGGTTACGGGGTAAAAGCAACCAGAGGTTGTGCGGGAAGCAGATAAATATATTATGGCTGTTACCCTGTTCCTCGGGCTCTGACAAGCATAAAACGAGAGACAGAAACAGAGACAGCGAGAGAGGGAGGATAAGATTGAGAACATCTCCCCTAACATCAGCAGAGGCGAGTCTAGGGTTTAGGGAGAGAACACAAATACTTAGCGCTACCGGCCCGCTGGGCAAACCCACAGTAACCAACGTCTCTCACAAAGAAAGGAAAAATGACTATATTTAAGAGAGATAACCAACAAGGAGCTGCTGTACAGCACAGGGAATTCTTGCTGAATATTCTGTAATAAGCTAAATGGGAAAAGAATCTGAAATAGATACATGTGTATGTATAACTGAATCACTTGCTGTACACCTGAAACTAACACAGCATTGTTAATTAACTATGCTCCAATATAAAGTAAAAAGTTTAAAAAAAGAAAGTAAAAACGCCCAAAACAAGAAGCACATGAAGGATCCAACATCTGAAGAAGCTGCTGAAATTCTGAGTCAAGAATTATTTGAGGTTCTCCGTCCAAGGCAGCAGATCCAGGGTTCAAGCCTGTGCCTGTTACAGTCATAACAAGACTGTCCATCCTCGGGGACACTAGGGTTTATGCGATCCCAAATCATTACAGTCACAGTACTAAGTATCTGTGTTTATTATTCCTTGCTCTTTTGTGCCCTGGTCATTTCATAAAGATAATAATTTAATATTTTTCTTTTACATATTGCTGTCTAATTTATAGAACCTTTCCAATGGTAAGAGTGACGAGCATAAAACTGTAATTGAACGGGGAAGCTTTCTGTCTCACTGAACGATGGCTACAGGAAGCAGAGCTGTTTGATCAATCACGAATTCTCTGCATAAAAAGTGCCTAAGAGAAAGAAAATGAAATCGATCAACTAAAACTGCAGCCCGTGCCACAGGAAACACTGAGGAGTACAAAACGACGTACAGGGAAGAAGTTACAACAGGTTCCTGTCTGTGCGTCATCTCTGCCTATAGAGCACGAATGCCTCTGCCTCTGGTCCTGTGCCTTTTGGTGATGGGGTAACCAAAGCTCTTTTCCTTTTGAGCTTGAAGCTGCTTTTGAAATAAAGAGGACAATGGCTGAAAGGATGTTAAGGAAGGGAAAGGGGGAATGAGTAAAGAGCAGGGAGAGGGAACCACACCCCCAATCACAAGGGAATCTGCCGTGCTCCCAGGGTGAGCACACAACCCAGACCTGCTCCGTCAGTGCAGTCCACACCCGACCACGGCTACCAGCTACTAGTCAGGATGTGCCCACTTCTCAGTGACCGAAGGTCAGTGTACGGTTTTCCTGGAGCGACGAGACGTGATGGGGGTGGTGAGGCTGCAGCAGCCATGGGCTCCCTGGGGAGAAGGCCGCCTGAGCGATGCACAGCAGCCTGGAGCCGGGTCAGAACCGGAGAGAGAACCACACCCCAAGGCCACCACTGGAGCCCTTAGATCCTGCTTCCAACGACGCGATCCCATCAAGTCCCCGAACATCTGTAAACCACAGTGGGCTGAGCATCTGGCACTCGTAACCAATCGAGCGAGCTACCATTCTAGCCCAGGAAAATGTTGCCTGGCGTCTTCTTCCGGTTCTAAGATAACATCTTACGCCCGGTTTTCCAAGGGGTTTCCAAACGCTCTTGGCAAAGATCATATGCAAAGGAAATTAGCAACAGAGAGCGTTCTTTTTCTTCTTCAAAATGGAAGAACTAGAAGGGAAAACCCAGCAGGAACTAACAGACCAGGATGAAATCTGCACGCGGTTTCCCACAGATACATGAATATAAGTGTTGGTAAGATTCCCGGATTGGATCATGTCCCGACAAACAAGGTTAGGCCACAGGGGTACACAGGACCCCGGAAACGACAGGTGATTTGGGAGTTCAAGACCACGGACACAGGACAACCCTCCTGTGAGCTGGGATGCGCCTGACTTTGGGTCTGGGTTGTATTTCAGGAAAGATCTTTCGAGAAGGCGAGAGTCGAGGAAGACGTTAAAAGTGTGATAAAGGTAGCAGGTGACGAGCATCCCCAATCCAAAGACACCTCCTCAGCAAAGGCTCTGAAACAGCCCCGTAGCTGATCATAAAAACGGCTTCCCTGGAGGTCAGCTACTGCCCGAAAGGAATGAGAATCTGGGAGGATGATGGGGAGTGGGGAGGAAAGCTAGGGTTTTCCCTTCTCAGACTTACACTACTGATACAACTTCACAAAAAATCTCACTCTGAGGCATTATAAGAGGGGAAAAACAACTGCAGGTAGCTGCCGTCTACTTAGGGGCAGGTCACTCCCACTGCAAGTGACTTGAGTAAGGATCTGGGGCTTTAAACAGTGAAGATGGGGCTTCCCTGGTAGCGCAGTGGTTGAGAGTCCGCCTGCCGATGCAGGGGACGCGGGTTCGTGCCCTGGTCCGGGAAGATCCCACGTGCCGCGGAGCGGCTGGGACCGTGAGCCATGGCCGCTGAGCCTGCACGTCCGGAGCCTGTGCTCCGCAACGGGAGAGGCCACAGCAGTGAGAGGCCCACGTACCGCAAAAAAAAAAAAAAAAAGTGAAGATGAGTCGACATAAATTAGTGCAGGACAATCAGTGCCCTTTCTGGATGACTTAAGATGAATTAGAGTGAAAACATCATAGGCAAGTTTCATATATCTTGAGGGGATGAGAAAGGAAATAATTAATTTTGCACCTTCAAATATTCTCATGTTAGAATTTTACCCCAAATATGGTGGAATCAGGGGCGCGACAGGAAGCAGCCAGTTGCACTGGATCGGGGGACGACGGACGCAAGGCCTGTGGCGGGGTCAGCACCGGATGGGGTCTCAGAGGCAGAAGGAACACGGCCACCCCCGTGGCCGCGGCGTGGACGGTGCGGGAACAGGAAGACACGCCTCTCCCGCTGGCCCTTCCCTCCTGGGGGTCGGGGCAGAGCAGGTGGTCCTGGGCCCCCGGGCTCCCAGCAGTGCCCGCGAAGCTTCCAGGCAGGGCGGGCCACCTCCACCCTCTCGGGCCACGGTCACTGCACAGGGCCGCACCCTCTGGCACGATTCCAGAATCTCGGGGCCTGAACACCCCACACAGCCCGGACAGCAGCCCGCCGGCCAGCCTCTGCCCTCTGAAGACCACCCCCCCGCCCCCCAGCACTGCTCGAATGGCCACTTTTCTCTGCCCTTCTCCGGCCTCTCCTCACCCCCCTCACGCCCTTCAGAGCATCTAGAGCCCCAACAGGCCCCGGACTTGCTGCCACACACCCTCTTGTCTCTTTCTGCCCTGTGTGCTTCTCCCTTTCTGGACAGTCTGAATTTATAACCCTAACAACCCCTGGACACAAGACTCCAGCTGCACTTCACCCTTCTTGCAGCTGTGGACGCCCTCATTCTCCATTCACTTCTCTCCAAGGAGGAAGGGTTGGCCCCAGGGTGATAATATGCATCTAGAAATCAAGATGATAAGACTCGTTGTCAAATTATTTCCTCTTGTAGATGCCCTTTGCTAGATTATTTTCTTAAACAGCTTCATTAATAAAGATGTATTCATAATAATTACAACTTAATGGCTGCTTACTATGGGGTCAGAACTATACATATTAACCACCGAACATGCATCCAGAATTCTGTGAAGTGAGAAGAAAATTCCAGAAGAGATGGTGCAGGAGGCCAGGCTGGTTACCGTTTATTTGGGTGCCGTGACCTGTGGACGGGCAGAAAATCAAAGGACTCTGGGGAGAGGGGTTAATGGGAAAGGATCCAGGGACACCATAAATCCTGATCGCAAGGAGTATTAGGCTTCCCGTGGGTGACAAGAAGGCAGGGAGGGTCACCCAGGAAGGGGAGGGGGGAGCACACAGAGGGGACAGGCACGGCTCCCAGCCACCAGGGCAGAAAAGAACAGAATCCCACCTACGAGAGGCAGGACCACGTACTTTAGTCTCAACAAACATCACCGATGCCCCCCGCACAACCCACACTGAGAAACACACATGCTTGCACACACACAGACATGCATGCAGACCTGTAGGGGTGCACACGCGCATACACATGCACACCTGCAGCCATGCACACACTTACATACACACATGCACGCCTGTAGCCGCGCACACACTTGCATACACACATGCACACCTGCAGCCGTGCACACACTTGCATACACACATGCACGCCTGCAGCCGCGCGCACACACATGCCTACACACATGCATGCCTGCAGCCCTGCACATACACGCAGGCACACAGACGCACGCACAGGTTCCCCTACTGTGGACACCAAAGAAGGCGTCCTGCCAAGTGACTCTCAGTCTCTGCCTTGAGGGGCAGTAGGACGACGGGTCCGCCCAGCTGAGGGGTGACGGCTCCGTCCCCGGCAGACGTCAAGTGCTGCACCATGGGGGCAGGTCTGTGGGCCCCTGGGTGGCGCCTGCATGGTCATATACAGCCGTCGGACCCAGGGGGTCAGGACTAAATGGACGTTAAAGATTCTCCCACTGAGCTCTCCAACGAACCTCCTTCTTGCCTCTGAAGAAACACTCCCGCTGCACAGCTACCCTGAAGAACTCCAACAGGTCAGGAACCTTCGAAACACTGGCCCACAGACGTCCTCACACAAGCCAGGGCCTCTGAGTGCCTCAAGCCTGAGAACAGCACAGTGAGATCCTCAGAAGGGTGACTGGGCATGTCGGGCAGACGAGACTCGAGCAAGCAGGCACCCAGGACAGGGTAAGGTGGCCTCCCTTTAAAAAGTGGCCCCGTTTTTAAACTTTTTTAAATGCCATCCAACTGTGCGGTCTTACCAATGCGCTTCTTCCATGTAAGCACTGCAGAGGCCTTAATTAAAGCAAGTAGAAATGCTTATCCAATTACAGTAATTATAACATTAATTCATAACATTTAAGCCCTTTTAATAATCCAAAGCGAGTTCACAGTTAATAACAACTGTTCGATATGCATCATTAGTAAAATGCATTGTTGCCAAAGACGCCTCGTCATCCCGTGGACTTTGTTAGGCGCACGAGCCAGCAGGCAACAGGGCAGCAGGCAAGCTGAACTCACCCGCTTCCAACCTGTTTTTCCAGTTCCCAGCTTAGCCCGCCTCAGATGCACCTCATTCTTCTATCCTGCTGCCCACTACTGCAGCCCCGCTTTGCCACGTGACTTGTCCTCCACGCTTCTCCCCGCCGCCCGCCAGCCAAGCTCACACCCTTCAGGGCCCTGGTGCCTCCGCAGCCCCACTCACTAGACAGGGGCTCAAGGCAGCGACTGCTCAGGGAGGGAAGGGCCCAGCATGCGGCGGAACATCGAGACGAGGTTCTGCTCAGCTCCCGGAAGCTCCCCACTTCCGTAGGGAGGAAACCAGCTAACCGCAAAGAAGGCCTGTGGGTAGGGACCTCCAGGGATCCTGTAACCCGACACACATCAAGTCGCCTCCAGTCTCCTGACATCCTAGGTCAGAACACACAACCAGCCTCAAGACCCTCAGGAGAATAGCCAGTGGGAAGCCCATCAGTAAACATTTACCTCCGGGGCCAACAGAGACAAGCAGCTATTGTTTGCTGGGCCTTGGTGCACCCCCTGCCAGGCCCTGAGCGGAGCTGGGCCGGAGTCGGGAGGAAGGCGGGACCCACGCCCTGTCGGGAAAACCTTGGAGGTGACAGACGGGAGCCTAACGCAGAAACCACCACATGAAAACACGGCAGGGCCCCCAGGACACCAAGTGTCGGTGCGGTTTTGGTGTGCCTGGAACTCTCGGCGTTGCCGGATGGGACATAAGAAAGAGCGACACGCAGAGGACTGCGCGCACCTCTCCAAAAGTTAAACCCACAAGTGTGGCCCAGCAGCTCCCCTCCCGGTAGTTACCCAAGAGAAATGCAAACCTATGTCCACAGAATGGCCCACCTCATCCACGAAAGCCAAACGCTGGTAACGACCCACAGAGATGGGACAAACAACGCCGTGGTCTGTTCATGGTCATACAGTGGAGTCCTCACCATAATAAAAGGAAACGGCGATTGACTGGCGTTCAACAACGTGAAAAAATCTTAAACACATTACGTTGAGTGAAAGAAACCAAACAGTAAAGCGCAATCTGTATGGATCAATTTTGTTGTCAAGAATAGGCACATCTACTCTATGGTGACAGAGGTCGGAAAGTAATTGTCTCTGGGGGCCTCTGGGAGGGGGCGCTTCCTAGAAATGGGTACAAAGGAGGTTTCTGGGGTTATGGTCTCTACTGCGTTTGGGAGGGTAGTTACGTGGTTATGTACAACTGTCACATTCACTACCGGTCCATTTTATTGCATGTAAATCATTCCTCAGTAAAAACTTATCAAAGAAGTGATGTCAGGTGTCCCGATGGGAATTAACTGAAGCTCAAGACGGGGCCTGCAGACAGGCGCTGGCAGGTAGGGGGGCTGCACAGACAAAGGGCCCCTTACCCGTGCCTGAAAGGGAACAAAAAGGGCCAGATTAGTTGTTGGGGAGCATCTGATGCCACGAGGCTTTAGGGGGGAGGGAAGGTGGTCCCAGGAGAGACACCTGGTGGAGGGCCGTGCGGGGTCCAGCAGAGAGCAGGCCAGGGGGCGGGGCTGGGAGGGGAGCTGAGCACCGGGCACCTGCGGCTGCAGAACTGGGCAGGGGTCAGGGGTCAGGTCGCGGAAAGACTTACAGGTCGTGCCAAAGGGGTCTCCCCTACTGGAGGCTGGGAGCTGGCGAAGAATTTTAAGCAGGGGAACGAGGTGATGGATCAGGCCTGTGCTTTCGTGAAGGACAAATGAGGGGGCCCTGAGACCACTGCAGAGGAATCCGCTCAGACTGAAACAGTGACCAGAGAACAGCAGTGAGGGCTGAGCCAGGGCAGCAGCTCTAGGGATGAAGCACCAGCAGGAAGGACAGCTCTCCCCAGATCCCCGGATATCACATTAAAGGTTTCTAAATGGCGCTTAAAATCAAGAAAGAACCCAACCAGCCGCACAGAAATCCTGAGGATTTCCTGAAAAGCAGAGGTCAGTTTGGACGGCTCGTGGGCCACGCGAAGCGGTGAGAAAGTGGCCGTGAGGACGCAGAGAGCAGGCGGGTCCCGGGCAACACAGCTCGTCCTCACTGTAGGGGTCCCCAGGCCTGAACTCCCCTACTTTGTTCAGGCTCAAGTTACAGTGCTATTCGCCATGGGAACGGATCAATAACAGATAGCAAATAGGTGTCTTTCAACAGACACACACGTAAGACAAGGTCTAACCGGCTGACGGAAACGTGACGTGAGTCCGCTGATTCCTAGTCTGCAGCGGTTTCACAGAGTACAGCCATCAAAGGAGGAAACGCACGTAGGCTCCCTAAACAGTCGCCCCTCCCTGGGGTGCTGTGCTAGGGCATGGGCTGCTGGGCCTCTCCCCGGGCTGCCCAGAGGGCTCCAGGGCGGCCCGTCAGCCACTGCGACCCAGGACCCAGCACAGGTCACTGTCACGGCACACAAGGCAGACGGTTCTGCTGACTCAGGTCCGGGGAATGATTCCGGTTGTTAGAAACAGTTCCCGCCATCAGGCCCGTGCGATTTCAGAAGCACAGATGGACAGATGACCCGGATCATTCAGCACGAGGACATCACGCCATGAGGACAGGACACCCGATTCAACCAACAGAAAGAGAAACAGAGAAGCAGCCCTCGTGACACCAACGTGGTGACAACAGGTGGCAGGAAGCACTGTGCCAAGTTCTGTGGAAAGGTCTGAATAGAGGCGTCGGAAATGAAAACATAATAATCATGATAAAACAGGAGGAGAGGCTGGGGACGCCGAAGGGCAGTTACTGAGCTGCAGGGCAGGCGAGACTTCCACTGGAAAACCGCACACAGTGCGGGGTTTGACAAACACGAGGTGACAGGCAGGAGGAATGACTCCAGGACCCGATGCCTGTCCAACAGGACTTGCAACGGGAGACCAGAGAGAGCACGAAGGAGGAGAAGACAGAGAGAAGACAGATTCCCGAACACAAAGGGAAAGCGGCAGCTGGAGCTTGAAGGTGCCCGAGGGCAGCAGGAGACAAGACAGAGCAGGACTCCAGCCAGGACGGCGGGGGCACAGCCCCGTGAAACCCCGAAGATCAGATCAAATCAGGGCGGGAAGGGCGCGGGTCACCCATGAAGAAGAAAGACGACGAGGTGCAATCAGACCTCAGGCACATGGCCGTGGCTGTGAAGGGTAATGACTGAAGTTTCATTCCAGCACTCAGTAAAATTAGATTTTACGTGGGAATAAAATATTTTTAGTCACCGCAGGACTCTGAAAGCTTTCCCACTCACAGATGTTAACAAAGGCCCTCTCCAGAAGACAGACGCCAGCAAAGTGAAAAATGAATAAAAATTAAGGAGGAGACACGGGAGAAGAGCCAGCGGCAGATGAAGCCGGGAAGGAGGCGCAGGGCACGGCGGACAGGCCGCAGCCAGGCCGGAACGTCCAGCTGAGGGTCACTGGAACTGAGGCTCGGATAAAGTTATGTACGTGTGCTCACCCTCACCAGTGATCTGGGAATCAATTAAAATCATGGTATGACAACTCTTCATCAGAGCAGAAATCGTAGAAGGTGGCTAAAATTCAAACTGGTAAACACTTTATCCATCAAAGTCACAGGCATGAATATTCATTGATTCAGCAATTCCACACATTCACAAAGATGAGTATGCAAGGTTGACTATTATAGCATTGCTTATTCTAGGAAGAAAGAAACAGAAACGACCTACGTGCCCATCACTAGGAGAATGGTTAAGCAGATCACAACACATCCACACCACAATGTGCCGTGCAAATAAAGCCGGGAAGGAAGGGCGGCTAAAGAGACGTGACAACGAAACGTAAATCTGATCCTCACCTGGAGTCTGTACAAAAGGGAAAAAGGCGATAAAAGACATGATTGGGTCAATTGACAAAACTGGGGTGTGGGCGGTACATTAGCTAAACACACTGTATGATGTAAAGTTGACACTGATCCCTGTACTGTGACTATGGACTGACTGTCCCTATTTCTGAGAAACACGTACTGAAGGATCTAGAGGTGACCTGCAAGGACATTTGCCACTTACGCTCACGTGGTTCACAAAAAACATACAGTCTATGTGAGCCGGTGTGCAGAGAAAGGAGCGTGACAAAACAGTGACAACGGGTGAATGTGGGTGAGATGCAATGGGTGTCTTTCTACTGTTCCTTTCTTGAAATTTTCCTCAGTTTGAAATTAAAAGGTTTGAAATAAAAAGGTTTCTTTAAAGGAATAAAGTAGATTTTTATTCACATACATTAAAATGGAAAGCTGTTTGGCACATTAAGTGAGAAAACTGGCTGGAGAACACAATGCACAGCACGATCTTATTTATGTTAGAAATCTACACAGGGACACAAACATACATTCATAATGTATATACAGTTATTCGTACATGTACAAAAAGATGCAGTTACATCTAGGGAGGATGAGAACTTGGGGGGCTTAGAAATTTTGCATTCAACTGTGAATTACCTGGAGTATTTTCAAATCTCTTAAAAACAAACTCTTTGTTGAATTGTTTTCACTTGACAACACTGGCGGGAGTGGAGAGAGATGAAGGTTGTGGCGAAGGTGATGACCCCGGCTGCCCCCAGCTTTTCACTGCACAGAACCAGCTGGTCACACGCTCCCAGCATCAGGAGTGGAAGCGTCATTCACTCAGAAAACACGCAAGACGCCAACGATGGTTCCGTCGAGGTGCTGGGATTACAACTGATCGTCGCGTGCTTCTTTGTACTTTTCAGTACCCTCCAAGTTTTCTACAATGCACTTGTATCACTTTGAAAATTGGGCAAATTATATATAGTTTATATATATATATAACGCAATATATTATCTAATTAAATCTCCAACGTTAATTGTAACAAAGGATGGTTCAAAAGCATGTGTCAAATGAAGGTGAAAACGTGGAGAGAGCACGCCGGGCTTTTTCCCCAGAAAGAAGCAGGGAAATGGGGAAGCGCACTGCTGGCTTCCTGGCAGCAGAGGCCACGTGCAATTCTGTTGCAAGAGGGGGTCTGCCCAGAGTCTACCCTGGGCGTCGGGGTAAACCTTCCACCCTGGCCGCCTGGGCCTCCCTCCCCCAAGTGCCACGCAGGTGCCCAGACATCCCGACCCTCACGCCCCCGCATTCATAAAGTATCTTTATCTTTCACAGACGAAAACCACCAAGGAGCAGGAAGAGGGTACTTCAGCACTCGAGGGTAGGAAGTGGAATCAGATCATATGTGTCACCGACTCAGCCGCTTTGCACTTGGTCACGTCATCCTCACCCCACCGTCACTTCCCCTTCATCCGTCCTGTCGTTCCTGGACGTCCAAGACACCCTTCACTCACTGCCCTGGAAACACGGCCTCGGAGTCCCCCCGGGAACAAATGTCCCCCTCTCCCCTTCCCGTCCAGTCCTGTCAACCTCTGAGGCCCTGACAGATCCAGAATCCCCCAGGACCCGCGAAAGGGACCCTTCCTCCTTCATGACCTTCCATCCCGTGGCCCCAGCAGGGAGGGCCAGCCCAGACCCCAGGGGGTGGTCTGTGGTCATCACCACCATCCCGGCCGGGGATGTCCCCAACTTCCACAGGAGGAAACGGACTGCCGGCCACACCACTCGTTCCAGAGAGACCTCAGGGTCATATCCCGGGCCAGCTGCCCGGGCAGGCCTGTGCTTCCCTCCCAGAGCCGGACGAGGGGGCCCAGGCCTGCAGGGCCCTGACACCCCCGTAAGGACGCCCTGAAGCCAGAACGTCCGACCCACAAGCAGCAGGCTGAGGGTGGGCGCAGAGGCTCCCCGAGGCGGTCCGAGTCCGGGGCCCGAGTCCCGTTTGTGGCCCCTTGGGCGGGACCTCCCTGCAGCCTGAGCCAGGGAGAGGCAGCCGGAGCTGGGCAGGGGTGGGGGTGGGAGGCCCAGGGGGTCACCAGAGCCCCGAGGGGGCAGGACGAGACGGCACTGCACCTGCAACTCCAGGACGTCATCCAACCACAGCCGAGGTCTGTTCCCTCTTCCCCACGTCAGGGGTCACGCTACAGCGATCGAGAAATAAGGCGTGCACGGGGCCAGGCCTCAAAGATGCTTGCCCCTGGGTTTTTATAGGATTGGGGGGAAATATTACACAACCTTGCATGTTTTCAAATTGGCATCTAATATTCTCCATAAATTCAAGTGTCAAAGGACATAAAACCTGGTATAATTGACATTGGACATTTTGAGAGAAAACTCACGTCACACGTCTCAGCTGGAGCCTAAATGCTGTAGAGACTTGATACCAACCACCATCCACGTAAAAACACGTGAGCAAGCTGGTCTCTGATGGTCTAAAGCATTACATCTCTCATTTTTGTTCTTAAATTCTCATTTTCATCCCACCTTCCCCACAGAACTGAATCCTGCTCAGACAGATTTAGGTTCGAAAGGCTGCTTTCTCAGCACGCGCACACACACGCATATATACATGTATGTATATAAAGTCAGAAATGTATTGTTCAAGTTTATGTGACATAAAGATTGCAAATAATAATTGCCACCTGACTAAATTTTCATGACTCTTAGACTTGCATAATTGACCCCAAAACAGAAATATATTATAAATTTTGATGAATATTTTTTTTTTTTTTGGCCACACGGCTTGAGGGATCTTAGTTCCCTGACCAGGGATTGAACCCGGGCCCTTGGCAGTGAGAGTGCAGAGTCCTAACCACTGGAGTGCCAGGGAATTCCCTGCTGAATGAGTATTAAATATTAACATTTAAAATTTAATTGGAAATGCATCTCCATGAGATAGAGATTTTTTTCCAATCTTTATTTAGTGTGTCCATTGATAAATATTACTTTTTAGTGAAGGAAACAGTTCAGCATCAATGACTTTTTCAATAGCTGTAAGTACAGAGAAACTTACATTAACAAGTGGGTGACAATGTAACAAGCACCTTGTTATGGCAATGACCCTCAATTCTACCATCAAAAATATCTTTGTTAATTAGCTACCAACTCTATTTCATCCTCTTTCAATTATGTTGAAAGCAGGTAAGGAGACACCAAAAATAATTTGTACCTACTCATTAGAGTCATTAACTTTGTCAACGGCAACACTGTTGTCTTTCCCCTGATGGCCTCTCCTACCCAGCAACACGCAGAGATTCAGGATGATGGGTGCAGACCTTGCCTTTACGAAGTGGGAGAAAGGTGCAAATGAGACCAGAGGAGAAAAGAGAGGTTCAAGCATAACAAACACTTTCTTAGATTAATATATTTTAGGGAAAAAAGCACATATGAAACTTACAATCAGGAAATTAATTTCCTTAAAACACTCTCATCCTGTTCTCCATAAAAAAGCCTGATGCACTGACAGAAGGAGCACCTCATTTTGAAGACACTGAATTAAGAAAAAGAAATAACACAAATTCCCTTTCCTACCTAAAATGTCAAGAATGTATCTGCCTTTTGCACTCAGCTTTGTAAACTCAGAAAACAGTCCCTGTGATATTTCCCCATGTACACAAGCTCATGAGATTACTTTAAAAATATGAAAACCATACTAAACCAAGATAAGTGACAGATGCTCACGTGCCTCTTAACCCCCTGAACTGTGTTCTCCTGCTAGAAGGAGCTGCAAAGCACCTTCTGCAGCGTTTCTAAGCAATTCAGTCTCAAGCAGCAGCAGGCAGAGGCACGCGTATTAACACCTGGGGACGTTTCAGGAACCGTTTGCAAGCAGACTTAAGATCTGCCTTGGTCACAGGATTCTTTCACTGTTAAAGTATTTCCTAGAAAAATCACAGTCTTCAGGGTAACCCAAGTGACTTGGGCAACTTTACTTAACCCTGCAATAACTGATGACTCCTTCCAACTGTCCCAGACATCGTGCTGTCATAGTTCAACTTTCCTGGATAAGATGGGCAGCCACACACAATGTCTGAGCCACTGGTGTGCGCTGAGATGTTTGGGGTGAGTACCTATGGCTTGTCATGTATAGTTGACAGCACCATGAGAGGTGAAGGGGACCTGAAGGGCCCTTGAAATCCCCTGAGGAGGGCTTGTACTTGAGGACAGGGGGAGGGGGAAGGGTAAGCTGGGACGAAGTGAGAGAGTGGCATGGACATATATACACTACCAAATGTAAAATAGATGGCTAGTGGGAAGCAGCCGCATATCACAGGGAGATCAGCTCAGTGCTTTGTGACCACATAGAGGTGTGGGACAGGGAGGGTGGGAGGGAGACACAAGACGGAGGGGATATGGGGATACATGTATACATATAGCTGATTTACTTCGTTATACAGCGGAAACTAACACAACATTGTAAAGCAATTATACTCCAATAAAGATGTTAAAAAAGAAAAAAAGAAAAAAGAAATAGTTCTAAACCAGAAATATTCTAAGTTAGGCATGTGACTGGCAGATATAAGTTCATGCTCAAAGAGCCCTCAATTACCTTGACATATAAGCTATAACTTCAGGTTTCGAAGTGTTGATTGGAATTTTCTGTAACAGTAATGTAACCCAAATTTGTTTGGGTTTGTTTCTCAAGTCTTTTTACGAAGAATTAAAATATTTTTTCGAGCATTAAAATTAAGCAATGCGTGATCTACAGATCCAATGCAATCTTTATCAATATACCAATGGCATTTTTTTCACAGAACTAGAACAAATAATTTTAAAATGTCTATGGAAACATAAAAGACCCTGAATAGCTAAGACAATCTTGAGAAAGAAGATCAGAGCTAAAGGAATCACACTCCCTGACTTCAGACTATACTACAAAGCAACATTAACCAAAACAGTATGGTAATGGCACAAAAACATACATAGATCAATGGATCAGGATAGAGAGACCAGAAATAAACCCACATCTCTGGTCAATTAATCTACAACAAGGCAACAACATACAATGGAGAAAAGTCAGTCCCTTCAATAAGTGGTGCTGGGAAAACTGGACAGCTACACGTCCATGACATCAATTAGAACATTCCCTAACACCATATACAAAAATAAACTCAAAATGGATTAAAGGCCTAAATGTAAGACCAGACACCATGAAACTCCTAGAGGAAAACATAGGCAAAACCCTCTTTGACATAAACCGTAGTGATTTTTTCTGGATCTGTGTCTTAAAGCAAAGGAAATAAAAGCAAAAATAAACAAATGGGACCTAATTAAATTTAAATGCTTTTGCACAGCAAAGGAAACCATTAACAAAATGAAAAGACAACCTACTGAATGGGAGAAAATATTTGTAAATGATATGACCAGTAAGGGGTTAATATCCAACATATATGAACAGCTCATACAACTCAACATCAAAAAAAAGCCAGTTAAAAACTGGGCAGAAGACCTGAATAGACATTTTTCCAAAGAAGACATACAGATGGTCAACAAGCCCATGAAAAGATGCTCAACATCGTTAATCATTAGGGAAATGCAAATCAAAACCACAATGAGATGTCACCTCACACTTGTCAGGACGGCCATCATCAAAAAGAACACAAATCACAAATTTTAGAGAAGATGTGGAGAAAAGGGAACCCTCCTATACTGTTGGCGGGAATGTAATTTGGTGCAGTCATTATGGAAAACAGTATGAAGTTCTCCTTGAAAAACTAAAAATAGAGTTGCCATATGATCCAGCAATTCCACTCTTGGGTATATATCTGAAACAAACACACACACTAATTCAGAAAGATACATGCACCCCAATGTTCACAGAAGCACTGTCTACGATATGTAAACAGCCAAGATATGGAAGCAACCTAATTATCCATCAACAGACGAGTGAATAAAGAAGATATGGTATATATATATATACAATGGAATACTACTCAGTCCTAAAAAAGAATGAAATGTTGCCATTTGCAGCAACCTGGATGGACTTGGAGGGTATTATGCTTAGCGAAATAAGTCAAACAGAGAAAGACAAATACTGTATGATATCACTTATATGTGGAATCTAAAAAATACAACAAATTAGTGAATATAACAAAAAAGAAGCACACTTGGGCTTCCCTGATGGTGCAGTGGTTGAGAATCTGCCTGGCAATGCAGGGGACACGGTTTTGAGCCCTGGTCCCCTGGTGTGTATAACACAGGGATATAGCCAGTTTTTATAATAACTATAAATGGAGTATAATCTTCAAAAATTGTGAATCACTATATTGTACACCTGTAACTTATATAATATTGTACATCAATTTTTTTTAATTCTGCAATGAAAAAACAATAATAATAAAAATATATAGGGGACTTCCCTGGTGGTGCAGTGGTTAAGAATCCGCCTGCCAATGCAGGGGACACAGGTTCGATCCCTGGTCCGGAAGATCCCACATGCCGTGGAGCCACAAAGCCCGTGTGCCACAACTACTGAGGCCACACACCACAACTACTGAAGCCTGCATGCCTAGAGCCTGTGCTCCACAACAAGGGAAGCCACCGCAATGAGAAGCCCACGTACTACAACGAAGAGTAGCCCCCGCTCACCTCAACTAGAGAAAGCCTGTGCGCAGCTACGAAGACCCAACGTGGCCAAAAAGTAAAATATAAAAAAATATATAGGACAAGAAAAAATTAACTAGTGCATGAATATTGACTAAGAATTAAGGACGGTTAACTTTAAAATATTGATCACATGAAATAACTGCAAGCATCTCAATATTATAATATTTAGGAATTTATAAAAAACTGGTAGTCTACTGAGACAGTGTATTTGTTATGTGTCATCAACCCCAAAGGCAGTCTGAAGCCTTGCATGGTTTGAAAGGAGAATTCATGCAAGACGTCTACCAAGGTCCCACCAGTAATTAGAAGTTAACTGTGTGATTCTGCTGAGCAGGAGCCATTCCCCATATCTTGAATCATAGTGTTATCATCTCCTAAATGCATTCAACTCTTCCCTCTTAACATCACAAACAAAAATTATAGCACAAGAATTGGGTTACATACTGGTTGCTGCAGAAAATTCTAACAAACATATGTCAGGAAGTGAGGCTGTAGTTCCCATAGCAACAATCACAGGGGCCCTTAGACCGATTCTGTGCATTTGTGTTGTTTGACTCTAAGAAGTAAGTTAATTCCTTAACGTGTCATGTAAACATTCAACCAAAACCCTGTGTCACATGAATTCCTTTCTTCCTTTTGTGTAAATGGTCATAGAGCCCTGTAACCACCATCACCCTCCACATTCACAGAACTAATGTGGTGCTTTAACAACACTTCATTTTTTTTATTAACATCTTTATTGGAGTAAAATTGCTTAACAATGGTGTGTTAGTTTCTGCTGTATAACAAAGTGAATCAGGTATACGTATACATATATCCCCATATCTCCTCCCTCTTGCGTCTCTCTCCCACCCTCCCTCTAGGTGGTCACAAAGCACCAAGCTGATCTCGCCATGCGATGCAGCTGCTTCCCACTAGCTATCTATTTACATTTGATAGAGTATATATGTCAATGCCACTCTCTCACTTCATCCCAGCTTACCCGCCCCACTCCCCATGTCCTCAAATCCATTCTCTACGTCTGGGTCTTTATTCCTGTCCTACCCCTAGGTTCTTCAGAAACTTTTTTTTTTTACATTCCATATATATGTGTTGGCATATGGTATTTGTTTTTCTCTTTCTGACTTACTTCACTCTGTATGACAGCCTCTAGGTCCATCCACCTCACTACACATAACTCAATTTCGTTCCTTTTTATGGCTGAGTAATATTCCATTTTTATATGTGCCACATCTTCTTTATCCATTCATCTGTCGATGGACACTTAGGTTGCTTCCATGTCCTGGCTATTGTAAATAGAGCTGCAATGAACATTGTGGTACACGACTCCTTTTGAATGATGGTTTTCTCAGGGCATATGCCCAGTAGTGGGATTGCTGGGTCGTATGGTACTTCTACTTTTAGTTTTTTAAGGAACCTCCATACTGTTCTCCATAGTGGCTGTATCAATTTACATTCCCACCAAGAGTGCAAGAGGGTTTCCTTTTCTCCACACACACTCCAGCATTTATTGTTTGTAGATATTTTGGATTATGGCCATTCTGACTGGTGTGAGGTGATACCTCATTGTAGTTTTGATTTGCATTTCTCTAATGATTAATGATGTTGAGCATTCTTTCATGTGTTTGTTGGCAATCTGCATATCTTCTTTGGAGAAATGTCTATTTAGGTCTTCTGCCCATTTTTGGATTGGGTTGTTTGTTTTTTTGATATTGAGCTGCATGAGCTGCTTGTAAATTTTGGAGATGAATCCTTTGTCAGTTGCTTCGTTTGCAAATATTTTCTCCTATTCTGAGGGTTGTCTTTTCATATTGTTTATAGTTTCCTTTGTTGTGCAAAAGCTCTTAAGTTTCATTAGGTCCCATTTGTTTATTTTTGCTTTTATTTCCATTTCTCTAGGAGGTGGGTCAAAAAGAATCTTGCTGTGATTTACGTCATAGAGTGTTCTGCCTATGTTTTCCTCTAAGAGTTTTATAGTGTCCAGTCTTACATTTAGGTCTTTAATTCATTTTGAGTTTATTTTTGTGTATGGTGTTAGGAAGTGTTCTAATTTCATTCTTTTTTTTTTTTTTTTGCGGTACACGGGTCTCTCACTGCTGTGGCCTCTCCTGTTACAGAGCACAGGCTCCAGACGCGCAGGCTCAGTGGCCATGGCTCACGGGCCCAGCCGCTCCACAGCATGTGGGATCTTCCTGGACCGGGGCACGAACCCGTGTCCCCTGCATCGGCAGGCGGACTCTCAACCACTGCGCCACCAGGGAAGCCCCTAATTTCATTCTTTTATATGTAGCTCTCCAGTTTTCCCAGCACCACTTATTGAAGAGGCTGTCTTTTCTCCATTGTATATTCTTGCCTCCTTTATCAAAGGTAGGTGACCATATGTGTGTGGGTTTATCTCTGGGCTTTCTATCCTGTTCCATTGATCTATATTTCTGGTTTTGTGCCAGAACCATACTGTCTTGATTACTGTAGCTTTGTAGTATAGTCTGAAGTCCGGGAGCCTGATTCCTCCAGCTCCATTTTTCTTTCTCAAGATTGCTTTGGCTATTCGGGGTCTTTTGTGTTTCCATACAAATGGTGAAATTTTTCAACACTTCATTTTTAAGAGGGATGTGAACACTAATAAATTAATTATAGCACTTAATCACAGGTGTAGTCAGTGTCAAGTGTTTTCACATTTTCATTCATTGTTTGCATTTTAAGCTATTTAATTTTTTAAAAACCCTGAGGTAATATTAAGTTTTTTTCTTTAATGTTTTTTGCCCTTCTATGAGTATCATTAGGAATCAAACCCCTTTATTAACAAGAGTCAAGAAATAATAAGGAAAAATGTTAATTGCATTTAGACAATGGAGAAAATATAGGCAAAAATTTTTAACACAAAATTTTAATACTCAATTAATATAATGCATTTATAAATTTGACCCTATAAGGTGTACGAGGCCAAGGAATTTAGTACTTATTAATAATAAATATGAAATGTTAAAACAAATAAATGCTAGTAGGATCCTTAACAGACATGTGACTAATGTAAATAAAGGTGACTTGATAACAAAAGTTTAAAAAATGGTTATATATACATATTTTCATAACTGACCTGAAACAAAACTAAAAAGTGCTTTTAAAGTCATAAATCACAAACAGGCCAAATGGATGAATGGGGTCAAAAGGTGCAAACTTCCAGTTATAAACTAAATAATTCCTGGGATGTAATGTACTGCCTGGTGAGTTAATAATTCTATATTGCATATTTGAAAGTTGCTGAGAGTACATCCTAAAAGTCCTCATCACAAGTAGAAAACAAAAAATGTGTAACTATATGTGGTGATGGATGGTAACTAGACTTATTGTGGTGATCATTTCACAATATATACAAATATTGAGTCATTATGTTGTACACCTGAAACTAACACTATGGTATGCGTCAATTTAAAAAAAAAAATCACAAACACTACACAACTGCATGGAGTTAACAGTAATTCCCTCCAAATGCTGCTTCCCCTTATACACAATCTAACACAAGTGGATTTATCTTGGTACTCTTTGTTGACATCTTCAATAATTTGTATTCTGGTACAGGAGAGATCCCTTCCAGCCCTTAGAAAAGGGATTTGACATTGTGATATAGTAAGACCAGTATGATTGGTCTCCATCCCAGTTGCTGGCAGAAGAGTTTCTAAAACCCTTGGGATTTCTGAGTGAGACAGGTAAAAGGAGAGTCTTTGTTATTCATAACAAGCCCCTTTCAACCCGCCTGAGCTATGCTAATGGAGTGATTCTAGGAGGATGGGGGCTGGTTGTCAGGGGAACCAGCTGATTAGAGGGTTGGAACTTTCCGCCCCACCCCCGACTCCAAGAGGGGAGAGGGGCTGGGGATTGAGTTAAATCACCAGCCGCCAATGATTTAATCAATTGTGCTTCTGCAGTGGAACCTCCAAGAAAACTCTCAAGGAAGGGTTCAGAGGCCTTGGTGGACCCGGGGAGGGGCAGGGGAGCGGGTTGGCGTATCCAGAGGGCAGGGAAGCCCCCTGCCCTCCTCACCCCTCACTCTGTGTGTCTCTTCCTCTCTACCATCTGGCTGTTCCTGAGTTGTATCCTTTATAACACCTTCTTGTGTTCTGTGGGTTGCAGCAAATTATTGAACCCAAAGAAGGGATCATGGGAACCCCAATTTGCAGCCAGTCAAAAGTACAGGTGATAACCTGGGACTTGCTGCTGCATCGCGAGGCGGTGAGGTCCTGTGGGCTGAGCCCTTAACCTGCGGGTCTGTGGTGACCCTGAGAGCTAGTGTCAGAACTGAATTCAACTCTGGACACCCAGCTGGTGTCGGGAGACTTGCTGGTTGGTGCAGGAAAACCCACACTTTTGGTGTCAGAAGTGCTGTCGGGAGAAACAGATCAGGGGCAAAAGGAAAGCAAAGAGGCTGGAAGACTCTGCAGTGACCCCAGCAGACGACACGAGGAGGCAGGAGCTGACATCCTCTGTCACTAAGACGGGAGGTGCAGGCACGCAGGGGGCTGGAGGGCACATGATGGCAGAAAGAAGGTTCTGGAACCCAGAGAACATAAGTCACCCTCACCTTCCTAGAATAACTTCTTAGAACAACTTGGCAGATCTGTGAAAACACACAGGCAGACCTCAGAGCTACTGCAGGTTTGACTCCAGACCACCTCAATAAAGCAAATATCATGATAAAGTGAGTCACGAATTTTTTTGTTTCCCAGTGCATATAAAGTTATGTTTACACTAGACTGTAGTCCATTAAGTGTGCAACAGCATTATGTCTACAAAAAATGTACAGACCTTAATTTTAAAATACTTTACTAGGGACTTCCCTGGTGGCACAGTGGTTAAGAATCCACCTGCCAATGCAGGGGAAACGGGTTTGAGCCCTGGTCTGGGAAGATCCCACACGCCGTGGAGCAACGAAGTCCGGGTGCCACAACTACTGAGCCCTCATGCCACAACTACTGAAGCCTGCACAGCTAGAGCCCGTGCTCCGTGACAAAGAGAAGCCACTGCAATGAGAAGTCCATGCACTGCAACAAAGAGTAGCCCCTGCTCACCGCAACTAGAGAAAGCCCGTGCTCAGCGATGAAGACCCAATGCAGCCAAAAATAAATAAATTTATTTAAAAAAAACGCTAACCATCATCTGAGCCTTCAGCGAGTCATAGCAGTAACATCAAAGATCACTGATCACAGATACCATAACAAATATAATCATAATGAAAACCTTGAACTATTTTAAGAATTACCAAAATGTGACACTGACACAGAGACACAAAGCATGCAAATGCAGTTAGAGAAATGCCACCAATAGAATTGCTTGAAGGGCTGCCACAAACCTTCAATTTGTAAAAAAGGCAGTGTCTGAGAAGCGCAGTAAACCCAGGTCTGCCTGTATCGTGCTTCCCCTTTACCCAATATTCCAAGGATGCTCCCAGCTGCACTGCTGTGAAACACACAGCTTGAAACCCCGTGTGTGCGTGTGTGTGAGTGCATATGTGTGTGTGTGTGTGCACGCGTGCTAACGCGTAGATGCATTCTGCTTGTGCTGTATGGACTCTAGGCTATTCATCCACTAAAAGGAGTAAAGACCTGTATGTACTTAGGTAGAGAACCCTCCAATGTGCGCCGGTAGGGGAATGAAGTTTTTTGCAGAAAACATAATCACATTCATGTTACAAAAAGCCGTTTGTGGGCAAAGGACCAGGTCCAGAACTATCCTGCCCAATACAACACCCAATAACCACGTGTTTCTCGAGCACCTGGGGTGTGGTTAGTCCAAATGAGATGTACCGTGGTGTAAAACGTCAGATTTAGAAGGCGTAGTACAAAAAGAATGTAAAAAGCTTTCTTGATTATTTTATAAGGATTATAAAATGAGGTGATAATATTGAAACTTGGCTTAAACAAAATATGTGATTAAACATAATTTCACCTGTTTCTTTTCACTTGTGTTAATATGGCTTCTAGTGAATTTAAAATCAGGTAGTACCTCCAATATTTCTTTTGGACACACAGTCTAGTAGGTACTCACCATGGACTGGATTGGAGAGGGGAAAATTCTCATTCTTTATATACTTCTGTGCTGTTTTAATGTTTATGGTAAATAGAAATTACTTCCATAACTTTTAAACAAAGTGATTGTTAAAAGAAGAAGGGCTCCTGAAGTTAAATTTGATTCACCTTATGCTAGGGAAGCTCCACAGAGGCTGCCACAGCTGTGTTAAATATGTCTGAGCTCTGGGTGGTCGGTATAGATGATGGTGGTGCTCGTATTTTTACTATTATCAACATCATCATCATCATCACCATCACCATCATCATCATCATCATCACCATCATCATAATCATCACCATCACCATCATCATCACCATCACCATCATCATCAACCATCACCATCATCATCATGACCATCATCATCATCACCATCATTATCATCACCACCACCGTCGTCACCATCACCATCATCACCATCATCACCACCACCATCACCATCATGATCATGATCATCTAAACTACCCAGATTAGTACTGAACACCTTTTAACTTGGGACTGAGAGTCATCCCTATAAACCACGTATTCTAGATATGAAGCAATTAAACAGCAAACACTCAGTGTCACAGCTGGCAGACCCATCTTAAACCAGCCTCGGGGGGCACAGGGACATGAGGTAGTTGAAGAGAGTAGTAAAAACCAAAAGGGCTTCTGAAGGAGTTTCTCTCCACTTAGCAAGGGAGACCCACCCAATTTTCCTATGAAACTTATTTTGATCTCAGTGTTAACAGATGTCTCTAGATGCATTTATGAAAAGCATTTGCAAAACATTTTAAAATGTTTTAAAAGCATTTTAAAAATGACACTTTTGAGTATTTGCACAATATTCTTGGAGGCATTTTCAAGTAAATATGGCCAGAAAAGTAGAAATACACATGATGACGTCTTTAGAGTTTATGGGAATTTAAGCCATCATGGACATAAACTAAGGACCAGTCCCATCACGACAGAGCAAGGAGAGCTGGGTGAGATCAAAGCCAGGGCAGGAGTCAAGAGCTCGGACAGCAGACAATTCAACCTGTACGTCCTGTTGCTGGGTTCAGAGAGTGATGCTTGCTCTGATGATACTTTTGTTGACTTTAATCCAAGTCCCCCGAATAAAAAGATCATCTAAAGGTAGTTTTTATTCATGTTTCCTACCAGGACCAGGTCGACACGCCGTACAGAAAACTGACCCAGATTTCCACTGGGTGTGAGGACTGTGGATCCATTCAAAAAACTCACCGTGCTTTTCACAACATACAGTTTTTAAACCAAAATCGGGCTGAGGGGGCAAATGTTTGTCCTGCAGTGGACAAGAGGAATGGGTCCTCATCTGATCGTGCAGTGCCCTACTCGGAAGCGGCGCTGCCCACCTCACCCCCAGCCCCGACGGGGTCTGCTCGCAAAGCACACGGTTCACCAGCCCTGCAGAAATGACCACGTCAGCACAGCCAAGCCAGAGACCACGACTCACAGCCAGCAAACGGACTGATGTGGACAAAGGGGGATCATCCAGTCCTCACCTCGAGGGCCGTGCACCCTGGAGCATGCAGAGCCCACAGAATAGCCGAGGGCAATGCTGTGTGAATCACAGAAACTCACTGAGGGGGAGGAGGACGCTGGTTTGGGGCGATTCAGCGAAACTGGAGAACAGATGGCTTTCTGCAGAGCACAGCATGTACCCTCAGTCTCCAAATTCAATTTCCACAAGGAAAAAAGGCTTTCGGTCATCAGTCAGAAAGTCTTCAGTCACAGACAAATTGACAGAATACGATCCTGTAACTAAATAAATCAGAAGTGTAACCTACTCCCCAGGGTGAGCAGGCGAAGGACGGTGAAGCCGGCACAGCGACCCAGCGGCCACGTTGCCTTCTGCACCAGGTGCCCGTGCACAGGAAACACACCGCGGCTCTGGGGCAGGAGGTGGGCTTTCGTCCTCAACCGCAGGACCCCAGGACCCTGGAGGGTCTCTAACAGCCTCATGCTGTGGAAATCAGTTCAAATAATAGGAATAGTGTGATTGTTTTTTGCAGGAACATACAAAGCATGTAGTAAGATAGTCTAGATAAGGCCTTGAAGGTACTGGTTAAAAAGTGATACAGGAAGATAAAATCTTTTATTATTATTATCATTCATACCTACGAATATCTTCCCCTCAGAAGATATATACTGTTCGAGACATGGAGAAACCCCCCGGGGCGGCTGCGTTAGGGCCTCAGTGACTAGAACCCACACCTGCTGCGGCGTCAGCTCAGCCGGCGGTCATCGGGTGTCACCACGGACACGCCAGGACAGCTCCTGCTGCCTTTTGGGTCTCATTTCTGATGGAAGAATCCCGTGGAATCCAACAGGCTCCTGACCCGTCCTCTGGTTCACGTGGTCACGCAGAACTGGACATGGAATCTTCATCTAAATCATTCAGAGTCCAGCGTTTCCCTCCAAACGCATGGGACTCAGGATTTTGAACGGACATTAGCTGAGATTTACTCCTATCTTCCTTCCCAAATTAGGTGAAGGTTTCCGTAAAAAAAAATTTTTTAAGACCAATATGGGAATATGAAGGCTTACGGGGATTACCTCTGGCCCATTTCACTGCACAAATCATGTCACATCTTTCCTGACTCGAAGTTAAGGGGTACACGTTCCGGAACAGTGGCTGCTCTCGCTGTGGCCACCCAACCGCGTGACGATGACACTACCAATCCTATGAAACAATCCCCAGCGTTTCTCCACGGGCACCTCATGGAAACTCAGGAGGCCGACCCTTCTCTCCTACTGAGATCCGACACCAGAAGTCTCTGTAGCTCTTCACTTCGTAGAATCTTAGCTTCACATTACTCCACATTAGTCCTTTGGATTTTTCTGGTTATCATTATTTATTAACCTTAAAAGATTTTTGTGTGGATTTTCTTCCTCTGAAGGGTCTGGCTGATAACACTGATGTCCACGGACCACTGAGCACACCTGGCGATCGTGCACTATCTCCCACGAGCACATCACCTGTTTTGTTACCACAGGGCACAAACGACCCCGTTCTACTCCAATAAATTTCTTCCAAGTGATCAAATGTGCAAATTTTCTGAATTCGATAAAAGTCACTTGCTAATACGTAAACTACTCGTCACTAGCACCCACCCCACACTTCTGCTGCAAGTGTCCGGTGTTTCAAGTGTGTCCACATCTCCTTTAAAAATGCTTTGTGAGGTCTCCCGTCACCGGCACGACCAGTACACCTGGTGTGGCCTTCTGGTTCCCTCACTGGCAACAAGGGAAGATTGATGAGGGAGAGCCATGCAGCGCCAGCACCAGGGGCAGAGCATGGACGAGGCCTGGCTGGGACAAGCGTCCTCTGCAGACACACGGTTCACAAACGGCCACGGGAGGAGGAGACACAGCCGCCAGTACGGGGCCAGACCAAGCGACCCGAGTCTAATTTCTCTTCTGTAGAAGTGAACGTGCTCGAGGAAATTTATTATCCAAAATCTCGGGCCCAGTTCCACCTCCATCAGAACTGAGAGGCGGAGGCCAGGCCTGTGCTGCGTCAGGGGCCTCGGGGTGTCCTCAGCCTCGGTCGGCCCCGCCATCCACACTCACGGTCCCAGGCCATCCGATGTACTTACGGCACCGATGAAACAGCTCATGAGTAAATTCTCGATGCGCCCAAGCAAGCCTGCATCCCTCGCTTATTCCCCAGGCCTCGCTTATTCCACGGTCCGAAGCCAGCAGGGCTTCTTGGGGTGACTGGTTCTTTGGGGCTCCGCTCTGGGAGGGCAGAATTTTTTTTTTCAGAGAATGCACATCCTCCTCTGCAGCGTCTCCAGCAATCGTGAAATGATTCTCCAAGTATCGGGCAGGGCCCTCGCCACCCAGAGGGAAGCATTTACCTGGAAGAGCTCCACCTCTGATCCCAGCAGCCTGTGCACATGGACTCACAGACAAGAGAGATGCAAGGTGGTAATCAGTCCACTGTCAAAACTTATTCGCTGCACATTTCAGGTCACCCCCGAGTTCGGTTCTGGAGATCATTACAGAGAGTGATTTGACCCATGTCAAGGAATACTATGACTCACCTGGAGAACGCGGTACCCAAGAGAAGCGTAACTCGCGTGAGTGTCCAGCCCACACTGCAGGTCTAAGTAGCTACCCGGGAAGGATCTGGAGGACAGTTGTATGCCCACACCCAGGACATGCGTGTGCGTGCATGTGTGCTTGTGCGTGTGTATGTATGCATGTCTGTGAGTCACACACATGCACACGAGTGCCAGAAGTGGGGCAGAACAGGAAGGGGAGACACCTGACATGTCCTCCTCTCTCACCTGCCCTCCTGCTTCCTCAGCCGCCTCAACCTTCACGATACTGCACGAGTCCACATCCCTTAGTCCAAAAGTCCAAATTCAAAAGGTGCTGAAAATCACAAGTGTGTGGGCCGCTCACTGATCAGCAGAGCCCAACACCCCCATCCCTCACGGAGAGGCGGCAACTGGCTGGAGCTGCCCTTCGTCACCCGCGTGGTGTGAGTATCCTGACCCTGCAGAAAAGATAATGCCCATCCGCCCTCAGACAACCTGAGGGTCTCCGGACAGCGCCCTTTTTCCTCCCAGCGCCTTCCACAACCCAGGCCCACGTGTCCCCACAGGAGGTGGCTCCAGGACAGGAGCTCTTGGCTTCTCGGCCGTCCTCCGGGTTCAGTGCCTGGCAAATGACGCCACTGCAGACATCCCCGTTGACTGTTACTTAAACCACAGACATAACATTACAAATTTCTGAAATCGGCGTACAGGCTAAGCTGCAAAGAAAAGAAGGTAGACAAATGGAATGGAACCTTCCGTGCACAGGAATATGGTTTTGAACGAGGAAAACCCCATGTGTCCTTGTCCTGCAGTTTCGTACACCAGTCACCCAGGAACCCGATCCCCAGTTTATTGATTTGTAAACTGGAACGAGCAGCTCATGCCCACAGACGTGAAGAACGCGAGTAACGTAGGAAAGGATGCTTTAAGCCTGAAAGCGGCAGAACCATCACTCTCTGGGTTCAGTGGTGGGTAGGGAGGACCGCAGCTCCCGGAGCCACAGGTGCTTAATTTTACAAGAGAACCAGACAATTTTTTTTTAATTTTATTGGGTTATACTTGATTTACAATGTTGTGTTAGTCTCACAGGCAATTTTTTAAGTCCCTTTCTAGCCCTGTGGTGTGTGAGCTCTGATTTCATGACTGAGCCGGCCAGCATTTCCTAAAGGAAAGGTCACGCACAAACGGAGGAGGAGACGCGGGTGGAGAAGGGAGATCCCGCGGGTGGCGGGCGGTCACCAGGGTGGCGGGAAGCAGGGGCGCGGTCACCTCCGAGCGCAGCCGGCCTGGCCCCAGCCCTGCTGCCCCAGCGCCCGGACCCCACCTGCACACACACACGTTCAGCTCTTCGGCTCAACGGGAGTCAAGGAGAAGACAGTGCTTTATCTACAGACATGCCTCAAGCCTCTACGACATGTGCACGTGTCATTAGGGGAAAGATAATCTCAGAATGCATACCTGCCCTGGAAAACTAGGCTATAAATCACCACGACAGCCAGATGGGGCTTCCTGTGGGTAAAGAAAGCAGAATTTGAGGTCTGAGTAAAGCACTGTTTAAGATGAGCTCACCACTGTCTGATCGAAACCATGTGAAACCCTAGTGAGAAAGAAGAGACGCTCAGAACCGTGGGGCGGGGGGGACAGTGAACCAGGCCTCAGAGCGCTAACCCAAGTCTTCACTTCAGCAAGTCCAACGGCTAACGAAGCCGGGGGTCGCCAAGCTGCGGGGACCTGCCGGGTCAGGGCACGAGGGCCACGGTCAGCCCTGCCCACCAGCTCGCCCACCGCCCGGCACGCCCGCCCACGGAACGTCTCCGTGCGCCCATAACACGGTCCCAGCAAATTCAGAAAAAAATCTACACGTGGGAAAACAGCAGAGGCAGACCGTTCGCCTCCAAGTACTAATAAGGGTCCGGCTTCAGATGGCACTGGTCACAGTAAAGGGGTCTGGGAAGCACCCATGAAACAGTTGAGAGGATTATCGACCACACACCGTCGTTCACCAGGCGCGGGCAGGACGAGTTCCAGGACGTGAGGTCCGGGAGCACGACCCCGAAACGCATCTGACACGGCCGCCCCGGACGCAGCAGTGGAGAGCTGAGCCTGCGGCACTGCCAGGTCCCGAGTCCTGTGCCCCAGAGCATCAGCTGCGGACGGACCCGGGAGCCTTGAGGGGAGGCAAAACCTGAGGTGGCGGGTCCACCCGTCCTGGACTGAGAATGACACAACAGCCCTGGGCTCCGGGAGGGTCAGCGGCAGGACAGGGAGGGCCCCCTGCTCCCTCTGGGTCTCGGTCGGAATCCGAAGGTCGGGGGGAGCAGAACAAGGCAGATAGGAAGCTGGACTCTAGAATGTGCAGGAAAAGAGCACAAGGCAGAACCACTGTGTGACTGAGCTCGGAGACGTCCCCTTCTCACTGAGGGGAATAAACCCAGAAAAGCGGACGTCGGGGCCGCAGGGCTGAGAGCACAGGAGAGGCACGTCCACGGCAGCTGTGGGTGCCCTGATGGCAGGGAGAGAGCAGGGGCTGTCACCACGGCAACCTCCTTGCCAGGAGGCCCCAGGAAAACACACAAGCATCCAGCTCCTGGGATGCTGTGGGACCAGAGGGAAAATGCCTTACAGAGAGGGTTTCCTGACAGCAAGAACGCTCTCTTGGGGCTCTGGGTTTGTCAGCGTTTGCTTTAGAAACTACGCTGCTTCTGAGTTGATGACTGGGGAAATGCCTGGTACAAAAACAAAGATTTCTAAACAGCGGTAAGCCACCCACTTGAGGCAGCATCCCTGTCCTGTGACCCTGTCAGACGGGGAAGGGGAGTCAACCCAGAGCTCACTCAGACCGCGTCAGCATTCCCAGGGCCAGCAAAACCCACAGGGAAAATCAGGATGCAATTCCTTGTAAGGCTCATGTCTTAGATACTCACACAACTTTCACCTTTGACTCCAAAATATTAGAATGTCTTCCTTAATTTTAAACTTTATTTTGTGTGTGTTTATTTCTCATTTCAAGTTTCTAATGTGAGAAAGCACAAAGGATAACATAACAAAACTGGGTATCCACCACTTACATTTTCTCCAGAAATAAGACCTTAATGCTAGGAGTCCACTGTGCCACCCTCCAGCAGAGACGCCTACATGTGCAGACCCACACTGTTGTACGTTTCCTTATCTTTATCCATAAATAAACATATTATCAATGGGTTTAAACGTACATCAATGACGTCCTATGATACAATCCTTACAATACTTGCTCTTACTTTTTACTCAAGAATCCTTCCAAATGCTACATGCAGACCACTGGCCATACCGTAATAAACACCGTAAGGCCTTGGGCACTTGTGTAAGAATTTCTCCAGGATGGACACAAGGAGATGAGCTCTCCAGGTCTCAGGGTAAAGCCTTTCCACTCTACTGGACGTGGCCAGGCTGCTCCTGCAAGCAGACGCACAGCTAACCCTCCATCCTGCAGTGTGTGGGCTCCTTTCCCCCATGTCCTCACCATTATTCAATACAATTATAGCTCTTTTTTTTTTTTTTTTTTTTTTTTTTGTGGTACACGGGCCTCTCACTGCTGTGGCCTCTCCCGTTGCGGAGCACAGGCTCCGGACGCGCAGGCTCAGCGGCCATGGCTCACAGGCCTAGCCGCTCCACAGCATGTGGGATCTTCCCAGACTGGGGCACGAACCCGTGTCTGCTGCATCAGCAGGCGGACTCTCAACCACTGCGCCACCAGGGAAGCCCAATTATAGCTCTTTTAACTTTTGTGACTATGACAGGTATACAATCGCACCTGGTATTTTAATTTATATTTTCCCGATTACTCCGTTATGGACCAGCTAGTTGCCCTCATCGGCGCGTTGGGACATGCTCCCGGCCAAACGACCACATGGGTGGAAATTATTTTTTAAAAAGCAACCATTTAAAGTCTAGAAACTGTCCTAAGAACACGCAACAAATGAAGAGATATTCGAGAAAATCAACTAAATCCTGGTAAAACCAGCCTGCAGTACAGTCTCAACAAACACAACCCACTCCCACCCCACCCCCGGCTTGGTGTATGGGAAGCTCCATTCCAGGTGGGTGTGGAGATGGGTTTCCTCCCCCCTCAGCTTCAATGAAGGGGTACAGGAGGCCAAGCCACCAACATTTCTTGTTGTCCTGGACTCTGAGTTGCAAAGGCCAAACTCCTGTCGGTGCCACCAAGAGGCTGGGAGAATCCTTCCTCTACCTGGTCCCAGCCGATAGGGTGGAAGGTCTACTCCAGGTGCAGAAAGCTACTTGGCACCCCAATTGTCCTCTGCCCATAAAACAGAGGCTCTATGATAAGAGAGGTGCTGTGGACTGAATGCTTGTGTCCCCCTAAAATTCATATTTTGAAGCCCTAATCATCAATGAGATGGTATTAATTGGTAGGGTCTTCAGGAGGTAATTAAGTTTAGATGAGGTTATGAGGGTGGAACCCCCCTTATGGGATTAGTGCCCTTATAAAAACAGGAGGAGACAGGAGATTGATATCTCTCTCTCTCTCTCACACACACACACACTTTCCCTCTCTCCCTGTCTCTCTCCCTCTCTCCCTCCTCTCTCCATGCATGTATCAGCAAAAGGCCAAGTGAAGACATATCCAGGAAGAGAGCCCTCACCAAGAACCTGACCACATCCTGATCTCAGACTTCCAGCCTCCAGAACCATGAGAAATAAATATTTGTTATTTAAGCCACTCAGGCTACAGTAATTTGTTACAGCAGCACAAAATGACTAAGACAAGAAGAACAGATGCACCAGTGGCTGCCCAGCCCTGCTGGTAGAGCAAGGGTCACTCAGAGAGAAGCAGGCCACTCCACTCCCAGGCCTACAGTCATGGCTCACAGGTTGTGTCCTGAAGGAGAGGCAGCCCATACAAACGGAGAACCCCAAAGCTCTCTCCAAAAGAACTGACTTCATTTGAAACAGACTATAAGAAGTTCAAGCCCAAGAGCACTCTCAAGACAATGGGTATTTAGATGAAGCAATTAAAATGAGGATGGTAGGGCTTCCCTGGTGGTGCAGTGGTTGGGAGTCCGCCTGCCGATGCAGGGGACACGGGTTCATGCCCCGGTCCAGGAAGATCCCACATGCCGTGGAGTGGCTGGGCCCGTGAGCCATGGCCGCTGAGCCTGCGCGTCCGGAGCCTGTGCTCCGCAACAGGAGAGGCCACAACAGTGACAGGCCCGCGTACCACAAAAAAAAAAAAAAAAAAAATGAGGACGGTAGCTCTATGACAACAACAAGTTAAACGAGAGGGGAACAAGTTTATCATAACGAAGCAGGGAAATACACATCTAAGAAGAGCCTTCCTGGGGTCAGAACAAATCTCAAAGACTGACCTCAGAAACTATCTTTGAAAAGGGGCCCAAATGTAATTGGATCAGACTGTGGCACAAATCATTCCTCTGGGCATAACAGAAAACAACAGAGAAATCAACTGACACCTAGTGGAGCCTAACAGCTGGATGTGGTACGAAATGAGGCAGAAATGTTAAGAGAGAGGAAAAGACTGAGACAAAGAAAACTCTGGTAAAACTACTGTTACCTGGGGTGACTGTGTGCAAGGCTGTGCCTCTAAAGAGCTTCACGCTGCAGGGGATGTAGCCTCCACTGGAAGAGTCCAGCCAAGACTTTGAAAATTAAACATCAAGGAAAAACGAAAGCAAGCCCCAGAGGGAAGATGGACATCCTGGACAACCACGGTAAATTATCCAAAATGTCCAGTTTTCAATACAAAGTTATGAGACATGCAAACAGACAGGAGTGTGTGATGCATACACAGAGGGAACAAAAGGCAACAGAAACTGCTTAAGAGAAGACCCAGGTGTTAGACGTAACAAAGGCACCAAAGCATCCACCACAAATATGTTCACAGAACCAAGGGAGCCACGCTTGCAGAAGAACTGACACTGTCTCGCCAAATAGAGAACGTAAGTAAAGACACAGAAATTGGAAAAAAGAGCTACATGGAAATTCTTGACTTGGAAAGTACAGTAACTGAAATGAAAAGTTCACTTGAGGGGCTCAACAATACATCTGACTTGCAGAAGAATTAGCAAACTTGAGATAGCTCAGTAGAGATGATGCAATGTGATGAGCAGAAGGGAAAAGGGAATGAAGTAAAATGAAGACAGCCGTAACGAAATGTGCTCCATCATTAGCTAATTCAACATACGTGCAATGGGAACACCAGAAAAAAAGTGAAAGAAAGAAGCAGAAAAAAATATTCAAAGAAATAATGGCTGAAAACAAAGTTCCACAATTTAATTTAAAAATTAATATACACATCCAAGAAGCTCAACAAACTCCAACCAGGATAATGCAGAGGCCACATACAGATACGTCACGATGCTAAAAGCCAAACACCAGGAGAAAATCCTGAGAGCGGCAAGAGAAAATGATTTGTCACATATAAGGGAGCTCCAAGAATATGAACAGCTGAAATTACATCAGAAACAATGAGTTCAGAAGGAAATGGCATATTCTAAGTGCGGAAAGAAAAAACTGTCAACTAAAAACCTTATATTCAGCAAAACTACTTTTCAAAAATGAAGGTAAAATAACGAAATTTCCAAATAAATCAAAACAGAGATTTTGTTGCTAGCAGAACTGCCTTAGAGGAAATACTGAAGAAAAATGTTTCCATCTGAAAGCAAGTGACCCAAGCCAGTAATTCAAGTACATGGAAGAAAACACACCAGTACGGTAGGCAAAACAACAGCACCCCCCAGCCCCGCACATCTCCAGGCCCTAAAATCCAGAAACTGTGACTATGTTAGGTTACATGGCAAAGGGGAATTGAGGCTGCAGATGGAATTAAGGTTGGTAATCAGCTGATCTTGAGATGGGTGGATTATTCTGGATGATCTCAGTGAGCTCAGTGTAATCGCCAGGGTCCTTATAAGTGTAAAAGGGAAGCGGAAGATACAGAACCAGAGAGATGGCTGGGGGGTGCGGGTTAGTCCCAACACTGCTGCCTCTAAAGACGAAGATGAGTCCTGCAGCCTCCGGAAGCTGAAATAAGCAGGGAAAGGGATTCTACGCTAACCCCTCCAGGAGGAACACAGTCCCGCTGACACCTGGACGGGAGCCCAGTAAGACCCATTGCAGACCTCTGACCTCCAGAAATGCCAGCTAATCCATCTGTGGTCCTTTAAGCCACTAAATTTGTGATCATTTGCTATAGCAGAAATAGAAAACTAATATGGCTGGTAAAGATAACCATATAATTATAAAATACCATATAAATACTTATGTCTTCCTCTTTCTTCCCTTAACTGATTTAAAAAGCAATTGCAAAAGACTATAGGTATATGGTTATTCATGCACATACTCACATAAATGTAATTTATTTGCTTTTTTTCTTTTGTTGTTTGTGCTTTTGGTATCATTTGTAATAAACCATTGGATAATCCAGCCATAAAAATTTGCTCCTAAATTTTATTCCAAGAGTTTTATAATTTTAGCTCTTATATTTAGGTCTTTGATTTATTTGTTAGTTTTTGTATATGGTGTGAGGGAGGGGTCCAACTTTATTCTTTTGCATGTGCTGCATATCCATTTGTCCCAGCACTATATTCTCCCTTCATTTAATTATCTTTGCGCCCTTATCAAAAATCAGTTGGTCTTATGGCATGAAGAGCCCAATGGAGCAGAATAGAGAGCCCAGAAAGAAACCTTTGCACAGATGGTGAAATGATCTTCAATAAGGGTGCCAACCCTACACAATTGGGAAAGGATAGTTTCTTCAACATATGTTGGGAAAATTGGAAATCCCCATGCAAAAGAATGAAGTTGGACTTCATTCATTACCTTCACCACCTACAAAAATTAACTCACAATGGATTAAATACCTAAACATAAGACCTGAAATGATAAAACTCCTATAATACAATAGGTGAAATGCTTCACGGAATTGGACTTGGCAATGATGTCTTGAATAAGATACCAAAGGCACAGGCAACAAAACAAAAGCAGACAAATGGGACTACATGGAACTTGAAAGCAACCAATATGCCCTTCAGTAGGTGACGGGATAAATTAACGGTGGTCCATCCAGACAATGGAGTATTATTCAGTGATAAAAAGAAATGAGCTATCAAGTCATGAAAAGACTTGAAGGAACCTTAAGTGCATTTAACTGAGTGAAAGAAGCCAATCTGAAAAGGTACAGACTGTATGGTTCCAACTGTATGACATTCCGGAAAAGGAAAAACTATGGAGACAGTAAAAAGATCCGTTTTTGCCAAGGGTTAGTGGTGGGAAGAAATAAAGAGGTGGAGCACAGGGGATCTGTAGGGCAGTAAAATTACTCTGTATGACACTATAATGATGAATGCACGTCATTATATATTTGTCCAAACCCACAGAATGTACAACACTAAGAGTGAGCCCTGATGTGAACCATGGACTCTGCGTGATGGTGACGCGTCAGTCTAGGTTCATCAGTTGTAACAAATGGACCATCTGGTAGGGATGCTGATAATAGGGGGGACTGTGCATGTTGGGGGGGCAGGGGGTGTATGGGAAATCTCTAACCTTCTCCTTAATTTTGCTGTGAATGTTAAACTACTCTAAAAATACTGTCTTGATTTATTTTAAATTCCTATTTTTATCTGGGTTAAAAAACAGAGCTAATAAATGAATTCAGCAAAGTCGCAGATACAAAATCAACACACAAAACTCAGTTGCATCTCCATAATAGCAGTGAACAACCTGAGAAGATAATTTTTTTACATTTCCATTTACAAAAGCATCAATAAATAAAATACTTAGAAATAAATTGAATCAAGGAGACAAAAGACTAGTAGTACACTGAAAACTACAAAACACTGCTGAAAGAAACTGAAAGAGACATAAATGAATGGAAACACATCACACATTCATGGATTGGAAGATTTAATATTGCTAAGATGACCATATTACGCAAAGTGATCTATAGATTCAATGAGATCCCAGTCAAAAATCCCAATAGCGGTTTTTTTGCAGAAAGAGAAAAACCCAGCCTAAAATTCATATGGAGTCTCAAAGCATCCCAAATAGCCTAAACAATATTAAAAATGAAGAAACAAGCTGAAAGACACACACTCCCTGATTTAAAAACTTACTACAAAGCTACAGTAATCGAACTGTGGTGCTGGCATAGAGGAAGACAGACAGACCAGTGGAATAGAATAGAGAGCCCAGGAACAGACCCTCATGTCTACGGTCAGTTGATTTTCAACAAGGGTGCCATGATCATTCAATGGGGAAAGCACAGTCTTTTCAACCTATGATCCTGGGGAAACCTGAATACCCACGTGCAAAAAAAATGAAGCTGGACCCTCACTTTATAGCACATTCAAAAATTAATTCCAAATGGATCAAAGAACTAACCTTAAGAATTAAAAGTATAAAATTCTTAGAAGAAAACATAGCGTCAACATATAAAACTTTTGGGGAGTTCCCTGGCGGTCCAGGGGTTAGGACTTGGTGATTTCACTGCCATGGGCCCGGGTTCGATCCCTGACTGGGGAAGTAAAATCCTGCAAGCCTTGTGGTGTAGCCAAAAAATATATATATGTATATCTAAATTTTTGTGTATAAAAGTATAATATCAAGGAAGTGAAAAGACAACCCACAGAATGGGAAACAATAATTTGCAAATCATACATCTGATAAGAAATTAGTATCTGGAATACATAAAGAACCCCTAGATGCAACAATATAAAGACAAAAAACCCAATTCAAAAAATGATCTAAGGACTTGAATAGATATTTCTCCAGAGAAGACATACAAATGTCCAACAAGCACATGAAAATATGCTCAACATCACTAGTCATTAGGGAAATGCAAATCAAGACACAATCGGATACCACTTCACACCCAGTAGGACGGCTGTTATCACCCCTGGTTATACATTCGTCACCACTCCTAGGTACACGTCCGAAAGGACAGAAAACAGGAACTCAGATTACATGTACATGCATGTTCGGAGCAGCATTCCTCAGAGCAGAGCAGTGTGAGTTGTGAGTAATGTGAGAGGTGGAAACAACCCGAGGGCCCACCAGCAGATGAAAGGATAAACAAAATGTGGTCCATCCATATAATGGAATATTATGAAGCCTTAAAAACGGAGGAAGCTCTGAAACACACTACAACGTGGATGAGCCCTGAAAACATTATGCCAAGTGAGATAAGGCAGACACAGAAGGACAAAGATTGGATGATTCCATTTATATGACTTACCTAGGGTAGGTGAGTTCACAGAGGCAGAAAGTAGAATAAAGGTCACCCGGGGCTGAGGGAGGGGAAATGATGAGTTAGGGTTTAATGGGGACAGAGGTTCTGTTGTTAAGAAAAAAAGTCCTGAAAATGGATCGTGATGAAGATTGCATAGCATCATAAATTTACTTAATGCCACTGAACTTCAAATGGTAAAAAGGCTAAATATTATGTTATGTATGTTTTACCACAATAAAAAAGGAACAAAGTGCTGATACGCCCACAACACGGTGAAGCCTGAAAGCATGCTGCTCAGTGAAAGACATCGGTCACCAGAGAGCAGGAATGGTGTGACTCACGTCCAGAGCAGACAGATCCACGGAGACAAAAAGCAGATCAGTCCTGCCCGGGGGCGGGGGCTGGAGCACCTGTTAATGAGTACAGTTTCTCTGGGGGGCGATGAAAATGTTCCAACACTGACTTGGTGACGGTTGCACAGTTTTGTGAATAGACCAACCACCCTGGAATTGGACACTTTAGATGGGTGAATTGCAGGGTATGTGAGTTATATCTCAATAAATCTATTCTAAGGGAAAAGCTATGGCAAGCTTCCCCTGGGTGCTCACCTATGCCCAGGACACCTGTGGGCATGGTTCCTGCACCCAGTCAAACAGCACAGAACTCTGCCATGATTAACAGCAGCTAGTATTCAGGTCAGATGTGGGATCACGTGTTCCCTGGAAATGCGATATTTATTTATATATTCCTATTCTCTCTTAATATTAAAATATAATCATACGAAGCGTAGTGCCTAGTCAATACTTGGTCTGTTACTAGTTGTAGGTATTGAAAAGCCTTTCATTTTGGAAAAAGACTCTATGAGGTGCGTGCTGTATCTTGTGATACCTGGTCTCAGGTCGGAATAAGCAGTTTACAGATCTGTGTCTACGATTCCCAAACTATTTCACTGAGTCCAAGGGCAAGATAATGGCATTTTTTTTTAATGCTGGAGGGGATTTAATACGAAGATCCCTGGGTGTGTCGCACTTAAACTCTTGTACCTAACTGGAGGCTTCCCTCACCTACATACACACCTGACTTCAGGGCACAGCCTCCTGGAACCTAAAAATGTCATTTTTACTAGAAATTCACTCCTGTTAATATTGAGCAAGTCCTCCTGTGCTCCAACTACACTCAGCAACTCTTCGGCTGCATCACAGCCCTATCCCCACCTTGGAGTCTTAAGCCTCTGCTACAGACCAAGCATCTGTGTCCTCCCAACATTATGTTGTAACCTAACCCCAAGAAGATGGTATCAGAAGCTGGGGCCTTCGGAGATGATGAGGTGATGAGGGTGGGTCGTGCTAAAGGGACCCCCGAGAATCCCCAGCCCTTCCCCCAACGTGAGGGCACAGCAAGGAGACACCGTTTGTGAACCAGGAAGCCCTCACCAGACATGGGATCTGCTCCGGAACTGTGAGGAATAGATGTCTGTTGTCGCTAAGTCGCCCAGTCTGCCGTGTCTCCTTATAACAGCCTGAACGGACTAACAGACACCTTTCCAGGGCAGAGCCACCCTCATTTCCGAAGTCTGTCTCTGGTCTATAACAGGCAGTGTCAATATTTTTTGAAAAACTGAATGAGTTAATTAAATTCTTTAGCTCTTTCTCTATTTCAAAACGAGAAACCTACTGCGGATGCCAGGATCCGACACTCTGCCTTCAACGTGGCCCCAAGGTCTACCCGAGACACAGAACTTTCTGGCTCAGGTGTTGAAAGGACCAAAGCAGAAGGTGCAGGCTCCTCCCAGAGCCCAGAGCTGACACCTCAGCGGAGCTGGGACCCACCTGGGGACCAGCCCTCCCGGCAGGGAGCCCCCCGAGCCCGGCTCTTCGGAGTCCAACACGAAGCGTCTCTCAGGCAGCAGCTCACGTTTCTTTCATCTGTTTCCCGTGGTCCACCGCCTCAGTGAGGCTTCCTTTATTTCTCAGCCCTCAGCTGTCTACTTCCCTAATGAACACAAGGACTTCCAAACCCCCGGAGAAAAGGCCTTCATTTGACTACTCTCCTGACTGGGGTCCAAAAAAATTGTTGCCCTGGGTTTTCCTGAAACTTGCTCACATCCAAATATATTCACCAGCTCAGAGCCCAATTTCCCCGGGGGACCCTGTCCCCAGACACCCTGCATGGCTGTGACTGAACCAGCGCTCTGCTCTCTCTGCTGGTCCGGGCTCCAGGGTGAGGCAGCCCGAGGCTGTGTGGGGATGCGGGGATGATTCTTGTCCTGATAAGGAATCGTTCGGGGTGTTTCCCTCGCCCCCATCCAACTCTGAATAGGCAGTAACAGCTTCTTTCAACTCTCTCGTTCCAGGGAGTCAGCTGCTGGTTTTAACGGTCCTCCAGAGGGTCCCCGAAGGAAGTTACAAGGACCTGCTTCCCGTTGCATGATTAATGTGGATCTTGGGGTGAGTGGCTCTCCTCCCCGCCGTGACCCAGCTCAGGGTCACCCCATCCCACTGTCCTGCTCCCTCTGAGTGGACCTAGATTTCCAGTTAGGCTCACACACCGCCCAGCACTTCACGCACAGGAAGATGAGAATTGAATGGCCAGCCCTCCAGCCCCCAAAGTACATTACCTGAATGGGCGTGAACTGGCCCTTCGGATTAAATCAACAAGCCAAGAGAAAAAAAGAAAATCCAGCATTAGACCCAAGTGCCCAACAAAATATAAACTTTTACCTCAAACCATCAGCAGCTGTTGAAATTTGAGAACAACTAGTTCATCAGATCAGACACCAGAAGGCTGCTCTCTGAGACTGAGTTAGGACAACTCGGATGGGGGAAGGGGCAAGGAGAGGGAGGAGTCACGTGCGCAGCCACGCGTCCGCCCCGGGCTCCACGCCGTACAGCCAGTGAACGCAGAACAGGCCCCATAAACGAGCTTCACCTGCTGCGTTCACCAGGCATTCTGCTCTGTAATGCACGTGCAGAACTTTTACATGTGTTCTCAAATCAATTTTTAACAGGACTTACTGAGAATTGGGTGGTACTGAGATATCACCTTTGAATCCCTGATCTACTTTTATCAAGGACTGAGTCCACAAACATTCCCTGATTCTCCGTGTACTGTTCTTGTCTAGAAGAGCAACGTCTCTCACCTCTCGGTGGTATGTGCCCCTTGGAACGTTTTCTAGGAAGGCTCGAAGTACCCATAGCTGTCTGCATCATCCTACCTGGTCTCCTTGGAAACCATGACTTGCAAAACCTTCCTTTTCAGCATAAATTCTGCAACACCTCTTGCCTTGATACGCAGGACAGAGGTGCCAACAGAACCAATCCGTACAAAAAAGAAACAGAGGTGGCATATTGTAAAGATAATCATAGTTAGAAAGGATTCAGTTAGAGTCCAGTGTTCTGCTGCTAATTTTAAGGTCTTTCACTTGGGTCTTACATCAAATTTTAAAACAGGCCCACATTCAAATGGTGGTACCACCACTGTGTGATCTTGGACAAGGAGGCAATCTTTCTAAGCAATGGGTGCTTTTCTGTGAAAACGGGGGAACTAGACCGACACCAAACAGCCCGACTTAGCAGCCTGCCACACCAGGGACACGCCAGCAAAGGCAGCTTTTTGCTTGGTTTTACCTGCAAATGCTGAGTAGATGTCCAGTCTGCGGTTCTGAACAATATTCTCACGAAAGTCAACTAGTCTTTCGGGCAACCGTACCTCTACCTTTTGAATCGTTTGCATCAAGCTTAAAACAATTAATCCATCTTGGCGACATCTATAAATTAAAACAATTAAAAACGAAGCCGCTACCTGTTTTAAACTCCAGTGTGGTCTCATAAGCTATTATTTTATTAATAATTCTACTAAAACTCAAGAATCAGTAAAGATGACAATGAATGCACTTGTTTTCCTGCAATTGAACTCAACCATTTTAATTCGCAGAAACATAAATCGACATGCATATATTAACCAGTGCTGTGGACTGAATGTGTTCCTCCAGAATCCATCTGCTGAAGCCCTAACCACCAACATGACTGTTTGGAGACGGGCCTTTAAGGCCGTAAGTAAGGTTCTACGGGGTCATAAGGGTGGAGCCCCAACCGATAGGATTCGTGCCTAATAAGAAGAGGAAGAGACAAGAGGAGGAGGACGGAGACCCTGGGGTCACAGTGAGGAGAGGCCCTCTACCGTCGGGGAAGTGGCCTCACCAGAAGCCAGCCCCGCTGACCCCAACCCCAGGCGTCCAGCCTCCAGACTGAGAGAAGTAGGCGGCTGTGCTTGAGCCCCATCTGTGGTATCTTGTTATGGCAGCCAGAGCAGGTTAATACAACCAGAGAAGAAGCACAGATATACTCCATTTATGTAACGTCACTTTGTGGGGGAATCCATGAAACACTCTGCTTCAGCCCATTATGTAGAAAGAACAAACAAATCCAGAAAGAATAAACTCAAATTTTAATTTGAAAAATATGGGGCTTCCCTGGTGGCGCAGTGGTTGAGAGTCTGCCTGCTGATGCAGGGGACACGGGTTCATGCCCCGGTCCAGGAAGATCCCACATGCCGCGGAGCGGCTGGGCCCGTGAGCCATGGCTGCTGGGCCTGCGCGTCCAGAGCCTGTGCTCCTCAACGGGAGAGGCCACAACAGTGAGAGGCCCGCGTACCGCAAAAAATAAATTAAAAAAAAAGAAAGAAACACATGAGCAATTTTGTCCTCATTTTCTCAACTCTTCATTTTTCATCAGTTTTCTGCCCAAATCGCTATAAAACAAGTAGGTCAAAAATCATCTGAAAAGAAATCTGTGTCCCTTTCACCAATAAAATACAGTTCTCCATAAAGCATTAAGAACAATGTTTTTCACATTCTGATTAAAAATGACAAAACCCGTTGCTAAGTGCTGGTGGAAGCTTCACGGTTGTCCCCTCCTCCCAGGCCCCGGAGGACGTAGTTTGGACAGCAGAGGGCACCAGCTCTCCTCGCCGGGGCTGAAGCACAGACAGCTCAGTGCCCTGTGCCCACGGGGCTGGCATGCAGCACTCCTTTCCACAATCCGAGGAAGCCACGCTACACTCAAGTACACCTCATCCACAATAGTGACAGAGCAGTTCTGTAATTATCTCCACAGTTATCACAAAGCATCATCGCTAAGGACCAAACCTGGAAAGGAGGGGGCGATTTGTAAACAGACGAGTTAATAGCATGTTAAAATGAAATGGTGAGATGAGAATTTCTGAAAGGTGGTTTGATCCAAATAAAGTAGACGGACGCCACATTTTGATTTTTTTACTGTACCGTGGAAAGAACACTTAAAATAAAATCCACCCTCTTAACCCATTCAAGGTCCAACACAGCATGGACCGGAGGTGGGACGTGGGGCAGCAGGGACCTGAGCTCAGCCCCCCACCCCTGGCTTAACTGAGACGCAGGCCCGTGGACGAGCGAGCAGCCTACTACCCTTCCCCGCCCCGCCACCACCTTCCACCAGGATCCTGTGGGGCTGACTATTTCATGCACCGCATGTAAGTGGAACCATGCAGTGTTTCTCCTTCTGAGATTCACGATGCACTTCAGATGCCTCTTTATGTCAACCTTCCTTTATCCCCTGGCTGCCTGGCACTCCCTGGGGCATGGCTGCTGACGACCAGGCCCTGGGGCCCAGGAGAGACCCCGCAGGCATCAGCCAACAGCCTTATCTGCAGCACGAGGGCAGCGCTGCCTGGAGGGGACCCGGCGGATGGGTGTCCTGAGCGTCCACAGTGCTGCTGGCCCGTGAAGGGAGAGATCGTGGATGTGAGGCACGCAGACACATCTGTGCCCTGATTCTGCTCAACGCGCCACACCACAGGCAGGACAGGCCACGCTTCTCCATGCTCACAACCACCCTGCGAAGTAGAACATACCTCCCTTTTCAAGTGCAGAAACCAATCCTTAGGTCAAGTGACTCATCCACTATAAGACAGTAAGGGGGACTTCCCTGGTTGCTCAGTGGTTAGGAATCCGCCTGCCAATGCAGGGGACACGGGTTCAAGCCCTGGTCCGGGAAGATCCCACATGTCGCAGAACAACTAAGCCCGCAAGCCACAACTACTGAGCCCACACGCCACAACTACTGAAGCCCATGCTCCTACAGCCCGAGCTCCGCAACAAGAGAAGCCACCGCAATGAGAAGCCCGCGCGCCGCAACAATGAGCAGCCCCTGCTCGCCACAACTAGAGCAAGCCCGTGTGCAGCAACGAGGACCCAGCGCAGCCAAATAAACAAATAAATCTAAAAATTAAAAAAAGACGTAAGGGGTGAGGTCAGAATTTGAACTTAGATATATGTGGCTCCAAACCCACATTCCTCACAGCTACACCACCACACATACACACGTGTGTCACCGACCAAAAAAAAAAAAAGATCTTCAAACAAAATTCAGAACCAGCTCTCAGAGGATACCGGGCTCGTGAGCTCTGAACACCTGATGGGTTCATTCTGGGGAGTCTCCTTAGAAACGGTGAACTCTGTGAGTTACAGGAGGAGAAAAATGGTCAGAGAAGGGAGGAGGGAAAGCCACTTTTGGGGAATGGTCGAGAAAACACAGATGTGAGAAGAAGCGCCTTCTCCATTTTAGGGCAAGGATCCTTCACAGAATCAGTTTTACCTTAAAATATAACAGGCAAAGCCTGGGGCCAGATCTTATATCCTGTGCTTCTGGCTTAAGAGGCAGAATTCTATTCCTATTGGCCAGTTTGGTGCACTACCATCATTTTAACTGAAATAGGTCTGGATAATTTTTATATCTCCAGGCAAGAAGAAGGAAGGATAAGCCCTCTTGTAACAAAACACATTTAATATATATAGTGGCATATGATCAATTTTATGGAGAAAATTCAAGATGATTACAAACATAATTGTTTGTTAATTATGAGAGACGCTGAAGGTCCCTAAAGTGAGACATGAACAACCAAACTTCAAAGATAATTAAGAAAATGCATGTTGGGAATTCCAATATAGCAACAATTATATATTTTAATCCTTTAAAACCTAAGACATAGGAGAAAACATGAAGTGTTACAATTACATCACTTCTTAAAAATCTATACCTGCCACCAAAACTTATCTACGGTTATTATAAATGACAAGTGCAAAGTACAGCTTCCAAGAGAGAGAAATCCTTATTATGTTGGCTCTTCCAGCAGCAGTAAAAAGTTTTTTAGAAGTAGTATATTAGCTGGGGAATCATACGCTCAACATCTCCCTATATACCTTTTATCGTGGTAAAAATATACATAAAATTTACCATTTTAACCTTCCTTAAGCGCACAGTTCAGTGGCATTAAGTACATTCACAATGTCGTGCAACAACCGACACTACTTACACAGTTTTAAAATTATTCACAGCAAAGAGGCTTAGCACAACGCAAAGAAATAGGAACAAACCAGGTACAAGCCTAAACGCCTGGGTTTCTGCTTAGGAAACATCAGGAGGTAAAGTATCGGTCTCGGGACGACGCCGACGAGGTCCCTGCCCCCGGACTCCCCGAACACAGTCGGTTCACAGGACTCAGCCACTCCAGGCTCCCTGCCTCGCCCGTCACGTCGGCGAGGGTGACCCCCACATGAGGTGACACGGCAGGGACTCGAAGGGCTCCATCCAAAGCCACGGAAGAACGAGGCTCAGCGTCCCCGGCCCTTCACGCCGCCCTCCCCCCCACCAGGTTGTGTTTCTGCTCACCGTAAGGTCCATGGCCGTGGACGTGCCTGAAGACCAGGCGACAGCTCTTCTGCCACCTGGTCCCCCGGGGTGTCCCCCGCGTCCCTCACAGTTCACACTCCCCACCTGCCGTGGACACTAAAACAGCCATGTCTACAGCGCTGTGATCAAGGGCCTTGGGAACCTTCCCACAGAGCAGTCAGCTGGATATATTTAGGGAGGACGAATGTTGTCAAAATTCATTAGGTGCCAACGAAAAAGAAATGAATTACCATGGCAGGTCCCTGCCTGTGGGCAAAGAAGCCCCGGACACCACGAGTCACCACAGGAGAGGCACAACCCGAGTGACTGGAGGCCAGACATACATCTTCTTTTCCCACCTTTATTGAAGTATAAGTGACACACGACACTGTGTAAGTTTAAAGTCCACCATGTGATGATCCGATACACGTAGATATCGTGAAATGTTTACCACAGTGAGGTCTATGAACACTTCCTTCACCTCACATGGTCACCATTTGTTGTCGTGGTGGTGGTGGCAGTGGTGAGACACTCACAGCAACTTGAGGTACATAACACACAACTGACCAGTCACCATGCTGTATGTTAGGGCCCCAGACTTACTCACCTTATAACCGGAAGCGTTGACCCTTTGACCGACAAGCGGATCCAGCCAACCCCCGGCCCCTGGGGCAACCACCATTCTACTCTCTGCTTCTATGAGTTCAACTCGTTCTATTTTTTTTTAATTCCACATATAATTCCACATTTTTTTTAATTCCACATTTTTTTTAATTCCACATATATATAAGATCATACAATATCTGTCTTTGGCCTATTTCACTTAACATAATGCCCTCAAGTTCCATCCTTGTTGTCACAAATGGCAGTATTTCCTTCCTTTTTAAGGGTGGTTAATATTCCATCGTGTATGTATCCCATTGTGTATATATAACCATTCATCCGTCAGTGGACATTTAGATTGTTTCTATCTTGGCTCGTAAATATTGCTGCGACAAACATGGGGGTATGGATTTCTCCTTGAGAGAGTGGTTTCTTTTCCTTTGGATATATAACTTATATCTTCTCTTTTTTTAATTTTTTCAAAAAATGTATACAGGTGCCGATAGATATATTTTAATTTATTTAAGAGCATTACCAAATTACTACGGTATTTAGGTTTTTAAATGAATGAAGGAATACTACAAGCACAGCTGTTATTACTCAGGAATGTAAGGTTTTTAACATTAACATTACATGCTCTTACTTTTTAAAATCTGGCCCGCCCCTGTTCCAGTCCAAATAAATGCTTGTAGAGGTCGTTATTGGCAGATGGTTGGGAGAGCCTGGGAGGACAGGGACCTACAGAGGCACTGACGCTTATCCCCACATCCACTCTTTTTATCCTTAGTAATACTACAACCCCTGAGTTTAAGGTTTTTGTCACGGTGGTGGCAAAATATAAATAACATAAAATTTGCCATTTTAACCACTTTTAAGTGTATACTTCAGGGGCATTAATTACATTCACAATGTTGTATAACCGTCTGCACTGTCTCCAAACTTTTTCAACAGCCTGAAAAGAAACTCTGTGCCCTGTAACACCCCCTCCCTCCCCTCCACCAGCCCCTGATAACCTCTATCATACTCTGTCTTTACCAATTTGCCTGTTCTGGGTATTTCACATAACTGGAATTTTGCAACATTAGTACTTCTGTGTCTGACATTTCACTCAGCACAGTGTTTTCCAGATCCATCATCTTGCAGCACGTGTCAGCCTGCATCTTTTTCAGGGCTGAATAATATTCTACTGTATGGATGGACTGCATTCTGTTTATCCATTTATCACTGATGGGCAGTGGGTTGCTCCACCTTTTGGCAGCTGTGAATAAAGGCTAGCATATAAAAGTCCCAGTTTGAGTTGCTATTTTCAGATCATTTAAGCATATTTTAGGAGTGGAACTGCTGGTCATAAGGTATTTCTGTGAACTTTTTGAAGGCCTGCCAGGCTGTTTGCCGCAACAAATGAAATATTTTTCATTCCCACCAGCAATGTATGAGGGTTCCAGTTTCCCCACATCCTGACGAAAACTTCTTTTCCTTTGCTGTTGTTTTGGGGTTTTTAATTGTTCTTTGTTTGCTTGCTTGTTTGTTTTGTAGCTCTTGAGTACTTTATTTTGTTTTAAACATCTTTATTGGAGTATAATTGCTTTACAATGGGGTGTTAGTTTCTGCTTTATAACAAAGTGAATCAGCTATACGTATACATATATCCCCATATCCCCTCCCTCTTGCGTCTCCCTCCCACCCTCCCTATCCCACCCCTCTAGGTGGTCACAAAGCACCGAGCTGATCTCCTTGTGCTATGCGGCTGCTTCCCACTAGCTATCTGTTTTACATTTGGTAGTGTATATATGTCCATGCCACTCTCTCACTTCACCCCAGCTTACCCTTCCCCCTCCCCGTGTACTCAAGTCCATTCTCTACACCTGTGTCTTTATTCCTGTCCTGCCCGTAGGTTCTTCAGAACCTTTTTTTAGATTCCATACATATGCGTTAACATACAGTATTTGTTTTTCTCTTTCTGACTTACTTCACTCTGTGTGACAGACTCTAGGTCCATCCACCTCACTACAAATAACTCAATTTCATTCCTTTTTATGGCTAATATTCCATTTTTATATGTGCCACATCTTCTTTATCCATTCATCTGTCAATGGACACTTAGGATGCTTCCATGTCCTGGCTTTTGTAAATAGAGCTGCAGTGAACATTGTGGTACATGACTCTTTTTGAATTACAGTTTTCTCAAGGCATATGCCCAGTAGTGGGATTGCTGGGTCGTATGGTAGTTCTAACCTCCATAGTGACTATATCAATTTACATTCCCACCAATAGCGCAAGAGGGTTCCCTTTTCTCCACACCCTCTCCAGCATTTATTGTTTGTAGATATTTTTGATGATGGCCATTCTGACTGGTGTGAGGTGATACCTCATTGTAGCTTTGATCTGCATTTTTCAAATGATTAGTGATGTTGAGCATTCTTTCATGTGTTTGTTGGCAATCTGTATATCTTCTTTGGAGAAATGTCTGTTTAGGTCTTCTGCCTATTTTTGGATTGGGTTTTTGTTCTTTTGGTATTGAGCTGCATGAGCTGCTTGTAAATTTTGGAGATGAATCCTTTGTCAGTTGCTTCATTTGCAAATATTTTCTCCCATTCAGAGGATCGGCTTTTCATCTTGTTTATGTTTTCCTTTGCTGTGCAAAAGCTTTTAAGTTCATTAGGTCCCATTTGTTTATTTTTGTTTTTATTTTCATTTCTCTAGGAGGTGGGTCAAAAAGGATCTTGCTGTGATTTATGTCATAGAGTGTTCTGCCTATGTTTTCCTCTACAAGTTTTATAGTGTCCCGTCTTACATTTAGGTCTTTAATCCATTTTGAGTTTATTTATGTGTATGGTGTTAGGGAGTGTTCTAATTTCATTCTTTTACATGTAGCTGTCCAGTTTTCCCAGCACCACTTAGTGAAGAGACTGTCTTTTCTCCATTGTACATCCTTGCCTCCTTTTTCAAAGATAAGGTGTCCATATGTGCGTGGGTCTATCTCTGGGCTTTCTATCCTGTTCCATTGATCTATATTTCTGTTTTTGTGCCAGCACCATACTGTCTTGATTACTGTAGCTTTGTAGTATCATCTGAAGTCTGGGAGCCTGATTCCTCCAGCTCTGTTTTTCTTTCTCAAGATTGCTTTGGCTATTCGGGGTCTTTTGTGTTTCCATACAAATGGTGAAATTTTTTGTTCTAGTTCTGTGAAAAATGCCATTGGTAGTTTGATAGGGATTGCACTGAATCTGTAGATTGCTTTGGGTAGTATAGTCATTTTCACAATGTTGATTCTTCCAATCCAAGAACATGCTATATCTCTCCATCTGTTTGTATCATCTTTAATTTCTTTCATCAGTGTCTTATAGTTGTTTGTTTGTTTTTGCCATCCTGGTAGGTGTGAAGTGATATCTCTTTGTGGTTTTGATTTGCATTTTCCTAATGACTGACTACTGATGTTCAGAATATTTTCATGTATGTTGACCATTTTATATCTCTTTTGGAGAAATAGCTCGTAATGTCCTTTGCCCATTTTTAATTGGGTTGTTTGTTGTCTTATGGTTGATTTGCAGGATTTATACATTCTGAATATTAAACCCTTACCAGGTATATGATTTGCCAATATTCTTCTCTATTCATGAATTGTCTCTTATTCTATTGATGGTGCCCTTTATGCACATAAATTTTCCTATAATATAAACAAGGTCCAACATATATATATATATATGTATATATGTATATATGTATATGTATGTGTATATATATATATATATATATGTATATATAAATAGATAGATAGTTTTGTTACCTGTGCTTCTGGTGCTGTATTTAAGAAACTATTGCCAAAAAAAGAAGAAAGAAAGAAAGAAACTATTGCCACACCCAACATCATGAAGATTTGCCCCTATGTTTTCTTCTAAGGCTTTCAGCTCTTACAGTGGTATTTGATCCATGATGAGTTAATGTCTGTATATGGTACGAGGTAGGGGTCCAACTTCACTCCTGTGCATGTGGACATCCCGTTTTCCCAGCATTGTTTGTTGAAGGCACTATTGCTTCCCCACTGAACAGTCCTGGCACTCCTGTCAAAAATCAGTTGCCACTTCCTGCTTTTATATGGCTCATAAGCTAAAAATGGTTTTCACATTGTTACATGGCTAAAAAATCAAAATAATAATGTTTCATGACATGTGAAAATTATATGGAATTCATATTTCAGGCTCTATAAAGTCTTCTTGGAATATAGCAATGTATATTCATTTATGTGTGTCCAGGACTGTTTTCACACAATAATGGCAGAGATGAGAAGTGCAAGAGAAACCATATGACCTGAAAAGCCTGAAATATTTATGATCTGACCTTTTATAGAAGAAGTGTGATACTCCTGCTCTAGGATAAAGAAAACGTTTCCCAGCTTACCTTCAAGACAGGAATGACCATTTGACTACGTTTTGGAAGGTAAGATGTTAGCAGAAATGTTGTGTGACTCCTAAGAAATGTGCTTAACAATAGGGAGTGTGCCCTTCTTCACCTTCAGTATTCCTCCTTACTGCTGGGTAGAAAGCAGATATGATGACTGGAGCTCTGGCATCCATCTTGGCCCATGAGATAGAAGACCCAAGTTGAAAGATGGCAGAGCAACAAAATAGAAGTCTGTATCCCTGATGCTGAAGGAATGTCCATAGAGCCATGCATGTTCCTGGTTTGGCCCTTGTTTATATTATAAAAAATCAGTGTCTCTTTAATTCACTGTTATTTCAGGATTTTTTTCAGATGGTGTGTCAGAACCTAATCTAGACTGAAATTCATCTGCCCCTAAGAGCTGCTGTATTTCAATGTCATTTAAGTCAATTAAGCCAAATGCCATGCGTTTGGCAAATGATTATTTTGTTCCTGGCATGATAAATCAACAGAAACTGTCTCTACCAACTGTGGGACCCAACTGTTAGCGCCACTTGGTGAAGAAGTTCTTTCATTTTGCCAGGTACTGAGTAACAGGCTTAAGAATATTCTCAACAAACTACATACATACCAAAGGAAAACAAGATCTTTACCAAACACAGTATTTAAAAGTTATCAATTATCAAATCATCTTGGTCCTAGAAGGGCCCTTGAAAATCTTCTAGTTCACGTTACCAACTTTTTTGCATTTGAATTATATTTCAAATAGACTTATACACAAAAACCCCTATATAAAATACAGATAAAAGCAGACAAACCCATATTGAAACCGGGATGGAGAGATGGGAGCCCCACCCACTCCCCCTAACTCTCAAGTTCCTTCTGCAATACAGGCATAGCTCAGAGATATTGGGGGTTGGGGGGTGAGGTCTCAGACCGCCGCAATAAAGTGAGTTACACGAATATTTTGGTTTCCCAGTGCATATAAAAGTTATCTGTACACTATATACCGCAGTCTGTTAAGTGCACAATAGTATTATGTCCAAAACAAAACCTAAACATATTTTAATTTAAAAGTAATTTATTGCTAAAAACAAAAATGCTGAGCCTTCAGCAAGTTGTAATATTTTTGTGGGTGGAGGGTCGTGCCTTGATGTTGAGTCTGCTGACTGATCGGGGTGGTGGTTGCTGAAGGCTGGGGTGACAGTTTCTTAAAATAAGACAACAGTGAAGTTGGCTGCATTGACTGACCCTTCCTTTCAGGAACAATTTCTCTGTAGCAGCAATGCTGTTTGATGTTATCCACAGTAGAACTTCTTTCAAAATTGGAGTCAATCCTCTCAAACCCTACTGCTGCTTTATCAATTAAGTTTATGTAATATTCTAAATCCTTTGTTATCATTTTAAACTATCTTCACAGCATCTTTACCAGGAGTAGTTTCCCTCTCAAGAAACCACCTTCTTTGCTTATCCACGAGAAGCAACTCCTCATCCCATTCAAGTTTCATCATGAGATTGCAGTAATTCAGCTCCACTTCTAGTTCTCTCGCTGTTTCCACCACATCTGCAGTTCCTTCCTCCACTGAAGACTTGAACCCCTGAAAGTCATCCATTAAGGTTGGAACCAACTTCTTCCAAACTCCTGTCAATGTTGATATGTTGACCTCTTCCCATGAACCACAGATGTTCTTAATGGCACCCAGAATTGGGACTCCTTTCCGGAAGGCTTTCAATTGACTTGATCCGATTGCCCAGACCCATCAGAGGAATCACTGTCTATGGTAGCTATTGGTAGCTACAGCCTTATGAAATATATTTCTTAAATAATAAGACTTGAAAGTAGGAATTATTCCTTGACCCATGGGCTGCGGAATGGATGTTGTGTTAGCAGTCATGAAAACATTAATCTCATTGTTCATCTCCATCAGAGCTCCTGAGTGACCAGGTGCATTGTCAGTGAGCAGTAACTTTCTTTTTACTTTATTTATTTATTTATTTTTGGCTGCAAAAATAAAATTTTTTTTTAATTTAAAAAAAATTATTTATTTTTAGGTCTTCGTTGCTGTGTGCAGACTTTCTCTAGTTGCGGCAAGCAGGGGCTACTCCTTCTTGCAGTGCGCGGGCTTCTCATTGTGGTGGCTTCTCTTGTTGTGGAGCACAGAATCTAGGTGTGCAGACTTCAGTAGTTGTGGCACGCAGGCTCAGCAGTTGTGGCTCACGGGCTCTAGAGTGCAGGCTCAGTAGTTGTGGCACATGGGTTGCTCAGCAGCATGTGGGACCTTCCCGGATCAAGACTCGAACTGGTGTCCCCTGCATTAGCAGATGGACTCTTAACCACTGCACCACCAGGGAAGTCCAGCAGAAATATTTTGAAAGGAATCTCTTTTTCTGAGCAGTAGGTCTCAACAGTGGGCTGAAAATAGTCAGTAAACCATGTTATAAACAGATGTGTTGTCATCTAGGCTTCGTTGTTCCATTTACAGAGCACAGGCAGAGTAGTTTAGCATAATCCTAAGGGCCCTAGGATTTTCAGATGGAATGAGCATTGGCTTCAACTTAGAGTCACCAGATGCGTTAACTCCTAACAAGATGGTCGGTCTGTCCTGTGAAGCTTTGAAGCCAGGCACTGACTTCTCCTCTCCAGCTATGAAAGTCCTAGATGGCATCTTCTTCCAACAGAAGGCAGTTTCATCTACATCGAAAATCTCTTGCTTAGTGTAGCCACCTTCTTTTATGACCTTAGCTAGATCTTCTGGATAACTTGCTGAAGCTTCTCCATCAGCACCTGCTGCTTCGCCTGGCATTTTTATGTCATAGAGCCGGCTTCTTTCCTTAAACCTCATGAACCAACCTCTGCTAGCTTCAGACTTTTCTTCTGCGGCTTCCTCATCTCTCTCAGCCTTCACAGAATTGAAGAGAGTTGGGGCCTTGATCTGGATGAGGCTTTGGCTTAGGGGAATGTTGTGGCTGGTTTGATCTTCTAACCAGACACTGAAACTTTCTCCAAATCAGCAATAAGGCTGTTTTGCTTTCTTATCATTTGTGTGTTCACTGGAGGAGCACTTTCAATTTCCTTCAAGAACTTTTCCTTTGCACTCACAACTTGGCTGACGGGTGCAAGAGGCCCAGCTTTCAGCCTGTCTCAGCTTTTGACATGCCTTCCTCACTACGCTTAATCATTTCTAGCTTTTGACTTAAAGTGAGAGACGTGCGCCTCTTCCTTTCACTTGAACACTTAGAAGCCCTTGTAGGGTTATTAACTGGCTTAGTTTCGATACTGTTGTATCTCAGGGAGGCTGAGGAGAGGGAGAGATGGGGAATGGCCGGTGGAGCAATCAGAACACACACAACGTTTAACGATTCAGTTCCCGTCTTACACGGGCGAGGTTCGTGATGCCCAAAACAATAACAATAGTAACATCAAAGATCACCGATCACAGATCACCGTAACAAATACAAAACTAATGAAAAGTTTGAAATATTGTGAGTTACCAAAATGTGACACAGACACATGAAGCAAGTAAAGGCTGTTGGAAAAATGACACCAACAGACTTGTTAGATACAGGGTTGTCACAAACCTTCGATTTGTAAAAAACGCCACATCTGGGGCTTCCCTGTTAGCACAGTGGTTAAGAATCTGCCTGCCAATGCAGGGGACACGGGTTTGAACCCTGGTCCAGGAAGATCCCACATGCCATGGAGCAACTAAGCCCGTGCGCCACAACTACTGAGCCTGTGCTCTAGAGCCCGCGAGCCACAACTACTGAGCCCACGAGCCACAACTACTGAAGCCTGGGAGCCTAGAGCCCGTGTTCCGCAACAAGAGAAGCCACCGCGATGAGAAGCCCGCACGCAGCAACGAAGAGCAGCCCCCACTCGCCGCAACTAGAGAAAGCCCGCACGCAGCAACAAAGACCCAACACAGCTAAAAATGAATAAAATAAGTTTATAAAAAAAAAAACAAAAACTCCACATCTGCAGGGAGCAATAAGGCAAAGTGCAGTAAAGTGAGGCCTGCCTGGACTCAAACTTTATTAAATACTTTCTAAATGCAACTCAAACTTTCCAATAAAGCTTGCCAAATTATATTAGTAATTACCACAGCTTTACTGAATCTGTTCTGGTTACTGGGAAATTTTTTTTCTTTCTGAATCTTCACTTCACTTTGAATAGGTTAAATTACCAAGTACCTGGATCTATACGTGAATTTTAGTACAATTAAAAGTAAAGTTCTGTGGTCAGAATTTGCAGTGGAGGCATTTTTGGCCCAGTCACGCCTCCATCTACGAGGGAATCTCTTAAGTTTCGAGCCCTGGGCTCAGATGCTTAGAGGCAACCCAGCTCCTTTACATACTGTAACTGCAGGGCCCTATTTTATGGTACATGTGACGCAGGTCAGGGATGTGTGGCATTATAAAACTAACTGGCCCACAACATGTGGATGAGTTTTATGACCTCACGATAGAACAGCCTGAACTCGGGAGTGACGCCCAGGCCAAACAGCCCTTGAGGACTCACAGTTGCTTCCTAGTTGTTATTCTCTCAGAAGACTTGTTAATGGGTTTTAGAAGAAACCCACAGTTCTTTTTTTACATCTTTTTTGGAGTATAATTGCTTTACAATGGTGTGTTGGTTTCTGCTTTATAACAAAGTGAATCACTTATACATATACATATGTTCCCATATCTCTTCCCTCTTGCGTCTCCCTCCCTCCCACCCTCCCTATCCCACCCCTCCAGGCGGTCACAAAGCACCGAGCTGATCTCCCTGTGCTATGCGGCTGCTTCCCACTAGCTATCTACCTTACGTTTGCTAGTGTATATATGTTCTTTTTTAAACACCACAGTGACAAAAGTATATAATAAGCGTTCGGATAAGTTATGATCTCATTTCTTCTCCCAGATGGAGTAACTCATAGGAAATAAGGAAATTGCTGAGTAAGGGTTTAAAAAGCCTTGTGATAGAAGTCATTCTCTAAAGAGGAACTAAAATAAAACTGCTGTCCCCACACTCCCCGCCCTGCGGTAGGGAGGAGCCTTTGCCGGTGCTCTGATGCCATGCCCGGGACCCTCCTGTCGAAGGGAAGCCATGAGTGGCAGCCGCTGGCCCAGTTCAGTGGACTGGGAACTCTGTGTAGACAGGATGCCGTGCTTCCTGGAGAATGGATCATAACTCAGTAGGACACCAACATATTTAAACCCTAACACAGATTGGGAAGCTGTAAGACACAGACATCCTACGGGAGCGAACGAGCTCTCCAATGAGAAGCCAGGAGCACGGCCAGATATGGGGCTCCCTGTACCCCAAGACCCTTGATTTACTTACGACCCTGTCACTTTCTGCTCCATCCTTGGTGTTGTTTTAAATTAGGAAATTATCAGCTAAGGTTCAAAACCACAATTAGGAAGGATCTCTGTTTCCGTTTCCCTGATTTTTCTCACCCTTTTCCAGTTCAGCTATAGGTACTGAGTTCCTCACGTCTTCCGGGTGCACAAGGCACCCTGTCAGCACCCGCATGTCCACACCCTTGGAGAAGAGTACACCAAGCTCCCCGCCAGGCAGGCTCACCTCCTCTTAACCAGCATCGTCGCTGGATGGGGTCTGACCAGACACCATCTGTGCATCTCCAAATCGCCTTTGCCACCCACTGTGCATTTATTTCCATAACTGTAACTGTCACTCCTTATCTCTCCTTCTTCCCAGATCCTTTCAGACAACGTCTCCTAGGAACGGTCTTGAGAGTGGGGACCCCGAACTAACACGACCCCACTTCAACGTGCCACGTACATGCCTTTCCCTTTGGACGTTCCTCCTGGAATATGATGATAGCACAGTCAAGAGGGCCAATCACAGCCCCTCAGATTCCGGCAACTCAATAATTCCTGAGCAGAGGGCTCTTTATCTCAATGAGCAGAAAGTGTTACTTGAAAATGGTATCACTGCACTTTCCTTAAATAGAGACATCTCCCTAAAAATTAGGTTTCTCAGAGAAATACAGTAATAGCACGCAAAGGCAGGGGCTTATTAGCCCCAGAGCTCAGGGTGATGGGGCCGTTATCCCAGCCGCATCACTCCTCCTCCCTCCCAGGGATAAAATCCAGAGCTGATTTCCCTACTGTTTCTTCTCCCCTTATCCCCACGCTCCCCAAAACCCCAGATTTCCCGATTCCTGATTCCCTAAACTAGCGGTCTTCAGGATTTTGCACAAGCACCCCTTAGAAAATTTTTGAAGAACTAGTAGAGCATTGCAAACGGTTAAATTCCTAGGATAGTGTAATGACTGCCATTCAATGAAACTGTTACCCCGTTCTTTTCGACGTATCCAGTAGACTCGCAATGACCATATCCATTCGGTGGCCACCATCCTCCGAGCTGTCTGCTGTGACCAAGCAGACGGACCCCACGGAGGGACAGTTCTGCTGCAGCAGACAAGGAGTGACCCTGAGCTGTTTCTTTTCAAAACACATGAACCAGGCCGTTAGAAATTTCACACCGTTACTTTAACTCCTTCAACTCCTAATTCCACTCCATTTACCCCAAAGGATTTCATCCTAAAGTAATATATTTTACGCTTGAAAGTTTTTATTCATCATCACTTCATTCTCCCCTGCAACAAACATACGTATGTGAGTTAAAACAAGACACCCTGTGACCATGGGGTTCCAAGCGTTTCACACAGATACTGCAAATTCCTATCCATAATTTTAAACCTAAAAAGGAAACTTTTACCACTTCATGACAGAGCTCTTTTTTTTAATGTTTCCTCCACTAAATATGACTTCTTGCTGGACTGAAACCGGGTCCAGCACCATTTCTATTCTCTATTTTGTTTGCCAAGATGTAAGCGTGAGAAGCCTTTTTCACACAGAGGCTCCAGCCACTGATTCCTGCAAAGTTCTATAGCAAAACTCACAGCGATCTTCCATCCAAAACCACTCTTAATGATCCACCGGACGACCATCTGAGAGGTCCTCCTCCGGTTTGGCGGAAGAGGAAGGACTCAGGACCACCTGACCTGCACCAGGACGTGTCCCCCGGTCCCTATAGGGTCATCTCTCTCCCCTCCCACCAGCATCCCAAGTGGCCCCCAGAGACGGGCGCCCTCTCTCCCCACAGGTCTTTGCAGGGGCCAGGGCAGTGACTCTAGAGGACAGAGGTGGGACAAGAACACTGCGAGTGGGGCCTCTTGATCTCAGGACGAGTTTTAGGGAAAAAGGGAATTTAGGTCATATTGTGTGTTTCACTGTGTTCTGTCCGTAATGCCGGGTCCATGCAGACGTCTAACACACACACGTTCACACATGGGACGGAGACTGTCCACCACAGTCACTAAGATGCCTGACTCAAGAATCCAAGTGGCATCTGCTCGCCAAGGGAAACATCACGGGGGTTCCTGCCCACCTGTCTGCCATCGAGCTCTGATTCTCCAGCATCGGCATGTCTACCTGTGAAATGCGAAAACACACAGACCTTTTAGGAACAGTGCTTCCGAGAGAGAGGAAAAACGATAACACTGAATTTCAGGCCAATGTCATTTAAATAATGCTGGAGAATCCTATTACTTTTCAAACTTTTAAAATAAAATAGTGGTTTACATCATATTCAAGGTGCCCAAGTACCCAATTAATTACCTCCTCTTCCTTCTGAGACCCCCTTACGTGACTGCCAAGGACTTTAAGGAGAAGTAAATCTATAAACACGAAAGAAGCAGGTGCTGGAGAATCTGAGGGACTTGCTGAGTGGGCAGAGGAGAGGACTGAAGATGCAGAGCCGAAGAGGTGACAGAACAGGAGGGAGCGAGGATGCAAGCCCGGCCACCCTGCGGAGGCCCTGGGACCCCGGACGGGTCACTGGCGCAGAGAGAGAGACATGGTAAACGTCAGCGACTGTATCGTCGTCATATCCCTTCATACAAAATGCCCGCCGGCCTGCCCCGCCCACTCGTAAAATCGGAACTTCTTCGCTTCAAAACCAGAATTGATTTGCTCTAAATGAAGACCTGAATTCTGGGACTTAGAGCTTCTCCAGCACCTCGGCCAGCTTTCTGCCCAACCGTCCTGAAGAGAAGCCCACTTGGCGACAAGTCCCACCTGCAAACACAGAGCCGGAGCCACAGTGACAGAATAGGCGAAAGGGACATTGCAAGGAATAGAATGAAAAAAAGCAAATTAGTCTCCACAGAGACATCTGAGAAGATATTGGACCATGAAAAAAAGAAATAGCACAAAAAGAAGTCTTAGAAACTGAAAATAAAATTGAGATTAAAATTCTGATGGAAGTGTTAGAAGGCAATGTTGAGACGATTTGCCAGAAAGTACTACAAAAATATAAAAGAGACTCAAAAGTATATAATGGAAAAGACATAGGACACTGAATCAATGTGAGGAAGGTCCTGCATACAAAGAAGAGTTTCAGAAAGAAAAGAGAAAAGAGAAGAAAATAAAAGAAAGGAAAAAATAAACAACAGAAAAAATAGATGGTAAGAGATTATCAAGCAAATATTACATGAGAGTTTACAAAAGCCAAAGTCACATAATTCAAGACCAAAAGCATCCACGTAGCCCAGCATTTTGACTGAAAGGGGGGAAAACCTACACCCATGTATACCTTCATGAATCTTCAGAACACAAAGAGAAAAAGAGAAAACTAAAACTGTCCAGAGAGGAGAAGTCAGTTATAGCAAAGGAACAAGAATTGGACGTTCCACACTAAATTACAATAAACAAAGGAAAAATGCCTTCAAAATTCTTAGACAAAATTATTTTGACCCTGGAATTCTATACCCAGACAAACTTTCACATATATGAGGGCAGCATTTCAGACAGGCAAGTTCAGAAAATTTATCTTCGACTCTTATTTTCTCAGGAAATTACTTGAAGATGTGTATCAACAAAAGGAGGGTAAAAATCGAGGCATAAAGACAAGAAATTTAAGGAACTCTAGGTCAAAGCAACTGAGAAATGAGAGTTAAAAGAGAGAGGCTGCACTTCCTGCCCAGAAAGCAGTTCGTTCTGAAAATCAGAACAATTGTTCAGGAAGAAAACCTCCTGCGGGTCAGTCAGTTGATGGGGGGATCAAAAGGGGTGGTTATATCTTAGAAACGTACATTATCCCTTGAGCATTTGGAGCAACTTTAAAAGGCAATGAAGAAAGAAAATGCAAGAAAAGAAAACATCATTAGAAACTCCAGGAGCAAGAAGCTGTCTATTTCTCAAAAAGAAAACAATCAATGTGCACCAGTCGGCAGAGCCGTGCAAAGGTCGGAGGACAGTGCAAACACATACGTCTATTTTGTGTCTTCAGCCTATAGAAAAAGCAAGAAAATGAACTACAGTTTCTAAACAGAACGTAAATGGACTCAACCTTGACAAATGCTGGCTGGTGAAGTGAAATGAGAAAGTAAGTAAATTCAGAGTTGCTAATGTCTCCACATCACAGAATGGGTGTCAAGTGACACCACCAGAGCCCCTGGAATAAGAAAGAAGGTGGGGATTTTATCCATTAAATGTAAGGAGTCAGCAAAGAGAAGAAACTAAAAGGAGTAACTTGATTATAGGGAGAGAAGGGGAAGATGTGGTAAATAGCGAATAACATCTAGAGTAGATTAACTAGGAGACATGGAAATCATCTGTGAAGGCACGAAAACACAGAAACAGTAAAAAGTGAGTTACACGGTGAAATTTCTGTCTGATACCATAATGATGGATACATGTCATTACAGATTTGTCCAAACCCACAGAATGTCCAACCCCAGGAGCGAACCATGGACTCTGGGTGATAGTGACGTGTCAGTGCAGGTTCATCAGTTGTGCACAGCCAGTGGGGGTGTTAATGATGGCGGGGACCGTGCGTGGCGGGGCAAGTGGTATACAGGAAATCTCTGCGCCTTCCTCTCGATGTTTCTGGGAACCAAAAACTGCTCTTAAAAAATAAAGTGTACTTAAAAACAAAAAACATCTAGTTACACCTGATTCTCCTGGGGCTTGGGCTGAAAGAGGTAGGTAAGACCCTACTGCTTTTGATTATAATCCTTCTGTACTGCTCGCCCATACTTAAGTATGTGCAAGTGTTACTTTAAGACATATGGAAAGATATAGATTGAAATTAAATAGTTTTAAAATCTTTATTATATAACAAACCTGAGAAGCAAGAATAAGGAGACAGAGCTGAGCTTTTCCTCCTAAAGGAAATTCTTCATTATCGTTTCAAAGCTTATACAGAAAGGAAAAACGTAGCCCTGAGTTTTTATTTGAAGGAAATACTAAGAAGGCTTCCAATACAGGCAACACCTGGTTAGATCATCCTGCCTTCTCTCCTCTCCCAGCACCCACCAGCCTCGGGCCAGAGCCACCCATTCACCCTGAACCGGCTTCGAAGACTCGGGCACTCACAGCTCCGACCTCTGGGCCCCTCATCTTTAGAGCAGATTGATGACAGAGAAACGGCCTGTGCTTTGCTTTTCTTGTGGGGTCCTGTCTGGTTGTGGTATCAGGGTGATGCTGCCGGCCTCAGAAGATGAGTTTGGAAGTGTTCCCACTACCTGCATTTTTTTGGAAGGTTTTAAGAAGACCTGGTTTAGTTTTTCTTTGAATATATGGAAGAATTCAGCCATGAAGCCATCTGCTCCTGGGCTTTTCTTTGCTGGTAGGTTTTTGATTTTTGATTCAATCTCCTTATTGTTAATGGTCTATCAGGCTATTTCTTCTTGATTCAGTCCTGATAGATTGTATGTTTCTAAGAATTTATCCATTTTTTCTAGGTCATCCAACTTTTTGGCATAGAATTGTTTTAAAAAAATCCCTAACGGTCCTCTTATGTCTAGGCATCCGTCGTACCGTCTCCTCTTTCATTTCTGCTTTTACCTACTTGAGTCTCCCCTCTTTTACCTGCTTGTCTAGCTAAGGGCTCGTCAAAAGCAGCACCACCATCTTGGCGGCACCGTGGACTCAGTCCCCACGGCACCTGCCCCACTGGCTCAGGAGAGGACCAAGAACCCACACCATCTCTACACTGAGGTCTGAAAATAACGATCACAGTGTAAGTAACCTGGATAGAGTCTTGATGAACAATTAAACCTAAAGAACTACAGAGGAAGAGAAATTGATGTTTAACCTGAATAACCAGAATTATCTATTCCAATTCCATCCACTTAAGAGTGTGAAACCAGAGCCAGGTGAGGGCGATGAGGCTGTGCTCACATAATCTCGGCTGATTAGGGGAAAGGGCAACACTAAAACGAGTGAGGGGCTGGTATGTATATTAGCCGTCAGCAGACATGTGCTAGTAAATGAGCTCTACGTGGAAAGCGCAAGTCAACGTAACCATCATGCAGAAGAGGTGACTGATTTCAGCGCTTGGAAGACACCCAGCCGTCTTCAGTCCAGAGCCTCCAACCCCTCCACCCCCCCCACGCCACACCCCGGATCCGAGAGCCGGCCCGTGGAAGCACGTGGATGCGCCAGCCGAGAGCAGCAGGCCTGTGCTGAGGTGTGGCTGAGGATGCACTTGGGAAAGAGCAGACCCCACACAGCCCTGCAGGAGCCAGACCCGCCAGGAGATCAACCAGGAAAGCTAAGACAGCCCCGCCACGCTGTCCACTCGCTGTCTCCCTGATGGGCGTGAGGAAGTTAGGCTCATCCCACACCCAGCATCACACGTCCCACAAGATCAAAACCTGGAAGCACGTTTTTCAAAAGTTCCAAGTTAAACCTATGAACTTCAGATGCATCAGAGGACAAGCTGTTCTGTTATTTCTAATTTAACATAAATACAGATAGCTTTTTTATCAATAAAAATAAAAGATGTTCTAATCAAAAAAATCATAGAGAATGTTAGATTTTAAAAAGCCAGGTGCCGAGAAGCAGGGCAGCCATCGGTGGGAGCCTGGCCGAAGGAAGGGCCCGCATGTCAGTCCTGGCCCCCTGCCACCCTGGCCTGCTACCCCCCAGGCCTCAGTAACCTCAATGTCACTTTGATCTTCACAGCTCCATGTGAGGTGAGAAATTATCTACATCCCCACTTCACTGATAAGTTACTGAAGCCCAGAGAGGCTAATGTCACGGTCAAGTGCACTCAGCCAGCTCTGGTCCTCACTCCCCGCCACCGCTTCAGGTGGTCACCGCTCCGTGGTGACAACAGCAGAGCTGTAGGGTGCAGCCTCGAGGAAGCCTGGTGCACTGGTCCTGCTGGCCTAAAGCACAGAGAACAGGTTCAGCCTCTGACCACACGGTGAACTCGACGCAGAGCCCCGGGGAGCTGCACACAGCTTCCCACCAGCCTCGGCACCGTCTAGATTCTGTGAAAAACATGAATCCAAAACGGGGAAATCAAAGACACACAGTCTTAACTCAAAGACATCTGATCTGAGATGCAGCAGTGCATGACTGTAAACGCCCCCGGCCGGGGGGCCACTCCACCCAGTGAGTCAGCATCGAGCAGCACGGGTGCTGAAGGAGGTGCGTCCAAGCTAGTCACGGGCATCGTTCTTAGGAATCTTAGGAATCTGCCAGAATATCCCATCAGCCAGTAAAACACGGTGAGACAACTTTCAGAACATCATGCCTAAGACCCAGTGTGAAGTAAATCTCATGTACCTGCACCATTGCCAATACATAAAGGAAACTATTCTTTTAAAGAAAGCTCCTAGTGGGGTGTTTCCTAGTATATTTTTGTAAATCCAGCCAATCATTAGATGACAACTGGTTTTCTGGATTCAGGTATCTTATATAAGATGCCTTCTGAATGTTATGAGATGAAGAACTAACTACTAAAGGAAACCAAAAAGTAAAGAAATGGTCAGAGTTGAGGGAAGGAAGCATTTATAGGCGTCAGTTCCAAGAAGAAAGGGGTTTTGGAGTTAGACTGGAAAGAGGAACGGGCACAGACCAAGAAAGAAAAATAACACAAGAAACAGGCTGAAAACGAATTCTCCAGGTGGGTGGAATGGCAGGTGCAAAGGACCAGTGGCTGGCGACAGTAAGACAACAACAGGGAATTTGAGCAGCACTTTGGGGCAAACGTTCCATAAAGGCTCACGATGGAAATCCTCGGAAAGGGGACATTTTGCAGAAAGCCTTGAGAGCCAGAAAGGAGAAATCTGGATTTGACAAAAGGCAACAGAAAACAGCATGCAAAGAAGTGACATGATAAAAATGGCTTTAGAAAGATTATCCCAGCAGCTGTGTGTAGGATGGTTTCAAGCTGAGAGAGACTGGAGGCGGGTGGGGGGGGAGGAGTTCTGTAAGAACGTTCTCCTAATTCAAGTGCAGTGTGGCGAGGGTGCGGCCAGGCACAGCGCCCGGGGGACAGGAACAAGGAATTCTGGGCCCGTCCTCAGTTTCCCCATCTGTGAAATGTGAGGCTTCACCAGAGGACATGTCAACTGGAGCAGTTTTTGGTGCAACAATTTTCTGTTGTCCACGATCCAAGATGTCCAGGGGGGCTGGATGTGACTGGATTCAGGGAGAAGGGAAAAAGTAAATTCCAACCTGCACGTCTAAACAGCAAGGCCTGGTTTGGCAAGTTAAAGTTCGTGCGCCTTTTTACTGTCTTAAAATTCTCTTAAATACGTGAAACTGCATTCGTTCTAACTGAAAACAGATCAGAGACCTCTCCCAAGCAGGAGGTTAATGGTCTCCAACCCCAGGGGCTGGAACTGCACCTCCACTGGCTCAGGCCAGAAGTCTTGGTTAATCCTTGACGCTCCCTACACCCCTTTCCTCAGGCCTGGAAGACTCCCAACTCTGCTCCTGATTCCTGTTTATTCTTCCCAGAACCAGAAATGCCACTTCTGCCCCCAGGCTCCAGGCTCCTGGCCATGGGTCAGAGGACCAGTATCTGGGCATAGCTGTCCTCAAAGCTGAATCAGAATCGTTAGCATGAAAACACTTTTAGTATATGATTGCTGTATATTTATTTAATATTTATCTCTCTCCACAGACTCTTATCCAGCATCGTCCTTCTCGTTTATTTACTAAAATATACATAATGGCGAGCACCGTTTTGGCACCTTGGGAGTTTACGAGAAAACACACCGAATGAATGAGTTATTCATCAGTAATAAACACTAAATTAACGTCCTCGTTTGTATTCACCAGATATGCACCCTAAAGTTATTTTCCAAAGGATATATGATCAGCAAGTTTCTAGAAATTCACCCAGTTACCCAGATGATTACGAATTGCTGAGGTTACTTACCAGATGATTAAAAACATGTATCCTGGAGGGGACGGTGGGCACCCTTTCAATCCCCTCTGCTCTGAGCACTAATGATTCCTCCGAGGGGATGGAGGACGCTAACTGCACCCTTTCTAACCAGTTTCACCCCCTGCCCCAAAAGGCGCGGGCGCTCAGGACGGATGGGATGTGGGGAAGCCACGCCCCCCCGGTCTTCGTAGCTCTCGGGTCACCACCCTACTGGCCGTGCGGGTCCCTGACTTTTCAACCAGGGCTCTGTCCCTTCCTTCAAGGTTCAGCGAGGCCTGTCGTCGCAAAATCCAAGGAGCGCCGCTCAGTGGAATCGGGAAGATGAGCTGCAGCTGGATACGACACAATGATGCAATCGCAGACGCCCTGCGGGTCGCCGTGAGCGCAGAGGGTCTGGAAGCATGGGGGCGTCTCCCCCAGCGGCTGCGGTGCTGGCTCAGAAACATGGAAGGACGCCCCTTGTGCCCCCCCAGGACCACCCCTGGCGCCCCACAGGACCACCCCTCGCGCCCCCGCAGGACCAACCCTCATGGCCCCCGAGGACCACCCCTCGCGCCCCCCCCAGGACCACCCCTCGCGGCCCCCCCAGGACCACCCCTCGCGGCCCCCACAGGACCAACCCTCGCGGCCCCCCCAGGACCACCCCTCGCGCCCCCCCCAGGACCACCCCTCGCGGCCCCCCCAGAACCACCCCTCGCGCCCCCCCAGGACCACTCCTCCCGCAGGAGTAACCGAAGCCAGGTCCCCCCTCCCACTCGGGAGCGGAGTCTCCCCCACGGGGAGGACGTGGCTGAGCAGGCAGGGTCCGCATCCTTCAAACAGCACGTGGAGGACACGTGGTGCTGCTTCCGTGAATCTCTGCGTCTCGAACGCCCACCTCCTCGCAGTTACACAGACCGGCCGTCACCCCTCACTTGCTGTAGACCCTAAAACACACCCTGCGTTCTCTACACAACATTTTTTTAAAGATGTCAAGCAAAATAATGAGTCTTTACCTCGTTCTATTATCTTGGATCATGAGAGGACACACAAGCCTGTTTACGAAGAACATAAATCTCCACCTGGTGCGCTGGTAAACGCTTTACACCTACAACATTGGAGCGGAGGAATAAAGAACTCAGAGAAGCTTCTGAGCTGGTGAACGGCTCGCCCTCCGGTCACGTCCTCCCTCTTCACTCTCTTTCCGGGTTCATTTACTGCCCGGGCACCTCCCACCTCCCACCTCCCCCGGCGGCCTCCCCGGGGACTTCTGACTCCCTGAGAATCTGTCCGTGATTTCCAAACACCTTTAGCGACACCTGGTATCTTAACAGAAACTCTAGACTCTTCTGTCCTAGAAGGAGATGTTGTCCAGGCCTACTTAGGATTAAGCAGATGTCATTCTTCCTAGGGATCAAATGCCCCCGATTCTTGACAGACAATGCTGAATTATAAAACAAATCGTGGCTACCTTAGCCCAGAAGTAACACTAAAGAAAAATGACAGGATTACAAACTTGCCCGTTGTCTCTCTTCCTCAGAAGGTGCATGTGTAAAGTTCAGGTTCTGGAGGCGAAGGAGGGATCCCGCCAGAGTAGCCACTGTCCTCGCTTCCCCAGGAATGACAAGGTCCGAGGCTATGCGGCTCCTGACGGCCTAAACCTTACGCCTGTGCCCCTCACTGCAAAGGCTTCCCAACTTTTCAGGCCTCTGTTCTCACGTTTGCAAGAGAGAGATGATAATACTTGACCCAAATAAGCCAAAAGACTCTCTTCTCTGTACTCTGTGTGTTCTTTCAAGGTGGGGTTTAGGAGCAAACACTGGGTTCACCTGAGCTCCATGCCACAAAAATCAAGGGATGACCCTATCCTGGGCTAAGAGAATGCTATTTCTTAATTAAAAAATAATAACATTAAGCTTGAAAAAAATAAGATGAAGCAGAAATTCAACACTTACTGTAAGAATGAAGAAAGGGAAAGGAATCCCAGAAAAAGCCTTATATTTTTTTTTTTTTTCCGGTACGCGGGCCTCTCACTGCTGTGGCCTCTCCCGTTGCGGAGCACAGGCTCCGGACGCACAGGCTCAGCGGCCATGGCTCACGGGCCCAGCCGCTCTGTGGCATGTGGGATCTTCCCGGACCGGGGCACGAACCCGTGTCCCCTGCATCGGCAGGCAGACTCTCAACCACTGCGCCACCAGGGAAGCCCAAGCCTTATGTTTTTTAGCATTATGATTCATCTCATTTAAAGTCTTCAGAAGAGCCAAGAATAAGAACCAGTAGGAAGAACAGAGGAGGAGAGGAAAGTGACCCTCCTCATGGATCATCAGGGCCGTGTCAGAAGCAACGCACCCACCTCAGGCAATTATGCCCCAATGGAAGAGGCCGGCCAGCACACGAGGAACAAGGACCTTCTCAGTGACAGGCTGTCATGAGAGCGCATGGCTGGCGACACCTGTTTGCTGATGGGACAGGAAGCAGAAACTTTCACCTTCCCAAAGCCCCAAACAGCACAGGCCTGGAGACAGATATTTTGGAATAGAGCTATTTTCAATCTGGACACTTTTCAGACACTAAATTTAGCCAGCTTCAATTCTTTTTAAAAATGCTATCCCATTAAACCTTTGAAACAGGAAATCTACACTTATTATAAAGTTGGAACACAAGGTTCTCTGGTCAGCAAGCCCAGGAGGGACTGGGCGCCCAGCAACAAAATGCCACTGCAGGCGCATCTGGGAAGATTGAAGATGCAAACCGACAGAGGCCTTGAAAATCCAACACTGAAAATGTGTGGTATTTTTTAAATAATAACCCATTTGATAAGTTTTTTAAAAAGTGATGTTTTCACTTGCCTTTTTGTTACCATTCACTAGTGGTTCTCATTCTCAAATGCTTACCGACCCCTTCACCAATTTCTTGTTTTTTTCCCCATCCACTTTTATGCACACTTGAAAAACCTTTGCATATAAAGGAATTAGCCTGTTTTTCAGGATGAGAAGGACCGCGCTCCAGGCTCACCATGCAGCCTTACTTGGGTGGGCAAAGAGAAGCTCCCATGAGCTCTGGTCGAATCTACTGACCCTTTCCTTTGCTGCTCTTTGCTTGTTTTCCTTTGTTGCCCTTACAAAGCCCTACCTGTAGCACAGTCGGCTGCCCTTTTCCCTGTACTTGGCGAGGTGGCAGCAAAATGAGCCTCGTATTCAACACTGGCGGGAGGCTCTGGTCACCAGCAGGTTCAAGGTTCATGGAATGTTCGCACCCACTGTATGGGGGTGTCACCACAGAAATCCCTGGAATCTACAAGCATGACCTCATTTGGAAAACAGGTCTTTTTCACCTGTGATGAAATTAAGAACCTTGACATGAGGAAAAAATCCTGGATTATCTGAGTGGGCCCTGGGTCCAATGACTAGTATCCTTAGGAGAGAGATTCGAGGTGGACAGAACGGGAGACACAGACACAGAGGAGATGGCCCGTGAAGACACGGCAGAGATGGGAGTGATGTGACCACAAGCCAAGGGAGCCGGGTCAGGCACCAGTAGCTGGAAGAGGCAGGAAGGATCTTTTCCTGGGCCCTCTGGAGGGAACGCAGCTCTGGAATGCCTTGATTTTGGGCTTCTCTTGTTTCCTGTAGTTTTAAGCCCCTGAGTTTGTGGTAATTTGTTATAGCAGCCCTAATACACTAGATACATCCATTAACCCAGTAATTCTGTTTCTAGGAATTTACTAGAGAAAAGTTACACTTTCAGAAAACATCAAAAAAGACATTAATCACAGCTCGGTTCTTTGTGACCACCTAGAGGGGTGGGATAGGGAGGGTGGGAGGGAGGGAGACGCAAGAGGGAAGAGATATGGGAACATATGTATATGTATAAGTGATTCACTTTGTTATAAAGCAGAAACTAACACACCATTGTAAAGCAATTATACTCCAATAAAGATGTTACAAAAATAATAATAATAATCACGGATTAATGGCCAAAAATTTTTGCAAGCAACTTAAACATTCAGCAATAGGGGAATGGCTGAATAACACTGCATACTGGAATATTATACTTCAATTAAAATCAAACTGTCAAAGAATATTTTGAAAATTTGGGCAAGTTCTCAGAAAAGAATATAAAGTGAAAAAAAAAAAAAAAAACCCAGGACAGTTCCCAGTTTGGGTTTAAAGAATAAGAAGACACAACTGGTCATGGAATTATTGGTCCTTCTAGGTCATGGAATTATTGGTGACTTCCAAGTCATTAATTTGTGCTTCTCTATAATTTCTAAATATTTAGCAGATTAGATGACCAGAAAAAAAAGAAAAGAAAAATGTATGAAAGCAGCCCAAGCAGCCCCCAATTCACCACAGCTATGACAGAACAAAATATATCACAGGAGAGAAGAGTCTCCAAAAGTGGAATAAATATAACAAAGAGAAGATCTGGTAGCCAAGGAAATGCGTTACCGAGTCTGACAGTAAAGCACTGACCTCCGGGTTTTGCCTATTTTTGTTTCCCAGAAAAACACTGAATGCTTTCCAAAGCCTATCCTAACCCTAGAACAGAGAAAACCTGTAAAGGATGCGACGGCGGCTCAGACGCAGAGCCAAGGAATGGGCTGTGCGCATTGCCCACAATTAATAACCTGAGTCGTCTCTGGGGACACTGCTAGATGTCTGACACCGTGGACCTTGATTTTACCCAATGTCCCTATGTGGGTGTCTCTTTTAAATACATAAGCATGTTGTAGCATGACACGAGATACTATATCTCACCTTCCTCCCAGTTTGGACTCCAGTGCTCTACTGGGGAAAGGCCAGGCAAGGGTTTCCCCTTTGGGTCACGGGATAAGACTGCATATGTCTGCCTGGCCCACTGCCACCCCCAACCCTGGTGCCCCGCACGCCTCAGGCTGAAACGGAGCAGCCCCGGGATGCTTCACCTCTCAGAGCAAGGCAGGGACGAAGCGCTGAGGGATGGCCGGGGGACGCTTCCACACCCCTGCCGTGGGGCTCCTACCTTCCTGAAGCTTCTTCAGCCTCCCCTCAGCCGAGAGCTCATCCAGGTCCTGCCAGTGGGGTCCGTCGTGCTAAAGTTAGCGGGACTTTGTTTCTGGGACTTGAGAACCCTGACACGTGAATTCCATCAGACGGTGGCCGTACTGACAACTGATCAAAGGTGGACTAGTTACAGCGGGTCTAGTGGGTCAGCAGAAGGTGTTTCTCTGTCCTATTCGCTTTACAACAGCTCTGCAATCCTTTACTGCACAGATGCATAAAGATTCCTTTAAGACATTATTAGATTACAGAAGTGTTATGTTGTGCCCCAGGCAATTTATAAATTCACAATAGCCGTGTAATAGACACTATGGGTAGATACCCAGACAGCCATCCCCCTCCTGATTTCTAAGGGAAATCAGCTTTTCCCCAGGGGTCACCCTCGTCTGCGTGGCCTCAGGGGCACCAGGCACAGCCTGAGGGACGGCTTAAGATGAACCTAAACCCAGACAATGATCCCATCCTTCTCGCCGTAACCGGTCAGGCATGACGGGATAGGCGGTAAAGACTTCTGGAGACGTTCTAGGGGAGGTCTCTTCACTCCATAAATGAAACAAGGGAGGCTTCCCAAAACAGTCAGCTGATCACAAACCCTTTCCTCTTCTTTCCCGCCTCCCTTGAGGTGCGTGTAGCACATGACAGAGGCCAAGGAGACAGGAGCAGAAGTGGTGCATGTGCTCCCAGGCCACGCCCACGTGGTCCCCCAGCTCTTCCCTCTACTGATTGGATGAGGATGATGGTGGTAGAGCCACCAGACAGAAAGAGCCTGGTTACAGGGTGACCATTTGGGGGACCAAGAAAACCTGTCCTGACTTGACGTGAGAAGCCAACTTGTGCCACGTTACCCAAGTGTGCCACGTTACACAAGTGCTTCAGAGGGTCTTTGATACAGCAACTATCGGACCCCACAGAGGGACGCGCCCTCGTCCTATGGGGAGCGCAGGCACGGGCCGTGAGAGGGCCCCAGCGCCAAGCCTCCCAGGCCAGCTGCTCAGGGAACGGCATGGAGGGAACAGCAAGGTTGGGCCTCAAGAGGGGACTCAGTCACGCGGGCGGCAGGTGTCGGGTGGTGCTGGGTGGCGCAGACTGCTCTGGGACGAGGCCTGGATCCCGAGCAAGGTGCTGATGCCACTGGGTGACAACCCCCTCCCCGCCCACCCCACCCCCCACCAGCTGCTGGGTCCTTCCAGACTTCCTGCTGTGTCCCCCGCACAGCAGCTTCAGGGAAGAGACAAGGGTTATGTACGTGCTGTTTGGTAACCTGGTTCCTTCACCTAACAGGATACGGACACCCCTCTGTAGTATTAAACATTTAATCTTCATCTTTTTAATGGCTGTGTATTTTTTTACGATGCTATATCATAATGAATTTATCCAATCTCCAGTTATTGCTATTTTCCAATATTTTACTGTGGAACAAAACTGGAGTGAACATCTGTTTAGCTGATTTCCTGTAAATTCATGATTATTCCCTTAGGATACGTTCCCAGAAGTGAAATTGCTGGGACTAGTTATATGCAAAAGAAGATTTTTTTTTTTTAATGGAGGGCCTGCTGTGACTTTTAATAAAATACCATTGGAGAAACAAGCAAGTGGATGAATTGAAGACTAAGAATTACTGTTTGGTTGCTTTAAAGAGCTGCATAACCCATCTCTCACAACAAAAATAAAACTTTGAACCTAACCATAGTAATAATCTAGACGATTATGTTGTAGATGCGGGAATGCTATACAACGGTCACAGTGGAAGCTTGACGGTACAACATTCGACTGTTGATGAAAACGTCTAAATCATCTATAAGATGGATTCATGATTAAGTTTTTAATAGAATCAGAAAACATACTCAGAAATGTATTTAGAAGCTCTCAAGATATTACAAAGAATGTCAGAAAATGGAAATTATTTTTAATCAGCCAAAAGTTTCATAAAACAAGCAAATCCATTGACGTGCTTGTGAGGTGTCCTGTCTTGGTGAGACTCATGCAACTTGGAGAAGCAAGATGTAAAGCCCGCCGGTACCTGAGGAACCTTTCTCGAGTGTGCAAAGGGTCAGCTGCTTATCCATTCGAACATGTATTGAGTGATACGATCTAAAATGCTATGGTGGGAATTGTGAGGTTGCCAGATCTGTCCGTTCCCTGTTTCTCCTGGCAGGAGGAGGAACAGGGTCTCCCCAGGAATGTCCCTAAGGCCCAGGGACCCCAGTGGCTGAGCCGTGGCATCCAGGGTCTGGGAACACGCAGTTCGAGGTCTGAGAGGATAAATAGGAGGAAAACGGAGAAAAGAAAAACCAGTGCTGGTGAGGGAGAGTCTTCCCCACCAAGCAAGGGCCGTGGTGAGTCTGGTAAACACCACGGGGAACGGTGTGCCCTTCACGCGCCTGTCCATTCACAGCAGCACACAGGCAGGCCCGGGGCTGAGAAGGGCAGGCTGTCCTCCTGAAGGGCAAGACAAGCCAGGGGCTCCCCTTGGGACGCGTGAGGGTCACCCCCATCGCAAGCGCACAGGGAAGGCACTGGGCCTTCCGATGGCATCAGGAGGAGCTGCTGAAATAGCTCCTGCGCCACCGGGGGCTGGAGCTCTGCTCCCCGCCAGGCGGGGTGGATGGCGTGGAAGCAGGGACAGCAGCGACGATGCGTCTGCTCCAGGGGCCTTGTCTTAGGCTGAGACACTTGATTTACATGAAAGCACAGTGGGAAATAAGATACATGTGACCTGAGAGATCTGAGTTTTCCCCGAGACACACAACTCGATCCCACATATAAATGCTAAACTGAAGTAGACCAGGGGGAGGTCCAGAGCTCAGAGCCCGTCTCCCGAATCCCCAGTTTCCCATCTGGTCACGGAGGGAACACAGAAATACGAGGAAAAGGTCACTGCACCTCTTACAGATTGCCTGTGTATGTTTTGCTTTCCTCCAAAGTCTACTGTAATCATGAAAAACACTTCTGTGTTTGTATAACTGATGTATATGATCTAACCCAACCCCTCTATACAAAGTCAACCACGAGAGCATCTTTCACGATTCAGCACTTGGGAAAATCTTTTCTTCACTGTAAAGTGAGTATGCGACGTCCACCCCACAAGGGAACCAAGCGAGGGCCTGTGTCTTCTGGTTTTTGTTGAGTTGGCTTCCAGGAAACTCCGACTCAAAATTGAGGCCCAGGGCTTCCCTGGTGGCGCAGTGGTTGAGAGTCTGCCTGCCGATGCAGGGGACGCGGGTTCGTGCCCCAGTCTGGGAGGATCCTATCCTACGTGCCGCGGAGCGGCTGGGCCCGTGAGCCATGGCCACTGGGCCTGTGCGTCCGGAGCCTGTGCTCCGCAACGGGAGAGGTCACAACAGTGAGAGGCCCGCGTACCGCAAAAAAAAAAAAAAACATTGAGGCGCAGAGGACTATGTTAACCCTTGTGGTTACCATATTTGTTTGCTCTGATTGCCTGTTTCTACTTTATTTCATTTCTTGGACCTTGTCCTTTTGTCAGTGAGTCAAAACACTTTTTGGAAAGAGGTGGCAAAACAGATATAAAAGAAAGTAAAAGAAGACTGGAAATAGTAAATACCTAAGTGTTATGGGGATTTGGAGAGTGGCTTCATTACGTCCAATGCAGGATGGCCCAAACTGGGCCCCAATTTCATTTCTTCATGATCAACATAGTGGACACATGTTGGGCATTTACTACGTATGCTGTTCTAACTGCCTTACTCTCATCAATTCATTTAATCCTCCTGACAACACTACCATGTTAATGTTGGATCCGTCCCTCCTTTAGTGATGAAGGCCAAAAATATAATGAGGGCAAATAAACGGCCGGTGCCACGCAGCCCCCCAGGCTGCCTGACTCCACAACCCTCACCCTCACTCCTAATCACTACCTACGTGGCCAGTGTAAAAAGCTGCTGGCTGGCATCGTACAACACTAGTAGGACACATTTCCATTAGGCACAGGAGGATGATTTTACGTTGCTTGGCCTAAGATGTGTACTCCGTGGGTGCTAGGAGATCATTTCAATATTTTTTTCTTTTGTGCAGAGTACGGCACATGTTTTTAAAGATAATGACCACTTAGGTTTACAAAGTTACTTTTTAACAAATTTTGCTACAATTTTATGCAAGGGCTGGTTTCAAGTACTTATTCCTTTTTAACAAAAATTACTTTTTTTTTTCCTGTGGATACACACAAAAAGGCATACCAGACAAGTGTCACCGGATGATGGATAAATGTCACCCCGCAATGAGAGCTTTAAAGAGGAAATTTTTCGGGAAACTAAAAACCTTTACATCCCGTTGGGTGGTCAGGACAGAAACCCACGGTAATGACAGTTTCAAGCCCTACCTGAGCTGGACCTCAGTGACATCGTAGGACCAAGTGCGGCCGTCCACGTCCCTGCTGTCCACCCGTGGCCCGGCCCTGCCATCCTGGGTACTGGCTTCCCAGGATGGACAGGCCACCCCGCCCCAGGCTGCATGTGAGGGACCTACATCCTTTTAGATTTACCTCCTAAAGCTCTCCATTCTCGGCTGAGAGGAAACGCCGTGCTCTTCCCGGAGGGGGGATGGGGTCCTGACCTCCTTACGCAGCCAGGAGCCCGCCCCCAAACAGCCACACTCTAGAAGTGGGCTAGGCAGTCTCTCCGAAGAGAGCAGCGTGCAGGTATCCTGCAGGGCCAGGCAGCGTAGACCACAGAAGCCATCTGCAGTCAGCCTGGTAACTTCAGCTCCTTGGAGACCCCCCCAAGAAAGACGACGGTGCAAGAGCAAAGGTCAGGAGAAACTAACCGGGGACATTTCCCAGGAGATGCGTTCTCTCAAGACGAGCCGCAACTGAAGCTCCTTGCGGGAATGTCGGAACCTCCAGAAATGGGAGGCGCCCTTCCGGACTGAGGGTGAGGGCCCTCGAGGGCCCCGGAGCTAATGCCTGACGAGGCTTTTCACAGCGGGTGCGGCCAGGGCAGAGGCCCCGCCGAGAAAGGGACAACTGATCTTACACGCGGACGCCACTGCCTTGGCCCAGGAGGTTAACACCGGCTCCAAACCCGCTGTTTGTCACCGGTGTTAAGCCCTGGAAAGGAAGGGTGCTGTAAAGGTAAAGGCTCTCCTAACGGCAGATGCAGGATTTAGGGGGGAATCTGCACCCCCCAACCATACCCGTCGACGCCAAAGCCCACATGCTTAGCTCCCCGTAAACGAGAGTGTCTGCCATGAATAAACTGGAAGCTACCGTGCTCAGTCTTTGTGACACACATGCCCAGAAGACAACGACACCTACTTTAAAAGCTGGCGATCTGCTGGAAATATGGTTCCATGATAAAAACAACTTGTATGTAAAGCTGTGGTTGATCAGAATGATTTTTAACTGCAGAGAATGCTTTGCCCGCTAACTTCCTGTTGGGTGGCCCATAATTCTTTTATAACCAACATGCTGCCAATGTTTTAAATATGACTCCCATCTGGCCAAAATGATGAATCATAGTTATTTTTATTGTATCCAGTGAATGACCATGGCATATCCATTCCAAGGGTCAATAAATAATACATTTAATTAATTTCCCTTTAAAATCTATGATCAAAGTGTATATTACTCAACTCCTTGAGTGACTGAGAAATCATGAAGTTTTCCCTCAAATATAAAAGAATTACAGCATTTCTTCAGTTTCATCATGTAGGCACACGATGGAAGACACTCTGCTAAAAACACAGATAACAAATCCTCTAACAAGCTTTAAAATGTTAGAATTTAGTTTCAGAATTGGTTGGATTCTGGGTATCCGAAATCTAACGTGATTTAAATTGTGCAAAGTGCTTTTTCACTTTTAGTATTTAATGTGAAATTTCCACCAATTTCAAAAATGAAGTAGACAAAAATAGGAGAAGCAATAGACTGCCATAGGAGGACATATTTATGTCACTGGGGAGAAATCATGCAAAGCAATCTGAATTCTATAGAAATAAGATATATTGTTATTAATTCACCTACAACACAAGAAACCTAAGGCACAAACACACTGGTGAACAAGTACACGTTTACTTCTATCTCCAGCCACTTTGGATAGTTATACTGTAAGTGGAAGGAAAGGGAATAAATGATTACCAACATGGAAAGTCAAATAGGACAGAATGCATATAGAAAACATCTCTGTGGTGAGAAAACTTAAATTCCTTCAACACTTTGGATTATTTATGTAGAATTCATTTTGCACTTTAACCTAAAATGTAATCTGCAGATATGACATGATAGATCGCTAGGGTAAGTCATCCAATGCTTATCGATTTCTTAACCAAGAACAGAGGAAATTAGGGACAGGAGGGCACGAGGGGGCAGGAGGGGCTCACAGACACAAAGCAGGCCTCCCTTGATGGGGGATCACAGAGGAGAAACCCCCCCATTGATGGAACTCCTGACCTGGGACGGGACTCTAGAGTGCTGGTGGGAAGGGGCTGCGAGCTTCAGGACAGGACTATTTCTTTTTACTGTTTTCATTCACTGGGTCCATACCTCTCCCAGCCCAGATGTGCCTGAGCAGAGAGTGTTCCCCACAGCCTGCTGGTCCTGCTTCCAGATGTGGGGTATATTCTAATTTGTTCCCTTCCAAGCAATGAGAAAGTCACACCATCTAAAAGGAAGTGGTACACACACTCTACAATTACTATCAGAGCTAAATCTGTGAGTCACCCAGCCACCTGCACAAGACAATTTGGCTACTGGAAAATCCTGATTAATGACATTTTTTTTTAAACACCAGAGTAACAGCTTGACCTGCCAAGAATTACCATTTTTTTCATAATTTCACCATTTTTGGCCTTAGTTACCTATTACCTTTTGCGGAGAGTGTAAAGGAAGTAAAATGAAAATGGTGTTGTAACGTACATTAACCTCAAATCCAAATGTTGTTCCTTCCAAGGTGTCGGGGGAGGGGAGATGGCTCTGTGGTGTCGGCTTTGAAACAGAGAAAGAGTCCTTTTGGACGAGGCTGTGGGCTCTCTCAGGCCATGCTGAGATGCCAGGGGGGTTTCTAATAACTAATACAATCGATTCTCCTCTGCAAGCTAGAGTCTTCCTTAAGTCATAGATCACCAGGCCCGCGAGTTCCAATCAGACACACTGTCCAAGAGGACACACGAGCTGGTTACCGTGAGCAAAGCCCCAAGACCCCCGGCGCTGAGGCCCCTGGGGAAAGTCCTAGGCTGAAGTCCTCCTCAGATGGCAGAATAAGCAGGTGCGCTTTACATTTCCGGCTCCAAAACCACCCACAGCCCGTGCTGGCAGAATTAATCACAGGAAGGACTCGCTGCCGATCGCTTTATTTTTGATCGATCCGAGCCAGCCGCGCCGGCAAGTCCCGAATTCCGAATCCGGAGCCCGGCCGAGTCGCCATTCACCGGGGAAGCGACACCCAGGCGGCCGGACCACGTTCCGGCGAAGCGCGGACGCCGGAGAAGCAGCTCCCGAGTTTCCGACGCAGGTCGCCCCCCGGAGCTGGTTCTCGCCGCTCTCCGCCGGCGAACCCGCGGGCCTCCACCCCACCCCCGACTCTTCGCCCAGCCCCCGCCGGGTCCCGTCCACTCTGCTCCGCGTCTCTCGGCGCCGCACGCGGGAGCCGGGGGCCGGGCGCCGGGCACCCAGCTGGCCCGCCAGGCGGCCCCCGTGCCTGCCGCTCCCGCCCCTCGCCGCCCAGGCTGTAATAATGACAGCCTCCTTATTTCTCCTGCTACCGTTAGCGAGCGAGCCCAGAACGGCAACAGCCGCTGCCGGGGGAGGCTTGGTTACAGAATCCTGCGCCGGGTAGCGGCTCGCTTAGCAACCGCCCCGAAAAAGCCCCCGCGCTCCGCTCCCACTCGTAGAGCCGGAGGCCGCCCTCCCGACGCGCTCCTCCAGCCACCCCCGGGCGCCGCGCCCCGGCGCCAATGACCCCTCCCGCCGCCCGGCCGCGCGCCCCCTGCGCCCCCCGCGCGGAGCCCGGGCTCCCGGCGCCTTCCACGCGTTCCCAGGGGCGGTCGGCGTCCTGCGTCGGGCGGGGGGAGGGGGCGCAGTTTGCTGCCTGCCGCCCCCATCCCCTCGCGGTGCCCAGCCGGAGCCCGGCGCGCAGCCCCTCGCCGGCCGGCGCTTCCTCCCGGGTCTCCGCGGGTCCCCCAGCTTGCCGGGCCGAGCGGAGAATGTCACCCCTCCGCGACGCCCCGCTCTGCGCCCGCTCCCGCGCGCCTTGCAGCTCAGGGTGAGGGGACCCAGTACACAGGCTGCCCCGGGGTCCCCACCCCTCACCCAGCCGCCCTCGCGGGGCCCCAGCGGTCCGTCCCGCCGGGCAGCCTTCTCCCCCGCAACCCCCGACGGTTCTCGCGCCCCTAGCCCAGTCCCCGCGCGGCTCCGGTCCCGGTGGCTCGCACCTTCCTCAGCGTAGACATCCTCGGGTGCTCCAGTTCAGCAGGTGCGGGGCGACATGGCCCGTCCGCCCGTCAGTTCGCCAGCCCGCGCGTCCCCTCCACTGCCGCCGCTCCAACCCGCTGCAGCCCAGCGCACGGTCGGTCCTCACGGCCGGCGCCTGCGCACTGGGCGCCCGGGGAGGCACCGGCGCACGGGGGGGCGGCCGGCGCGCGGCAGCATCTGGAGAGGGGCCGGGCCCGCGCCTGGGGGAGCGCCAGGCCTCTGCGCCGCGACCCCGGCCCGCGCTTGCGGCCCGGCCGCCTGGCGCGCCTCGCGCGCACGGCCCGGGGAGCGCGCGCACCGCCCGCCCAGCCAACTGTTGCGCGGGGAGCGGCGGGTCACGCGGGGACGGCGGGGGACAGGAGGCGCCCGAGTGGCTCCCGGGGGCAGCGGCCTCACCGCTGCACGCGGAGCAGGTGCTCACGGCGCTGGAAAGTCAGCCCGCGCGTCCGACACGCACCCCGACACCTGGCACAGCGCGGCCCGCTTGGGAGCGGTAGGGGAGACACGCGGGCGCATCGTGCGAGGGATTCGTGGACGCGGTAAAGTCTCCCCATACCCGGGACGCTCACGCGGCACAGAGGACGCGGAGAGATGTGTATCCTACATGTTGGCAAGGGTATCTATCGATGAGCTGCCCCTCCTGCTACCTAAACCGAGCCTCCACCTTTCCATGCGCGCTCCTCCCCGTAGAGAAACATGCCGCCGTGTCTTCGCAGGGAAGAAGGGTCACCACGGGGTCCCTAGGCCCAGGAACAGCGTCTCTCTGTCGGTAAACCTAGGGTGATGGGGTCTGGACGCCTTCGCGCGTCCGCTCCCCGAGCGCAAAGACCACAGCAGCCGGGGGATAAGGAAGGAGAATCGGTTCAGTCGAAATTCTGTTCACGACCTGCAGCGAACTGGAACAATTTAGCGACTTTGGCCATGTTTTGATAGACTGGGATTAAATTCATGGGAATGCCCTTCCAGGGTGGGACTGCCAGGGGGAGGGAAAGTTACCATGGCCTAGCGTGAAGCCGCCGCACCGGTAACCAGAGACCAACTGGCTTCGTTCCCGCTTATCCCTGTGTTTTACCTGACCTTGGGCCAGTCCCAGAGCCCCGGTTTTTAATACATCTGCAAAACGGAGCTTTCCACGTCTCTAACTGGGCTGTTGTGAAGTTTAAATGAGATTAAAGACATGAAAGCTTCTAGAATAAGAGAAAACACCAAGATGAAAGTTTATAGGAAAGTGGGCAGGGATTAGAATAGGAAAAGAGAATCAGGTGACCAAAAATATTTGGGATGAGACTAACCAATCTTTTCCAGAAATTCTAAGATCTTTAAATAAGAGCACTGTCTCCGTAATATTTCTTTATATAATTGATCACTCACATTAATCAGTTGCAACTTATCTTCATAACAGAGTTCCAAATGCTGAGGGAGTGGATACAAGATGAAGTAAAGAAACCTGCCCACAATCACATTTCTCCTTAGTGTTTATCTTCCAACTTGTCTTCTCTGTCAAAACCAATGAATTGTGTGTTCCAAACCTCAACCACAAATCTAAGTTCTAGATCAATTTTTCAATTTTAAAATGTACTTTCCCTTTACTTCCCTCCTCTCCATATTTGTCCTCATCCTTCCATCTTTCTTAAATTAATTATTTAATTTTTATTTTATATTGGAGTATAGTTGATTTACAATGTTGTGTTAGTTTCAGGTGTACAGCAAAGTGATTTAGTTACACATATACATATATCTATTCTTTTTCATATAGGTTATTACAGAGTATTGAGTAGAGTTCCCTGTCTATACAGTAGGTCCTTGTTGATTTCATCCTATAAAAATTCATTTATTTATTCATTCACGCAAGAGCAACAACAAAAATAAGAAAAATGTACTGAGTGCCCATCAGGTCTGTCAAAATGTGAGCAAAACAGATAAGCCGTCTCTGGCCCCTGGAGCTTCCAGTCTAGAAAGAGAATCAGTTTTTTAAAATAGCACAGTAACATATAATTACAAATTATAATTACTTTTCTAAAGGAAAGTAGAGGGTGTTATTGAATGGTAGAAGGGCAACCACACAGCTCTGAGATGAGAGAAGAACCCTTTTTGGGAATCTTCATTAAGTCTTTGTCTTCCTCTGGTTCTCCCACAAGCAGGTCCTGAGACATGAATTTGGGTGCAGGTAGTTTATTTGGGAGGGTGAGGCAGGAAATGAGAAAGGAAGCAGGAAGAGTGAGACAAAGAGGGAGGGAATGTTATTAACATTGATGCATTATCAAGCTGGCCACCCCTGTGGAGAGTGGGATCTCAATCTGGCTGGGGATCCCCAAGGGCACCGTGTGGAGTGCACCTCAGAATTGCCTGCCTTCAGTAGAAAGGCTGGACATTTTTCCATCTGATCTCCATCTGCCAATGACTGCGTGTTGCTCCCCCCACCCCAGGTTCCTCTGGCTGAGTAAGTCCCACAGCTTCAGAGAAAGCCGTGAGGCTGAACTGAAGGGCTTAAGGTGCCCGCAGGTGAGTGCAAGGGTCTCTACAGCAGAACCAGCATGAAATCAGAAGGCCACTTCTACCAGAGCCCTGGAGAAGGAATGGGATTCAGGCAAGAAGAGAGTGGGGCAGGGAAAGGATTTCAGGTAGAAGGAAGAGCAGGCCTGAAGACCCAGGGGAATAAACAGTCAGAGAACCAGAACACAGTGAGTGCGAGAGAGAATAGCATGAATGCATCCGGAGAGCACGTGAGGGGTGTTCAAAGGGCGTTTTAAGGACTCTGAGTTGAATCTTATATACAGTGAAATTTTTTTTTTTTTTTTTTTTTTTTTTGCGGTACGCGGGCCTTTCACTGTTGTGGCCTCTCCCGTTGCGGAGCACAGGCTCCGGACGCGCAGGCTCAGCGGCCATGGCTCACGGGCACAGCCGCTCCGCGGCATGTGGGATCTTCCCGGGCCAGGGCGCGAACCCGTGTCCCCTGCATCGGCAGGCGGACTCTCAACCACTGCACCACCAGGGAAGCCCTATACAGTGAAATTTGACATAGGATTTTTAGCAGGGAAATAAGATGTTCTGCATAGACAATCATGTCATTTGTGGACAAAGACAATTGTATTTCTCCCTTCCCAATTTATATACCTTTTATTTCCTTTTCATGTCTTACTGCATTAGCTGGGACTTCCAGTACAATGTTGAAAAGTGGTGAGAGGGGCATCCTTGCCTTGTCCCTGACGGTGGCGGGGTGGCATCTAGTTTCTCACCATTAAGTGTGATGTTAGCTATAGGTTTTCTGCAGATGTTCTTTATCAAGTTGAAGAAGTTCCCTTCTCTTCCTAGTTTGATGAGAGTTTTATCATGAATTTTGGATTTTATTGGATTTTGTCAAATGTTTTTTCTGCATCTATTGATATGATCATGTGATTTTTCTTCTTTAGCTTGTCAATATGGTGGATTACAGTCATTGATTTTTCAATGGCAACGAGATTTTTTAAAGGTCATTTTGGCTGCTCTGAGGAGAAGAGATAGAGTTGGGAATGGGAGTGAGGAAACAAGAACGGAATTGGGGAGATCAACTTAGAAATGCGTGGATAAACTGTAGTGAGAGATGATGAAGACATGAACGAGACAGTGGAAGTAAGAAATGATGCAGGTAGAATATACTTGCTGTGATTTCTTCGATGGGTCATGGGGGAAGAGAGGGAGGAGAGGATGCCAATGAATCCCAGGTCTCTGCAGCTGGGTAGATGGTGCTTCTGGGAGACCACTGAGTGGATACCGACAAGTGTGCACTGGATCCTGTGACATGAGGTCCTGTGACTTAAGCAGGAGCAGTTACAGCAGAGAAGGATGGAGACACATATGGGCAACAGAGTCAACCGAAGATGACAAAGTGGAGACTGACTTTGTCGTCAACTCTTTCAAGAAGTTTGAGTGTAAAAGAGATGAAAGGAACAGGGCTGGAGGGAAAGAGATGGTTTCTGGGAAGATCTCATTGTAAGGTTAGAAAGTCCAGAGCTGCTCGAACACTGCTGGGAAGCTGAAGTAGAGAACGAGGTCAAGTGTGAACTAGTCAAGGATACCATTCCGTGTGCACTCCCTCTCTCCTGCACCATCTATTGTTAAATAGACTTGATTTTTTAGAGCGGTTTTAGGAAAATTGAGGAGATTTAGAGCGGTTCACAGGAAGATTGAGGAGAAGGTGCAGAGATTTCCTATATGCCCTCTGCCCCTACCCATGCACAGCCCCCGCCCGCCCCATTATCAACATCCAAACTAGATGGTCCGTGTATTACAACTAATGAACCTATGTTGACGTGTCACTATCACCCAGAGTCCATAGTTTACATTGGGTTCATTCTTGGGGTTGTATATTCTATGGGTTAGGATAAATGAATAATGACATGTTTCCACCATTATAACATCATACAGAGTAGTTTCACTGCCCTAAAATGCTTCATCCCTCCCATCCCAACCCCTGGCAACCACTGATCTTTTTACTGTCTCCATAGTTTTGCCTTTCCCAGAATGTCATAAAGTTGGAATTATATACAGTATGTAGACTTTTCAGATTGGCTTCTTTTGCTTAGTGATACGCATTTAAGTTTTCTCCATGTCTTTTCATGGCTTTTGGTAGCTCATTTCTTTCTAGCTTTATAATAGCCCATTGTCTGAAGGCACCACAGTTTTCTTATCCATTCACCTGCTGAAGGACATCTTGGGTGCTTCCAGGTTTTGGCAACTATAAAGCTGCTATAAATATCTGTGTGCAGGATATTGTGTGCACGTTAAGTTTCCATCTCATTTGGGCAAATACCGGGGAATGAGATTGATGGATCATAGGGTAAGGCACCACCAAACTGTCTTCCACAGTGGCTGTGCCCACCAGCAATGATGAGAGTTCTTGTTGCTCCACATCCTTGTCAGCACTTTATGTTGTCATATGCTTATTTTCCATCTGTCTATCTTTGGTGAGGTGTCTGTTAAGGTCTTTGACCCTTTTTTTTTTTTTCTTTGACCCATTTTTTAATTGTGTCATTTGTGTTCCATTACTTATTTTCAGTCTCAACTTGATCAGATCCTTCAGCACATAAAGTTGGTGTGTGTGGCATGTGTATTTTCTAAACAACCCTCTTTTGATTATATGTGTGTATGTGTGGTGTGTGTGTGTTCTGTCTTTAGGGACCCTACAGCTGCTACCCCATCTTGGGTCCAGTAGAGAGAGATCTGAACCCAATATCTTCCATTTCTCTCCTGCAATTCTCTCTACCGAATTCCCATCAAGCTTTTGCCTCTACCACTTCAACGAAATTACTGTAATCAAGGTCACTGAGAACCTGCGCTTGATGAATACAATTGTCTGTGATGGGTCCTCAACATCATTTCAGACCAGCGATGACGTGACTTGGCTTCAGGACAGCTCACTGTCCTCCCGGCCCCCCTGCCCTTTCCCTCCTCATCTCCCCACCTTCTAGAAGTTAGAGCCCCTCAGAGCGGTGCTTGGACCACTTCTCTATCTACACTCCCTCTTAGAGCTTTAAATGCACCTACATGCAGACAAACCCAGGTGTATATCTCCATCCTCGTCCTTTCTCCTGAATCCTAAAATCCTATTCAGCTGCCTAATTGATGCCCACATTTACACGTCTAAGGAGCACCTCAAACCTAACATGCCTGGCACTGCACACCACCCAACAATGACCGCTCCCTCTCCACCCCGGAGGGAGTTTTCTCATCTCCTTGGGACCACTCCAGCCTCCCAGTTTCCAAACCAAAACCTGGAGCCGTGCCACACTTCTCTCCTGCCAAAGCCACTCTTGGTCAATCAGAAAACCTCTTTTGCTCTGTCTTCACATATATCCAAATCCAACCACCTCTTCCCACAGCCTCATCCACCACTACCCTGGTGTTAGCCACCAGGGTCCTTCTCACAGGGATGGACTCGAGCTGGCCTCCTGCTTCCCCCACCAAATCTGATCTCAGCTCAGCGGCTCAAGCCACTCCTTCAAGATGGGCTTCAGATAATTTCACTCCTCTGCTCAAAACCAGCCGTATCCTCCACCTGACTGCCTGGGAAACGTAAGGCTGATCCTCGCGTCTTCGCAAACTTGCCCAGCACCACCTGCTTTCCTGTCTGTCGGCGGCTGTCACTGTCCCTGCTCGCTGTGCTCCTGTCGCACGGGCCCTGTGCTGCTCCAGGCCTGGACGGTCCCTTCTGCTTTGAGTGCTCTTTGCCTGCACATCACCAAGCCTTGCTCCCTCTGCCTCAAGCCTGGTTCAATTACCTTCCAGGAGGCCTTCCTGACCCCCCACCTCCCCACTCTGAAACCCCTTCCCGGCGGGAGGACAGTGACGTGCTCTCTGTCTCACGAGGACTTGTCTGTTTGTCAGCCCGTCAGGAGGTGCCCCGGCTTCCATAGCAGGGCCCGGCACAGACAGGCTCTCAGGAAATAAGTTCTCCAAGAAACGGATTCAAGGAAGAAGGGTAAACAATAAACCAAGGTCCCAGAGAAGGTGAAATGGTTGGAGGGGAGCACAGGGAAGAAATCCACCTGCCGCAGTCGCAACAGCGGGCAGAAGGGGTCAGTGCCACAGGGGTCAGGGGTCAGGGGGCGGCGGTCTTCCTGGTCAGTCCCCGGGCTCCCCTCTTCCCAGTTTCCTCTCTGCTCTGATTCCCAGCTTCTGCGGTACGATAGGACCCTGGCCCGATGGGCGCTCAGCAGACCCCTCCCACTGCTCGCATCCCTGTGCAGCGCTGGGACCCAGGGTGACACTGTGGGCGGTCACCCAGGAACACAATCCCGCCCCGCGCTGACCTCCTCCCAGCGACCGCCTAGCCCCTGACTCCCCTCCTGCTGACCCACTAACCACCTCTCGCTGACCCACCCACCCGCTTCCCGTGACGGTCTTGTGATGACCCCCTAACCCCTGACCCCTCCCGCTGACCCCGCCCCATGACCCCTCCGCAGCCCGGGTCGGCTCACCCGGGTCACACCCTTTCCTCTGAGCATGCTCGGAGTACTAACGCCCACGGGCCATGCCCACAGCGCGCGTTAGAGCCAATCTGCAGCCGGTGTGCGGCTGATTGGCGTTCAGCGGCAGAGACCGCGGATCCTGATTGGGCAGGGCTGCTGTTGTGGACGGGCCTACAAGGACGGAGTCCGGAAGAGCAGTCGCGCTGCTCGGGCCTGGGCTGGGGTCGCAGGGGTCGCCGGGGCGGCGAGGCCGGCATGGCGGCGCTGCGGAGGCACGGTAGGCGGGGATCAGGGGTCTGTGGGGACCGGGAGCTTTGGGGGACGGAGACTCTAGGCCCTCGGGACTGTGGGGACCCGGGACTGTGAGGACTGTGGGAACCTCTGGCTGTGGGGACGGAGGCTGTGAGGACGGGAACTGTGAGGACCCGGGGCCGCGAGGACGGGGACTGTGAGGACCCGGGGCCGCGAGGACGGGGATTGTGAGGACCCGGGGCCGCGAGGACGGGGATTGTGAGGACCCGGGGCCGCGAGGACGGGGATTTTGAGGACCCGGGGCTGTGAGGACGGCGACTGTGAGGACCCGGGGCTGCGAGGACGGGAACTGTGAGGACCCGGGACCGCGAGGACGGGGACTGTGAGGACCTGGGGCTGCGAGGAAGGGGGCTGTGAGGACCCGGGATTGTAAGGGGCTCCTCCCAAAGCCCAGATTCTGACTCTCAAACCATTTACTTGCAGGGATTCTGAGTTTCTGGGCACGTAATTAGTGTTATTAAGCTATGGTAGTATTTTTAGCTAACACCAAAGGCAGGATGGATACATTTAATTGGTTAACTTGGCACATGCCTTAGAATGAATGTCAGAGATACAGGGAACTCCAGACACCTCATGGAAAGCCCAGCAAACTTCTCATTACCCTATAATCATTAATATTAAAATGAAAAAAGGGAAGATTCTATTTTTCCCAGTTTTATTCAGATATGATTGATATATAGCACTGTGTGGGTTTAAGGTGTGTATACAGCGCAGTGACTTGATGGGCTATGTACTGCAAAACCACCAGCCAATAAGTTAACATCCATCACCTCATATAGTTACACAATTTCTTTTCCTTGTGATGAGAACTTTTAGGACCTACTGTCTCTCTCAGCAACTTTCAAATTCTCCATACAGCAGTGTTAACTATAGTCACCATGCTGTACAACTACATCCCAAGACTTACTTATCTTATAACTGGAAGTCTGTACCTTTTGACCATCTTTACCCATTTCTCCCATCCCCCAATCACCTCTGGCAACCATCAGTCTGTTCTCTGTTTCTGTGAGCTCCTTTTTTCGATTGTTTTTTTTTTTAGATTCCACAAATAAGTGAGATCTTACAGTATTTGTCTTTGTTTGACTTATTTCACTTAGCATAAAGCCCTCAAGATCATCCATGTTATTGGAAATGAAAACATTTCCTTCTTTTTGGCTGAGTAGTATTCGCATGTGCTTTATTCATCCATCCATCAGTGGACACTTGGGTTGTTTCCTTGTCTTGGCTATTGTGAATAATGCTGCAGTGAACATTGGGGTGCATGTATCTTTTTGAGTTAGTGTTTTTCTTCTCTTTGGATAAATACTCAGAAGTGGAATTGCTGGATTGTACGGTAGTTCTATTTTTAATTTTTTGAGGAAACTTCATACTGTTTTCCATAGTGGCTGCACCAATTTACATCCCACCAGCAGTGCATAAGAGTTCCCTTTTCTCTGGGCTTCCCTGGTGGCGCAGTGGTTGAGAGTCCGCCTGCCGATGCAGGGGACACGGGTTCGTGCCCCGGTCCGGGAAGATCCCACATGCCGTGGAGCGGCTGGGCCCGTGAGCCATGGCCGCTGAGCCTGCGCGTCCGGAGCCTGTGCTCCGCAGCGGGAGAGACCACAGCAGTGAGAGGCCCGCGTACTGCAAAAAAAAAAAAAGAGTTCCCTTTTCTCCATATCCTTACCAACACTTGCTATTTCTTGTCTTTTTGATGATGGCCATTCTGACAGGTGTGAGGTGATGTCTCACTGTGTTTTGATTTGCGATTCCCTGATTGTTAGTGATCTTGAGCGTCTTTTTGTATAGCTGTTGGCCACCTGTATGTCTTCTTTGGACAAACGTCTGCTCAGCTCCTCTGCCCATGTTTTATTCAGATTGTTTGGGGTTTTGGCTGTTGAATTGTATGGGTTCTTGCTGTATTTCAGGTGTCAGCCCCTTACCAGATATACAGTGTACAAATATTCCTTCCCCTTCAGTAGGTTGCCTTTTCATTTTGTTGACAGTTTCATTTGCTTTGTAGAAGCTTTTTAGTTTCTTTTGTTTGTTTTTGCTGTTGTTGTCTTTGCTTTTGGTGTCAAATCCAAAAAAATCATTGCTGAGACCCATGTTGTCAAGGAGCTTTTCCCCTGTTTTCTTCTAGGAGTTTTATGGTTTTGAAGGTTTTAGATATGTTTCTCTTTTTATTTGGATTAGTTCGGGCCATGGTTATTTTTTTCCTCCTCTGTGTTTAAAACAGATGGTTGTGTTTTTGCCCTTTGAAAGGAAAAGCCCAGTGGCAACTCTGGTTAATAAGCATTTGCTTAAAATAGGAAGAAGAAATGAATTTCTCAGTAAGGCAGAATACAGAGAAGAGTAAATAGTGTTCCCAGTCTGTGGCTTCCTTTGTAGAAAAACACTTTGCCCGGCTTCCTCCGTTGCTCTGAGCCCCAGGCGTTAGGACTCACCTGGTCAGCCTTAAAGAACAGATCATCTCATAGTGACAAAATTCCTCAACAGTCAGATGTTAGCTCCAAGGCGGGCATTACAGTATTTTGATGGGTTCCCAAGCTACTTTTTATAACCCCCACCAGCGGTGGAGCCAGCAGGCTCTGCAGACTAACTGTGAGGTTCGCAGGGGTAGCCCTGACCGTGGCCTTCATGGGCCCCTGTGGCTGGTTGACCCCCTGCACCCTGACTGGGCCTCCTCTCCTGCCTGGGGCTCTGCCCTCATTCGCCAGCACCTGCTCTCCAGCCTTCCGGTAGTGCGGCCTGGCCAAGCCTGGCGGCAGCGCCCTACACCCAACCCTCAGCTCGCTGCACCCAGAGGACTCGACTTTTCACCATCCATCCTCAAACAGGCCTCCTTCCTGTTGGGTCTCTGACAAAGTTACCGAGTAAAGTTGGGCTGTTGCAGAACATCGTGGTGAAAGGCTGGATTAGTAAGTCTTGAAAGCGTCCAAGCAGCCATAGTAAGTGAGAAACGCAATATCCATTCTCCGCATCTTCCTAACTAGGTCGCAGGAGCAGTCGTGCTGGGGTAAGAAACACTGAGGACCACTCGGTGGGGTTTTAGCCGGAAAAGCTTCTAAGCGCTTGTACCGGGTTGCGGTGTGAACCAGGGCCGCCTCTTGTCTTCCTGGTCTGCGGGGCTCGTGACGTGAACCCGATGCAGGCCGAGTGACGGTGGAGCAGATGCGACGGTGGAGCAGATGCCCCGCTGGCCGTGCTCGGGGCGCCGTGGGCCGGGGCGGCGGAGGCGGCTGCAGGGCTGCAGCGTATCTGGGCTTCAGAGGAAGAGGCCCGGCAGCGGGGGGACTGTGGGGCTGCTAAGCCCAGAGCTCTCCAGCCCGGGGTGCCTTGGGGGCCAGGGTGAGGGCAGCTGGGCGAAGTGCTTCTCTTCTCGGGAGCCCTACCGCGTGCCTTGGAAGAAAGCCCCTCAGCTGGAGCTCAGGGTGAGAAAGCATGAGTCCGGTGGGCTGGCGTGCTGCCTGGGGGGCGGTTCTGAGGCTTCCCTACAGGTCAGCGTCTGCTGGGTGATGGGGCCTCCTATGCAGTTTGTGGCAAAGCTTCTCGGGATGAAAGGAGGCTGTTGCCTTTGCAGCAAGGCTGCTGGAGGGAGAAGTAAATCTTTACTGTTCTCCCCTTGATGCCGGGGAAGCCTGTGGCCTGTACTGGAGGCCGTCCCTTGGGCATCCTTTGGGAGCTTCTGGGTTAACAGGCAGCGGTGGGTCCTGCACAGAGTGTGGTGGGGAGAGCGGGTGAGCGTCCAGCACAGGGTTACGGGTGAAGCCCGGTGGGGACTGTGGAATCAGGAGGGATCTCGGGACAGCCCGGCGGGGCGCTGCGGAGAGGGAGCTGCACTGAGGTTCTCTGGCCCTGCTCACTGGAGGCTGACTGCTGAGGGGTGTCCTCAGTCCAGCGTCCCCCCACCTCCCAACAGGCACCTCGCCCCTTTTCAGAAAGTCCGCCGGCTCTGCTTCTGTCTGTTGCAGCTTCTCCGCTTGGAGCATGTGGAGCCTTGTCCCCTGATGCACAGACCCCAGCGGAGCCTGGGGCGCTCGCCCTTCCGGGCCCGCTCCACGCTGGCCGTGGACTCTCAGATGGGCGAACGTGAGGGCCATCCAGGGCCGGGGTCCGGGCTAGGAGGAGGACACTGCTGTCATCCCCTCCCTGCTACTCGCGTGTGTCTGTGTGTAGCTGTATGTGTGTGTCTGCGTGTATGTGCATGTGTGTGTCTGTCTGCATGTATGTTCACGTGTGTGTGTGTGTCTCCCCCATTGCACCCTCAGACTTACACTGCCCGCAGCTTCCTTTGGAGTCTCAGACCCATGGGTACTGGCTGGGGTCCGTCTCAGTTGGGAAGATGCCGCTTTCCTTTGTGTTGAGCCATGTGCCTCGGGCGCCCCAGCAGGTGGACGAGCAGTTGCTCACTGACCTGCAGGAAGAGCCCAACTCTCTTTATCCACAAAAGTGTCACTTCGGTGTTTTCTTCTGTGTTCAGTGTGATGCGGCAGATCACTTCTCTTCTGGATTAAGAGCCCTTTTTCCTTTCAGCGATCTTCCAGGACTGAACGTGCGTGGCGCAGGGCCTGGAGAGGGTTAACGCAGAGATGGGCCGGGGCCGGAGCGGGGGTGGACACGGTGCGGGGAGGAACTCCGAGCTGGAGGGGAGGGGCCCAGGCCACGGCATGGGAAGTGGGGAATAACTCAGGGACCAGGGAGGGGGCTCAGCCAGGCGGGGACATGCCCTGCAGGGTCCCATACCTTGGATGTGACTGGGGACCGGGGCTCAGCTACCTCCTGACCACCGCTAGTGGTGAGCCTCACACTGCCCTGGGACGCGGGTGGGGTCACTGTCATCTCTGGGGAGTGCAGAAAGCCTCAGCCTGTGGCCAGCAGCAGGACAAGTTGGGCTTCGGCACACCAGCTTCAGGTCTGGTTCCTCTGTCACCATCCCCTGTGTGTGACGAGCCCCACGGAGGCGGTGCCACCCGGGGCAGAGCCAGCGAGGTTGGACTAGCGCCCTCCCCGCCGGTCAGTGCCCGTGGCCGGGCACTGAATCTGTCCAGGAGGCCAGCGGCCGAAGGGAGGATGGAAGACGTGAGGGTCGAGGCTAGGTGGGGGCTGTTGGGGCGGGGGAGGCGGGAGGTGTGCTGGGAGCAGCGGTAGGTCTCTCTCCAGGGCTTGACAGGTGTCACGCGGGCGTGTGTGCAGGTTGCGGCGCACCGGTGAAGGCGCTCCCTGGCACCCTTGGGCCTCGTCTGTAAGGTGGGGGCTGTTCTGTGTCCTTTCACGAGCTGGTCAGTCAGGAGCGGCCGCCGGAGGAGGCTCAGGACAGGCCCAGGAAGGATGGTTTGTTGGGCTCTCGGGTCCTAGAGGCAGGGCCACGCCGGGCACGTGGGGGGATGGCCAGGGGGTCAGGGGGCGGAGGACAGGACGGAGGGAAGACTGAGGCCACGACCTTTACTGGGGTTTCCAGAGGAAAGGCAGGCGGGGCGGAGGGAACACGTACGATTGGCTGCTTTTAGTGATTTTGCCGGGCTTTGGGTGACAGGGCTGCCCCGAGCCGCCAGGCACCCGGCCCGGGTGTTTCGGGCAGAGGAGGGTCACCTCCCCGGGGGCGGGGCAGGCGGAGGAGGCCGGGCCTGGCCGGGCTGTCGGCATAGGTCACAGGCGGGCTCCTGGCTGGGCCCTTGGCTGGTGGGGGGTTGTCTCTGCCCAGCCAGGCGGGGCTTAAGATGTCAGAGCATCACAGTAGACAGAAAATTTAAGATGTATGACTACTCGGTGAACAGCAGAGTCATAAGGATTAACGCGGGTCACGTTCGTGAGGCGTGAGGCCCAAGGCCCACGTGAGCAGCCTGCCATCACTGTCACCCTGGGTGTGGGACGTGGAAGCGGCCGAGGGGGACCTTGTCGGGAAGACAGGGTGCACGACCCAGCGGCTGGAGAGACGACAGCGCCCGGACAAGGCTTCAGGACTGTGGGAGCAGGACGGTTCCTCAAGCAGAGGGTGCCAGGCGCAGTGGGGGCACGATGGGGAGCCAGGGATTCTCCCTGCTCGGCTGGGGCGGCAGAAGCCAGTGGGAGGATGGGCACTTCCTCCCCAACATCCTCACCCAGAGAACAGGTGACCCGGCTATGGTCAGGCAAGCCTTGTGCCCTTTGGGTTGAATTCCAGATCTGTCTGCTGAAAAAGCCAATGTCGATTAAACTGGAAAAAAAATAAAAGTATTGGAGTAAAAGTAATAGGTTATCCTCTGTCTCCCCATCGTAATGAGGCAGCTTTCCGAGTTGCCTTTGAATGTCCCCTCAGCCCGCCCCGCCGGGTCTGTTGCATCTCGTCTTGGTGAGAAAACAAGACAGGCTGGGAGCTAGCTGTGTCTGCTCTCCCTGCATCTCCTGGGTTAGGACGCAGTCACCAAGCCCAACAAAAATGATCACAGCCTTATGTGCACTTAACATGTTTCTGAATAGCTGATGGCATAGTAATTGCTGCTTAAAAAACTGCGAGGAAAAATTTTGGACAAAGTTTAGAATTTTTTTTTTTAAGTGTTAAAGTTTTGGGAGAAAATGAAAGTTTAGTGGATATCTACCTCTTAAATGGGGAGATCATGTCAGACTGGTCATGGCGTAGGATTCCAATTGTGTCCCATTTGAGTACTATTTCTGGTCTTATTTTGAGAACTATCTTCCTTTTAATTAATATTTCAGAAAGCTTGCCAACTGTTGCTTAAATCTTAGCTAATTGTTTTTCCATTTATAATTCTGTGATGAAAGTCATTAACAAACTATCATTCATTGAATTTGCATACTATATTGAGCGTCTCTTTCTTGTGAACTGATGCAGTGCTATTATCAATTTATTCCTTTATTCATCAGCATCCATTAAATACCTTCTCTCATTATAGGGATAAAATGGGAAAAAAAACGGTATTGAATATTGTGGGAGAAAAAGCTATGGAGAGGTTGGCAGATAAACATAGTCTTTACTGAAAAGAGAAAATTTAAAATGCTGTATCAGATTCCAAGAAATACCCTAAGAAAATTTAAAGTGTCTCTTAAGCTCTACAGATATCAGGTGGAAAAGGGAATCAGCTGAGTCAGTGTTTACTGAGGTTGGGGAACTTCTTCCTTTTCTTTATGATTTGTCAGTGTGTGTTTGTTTTGCAACATTTTCTCTACTATGCCAGCCTAAGGTCGGGAGGCTGTCATCAAACAGGGAAAAGGGCCACAGGGAAAGTTTCAATGAATTTCCATTTCTGATCTTATTTTCAGTAGCAGTTTTTCATTTATATATGATTTCAAAAAGCCTGCCAACTCTGGTTTCAAATTCTAGATAATCACTCTAAAAACGTACATCATAAAACCATTTGTTCTGATGTTTTTCTCTCATAATGAAATATCTCGAAGTCACTTTTTAGAAGTTATTTGTTAATATTTATGGTATCTTTTTTTATTTTTGTGTAATTCTTATAAGCATGTGGCCCCATCAGTTTTACTGTTTCCCATTAACATCCACCCCTGGAAATATAGTTTTTTAGCTAATTTTATTCCTCATGGCCCCAGATTAGCTCCACGTGTTTTTTTGTCCTCTGAGAGTTATGCTTTTCTGAGAGACAGTGGTTCATAGGGATGATTTGGCTAGAGAATTACAAATGACTCAATATCATTTCTCATCTCATCCATTACCAGAAAGATCTACAGTATATATTTAGTAAAAATAAATGTATAGTTTTACACCAATGGTAAATAAAGTATGTTGTGTACATAGATGTTGAGGGAAATGTGTATCACTTTACCATCAAAGTGAACTTTTTTAAGGAAAAGAAAAATATTTCTGACATTAATGGGGTGACTTAGTGGTCTCAAAGATCAGAGGTGGGCTTCGCTGGTGGCTCAGTGGTTGGGGGTCCGCCTGCCGATGCGGGGGACACAGGTTCGAGCCCCAGTCCGGGAAGGTCCCATGTGCCGCGGAGTGGCTGGGCCCGTGAGCCATGGCCACTGAGCCTGCGTGTCTGGAGCTTGTGCTCCGCAACGGGAGAGGCCACAACAGTGAGAGGCCCGCGTACCACAAAAAAAAAAAAAGATCAGAGGTGCTTTTTTTTCTATCACATAGTTTTCATTTTCCTTTGCTTTTTTCAGAATGGAATATTATGGAAGAAAAAGTTCCTATTTCTGTTTCTTTTTTTTTTTTTTTTTTCATGAGAACCTTTTCTAATAGAAAGTACATGCACCCGGTTTCCCCTGATGAGGAAGCTTTCCCAGCTGGGAGGTGTGCCGGGAGCACTGTCTGACTCGGGCAGGAGCCTGTTAGGCATTCTGCCCTAAGACCACAGCGAAGGAGACCTAATTCCTTGAAATGCTGCCATTAACACCTCTGTTAAAAGTGGAGCAAACCCCTTCCTTTTTTATACGCAACTGTTAGATTTTAAAACACGTGATTGTGTGGAAGAATAGTTCAGAATTGAATAGTTTACCACCAGCAGTCAAACTATCTATTTCCTTTTGAGTTCTTCCCAGGTGTCTACTTTCCAAAGAACACTTTACTGAAATTTTATTATTTGGCTTGTGTCTTTAACGTGAAATAGCAAGTTTAGACGGCAGTCCTCTCTGAAAATTATATCAAAATGACTTAATTCCCCTGTGACACAGAGACTTGATCTCTCTGTTTGGTATTTCGTCGCATTAATTTCAGACAGGATGTTTTTCTCCACAGTGACCTTTTTCTGTGTCTCTCATGTCCCAGCTCCAGTCGCCCGTAGCGTGGTGATTGTACTTGTCTCCTGCAGGCATCAATGTCCATTCCCCTGCTTTTTTATGTTCCGCTGATTGCTTTTTGACAGACAGCAGAGTTTCAAGTTACAACCTGCTCTTGCTGGGAGAGGGGGACGGCACAGGCAGGAGGCCAGCGGTTCACTGAGCTCCTGTGGTGACACAGAGCTGCCTTCCTGGACCCAAGCACCTTGCTCTTTTTTGTTTGTTTTTGAGCACAGTGGAAATTAAGCAAAAAAGAGACTTTTAATCTCTAAATTGATTTTTAGGACTATGTTTGCAGTAGGTACAAGGGCGCGCGCACACACACACATACGGAGGCACAAGGCGCCTTTCAACAAACCAAAGCTGACAGATGCTTTTTAAAAATGATGTTTTACTGTGTTCCTACCCTGAAAAAAATAACCTTTCATTTATGTTCTGCTTTTAACGTGAATCCCTAAGTAGGTTTGGCCAGTTAGAATCAAGTCCCTATTTGTAGGAAACCGGGAGGCAGTTCATGGGGTACCCAGCTCCTTCATAGCCCTGGAGGCTCAGAGAACTGAGAGTCCAGTGGCTACACATTTCTTTTGGTCTAAAACAGCTGGTAATTTGTATTTAAGTAAACTACGAGCTCCGTTTGTGATAGGAGCCCCATGTGACTGCACAGGAGCGGGTCCATCATCCCTTTGAAAAGCAGAGGCACTGATCACTGGGGCTGGTGGGGGTCTGGGCAGGCAGGTCCACGCTGACAGCTTGTTTGCTTCAGAGGATGATGTTCAGACGTTCAGTGGTCTTACTCCCTGCGTTGTCTCAAATGCTGGGATAAAGTGAAATTCACCAAGGAACCCTCCAGCAGTATTGGTTGGTAGAAAGTATTGTTTTCATTCTGTTTGTTACACATTGCTCTTTTAAAGCTGATTTTGAAAAATTAAAATCACATTATTTTTTAAAAGACTATGCTTTAACTTGTGGCAACTGAAAGTATTAGACATGTATATTTATCAGCAAAATTATTTTAATCTGAGGTACCTGGATATTTGGAATCCGTTAAGACTTACTAGTTAAACTTCTCATTGAAGACACATCTCCCGCTTTTGCTGTTGGGATGCCCGTCCTGACAGCTCTTTGAGATCATCTGTTCTTGTGCCTGTTGACAAGACACTTGATAATTATCTCACGGATCATGGGTAATAGGATGTAAAACCTGCATCTCCTCTCAGAGCAGTTTTGTTCCTGTGATAACGTTTATTACAAGTCGTAGGGGTGGGATTGATGGAGCACATGTGCTGCCGGGGGTGGGAGCCTGCAGAGACTCCTGGAGAAGGTGTGTTTTTGCTTGTGAGGTTTTTAACACACATGAGTGTGAGATGGAAATCATGCTGCCTCTTGGGTTTACGAGATGCTTACACCCATTTAGCTTAGGAGGATAAAAGTTCTCTTTGTTTTAGTTTTTGAACTACTATGCTCAATTTTAAATTTAAAACTTAGGAAAATTGTCTTTCCCATTTGATGAAGTGTGAACTGTGCAGGCCCTCTGGCCTTTATGAATTAGCACATCTGAATCCGTGTACTGTTCTGCCCACGGTCACCCTCCAAATATTAATCTTGGGATTTAAGCGTAGAGTATGACACTTTTATATTTAAGTTGTACTTTAGGAACATTTGTTTTGAATTTTGAGTGCACAGCCTGTGTTCCCTCGATCGTAGATGGTGCGTGCTGTGCGTGCTGAGCCCCCGCCCCGTGGTGCAGCCGCGAGCCCTCAGAAGCACATGGACATGTGGTGCGTTCTCCTTCCCCGTGGGCACGTCCGGTGCTCATGGGGCTGGTTCCCGCTCTGCTTCTCTGATGTGGGCCCCTGTGTCTGCAGTGGCCAAGACGGTCCTCCCTCGAGCAGCCGTGGTTGTTCAGCCAAGGACGGATGTGACTGGATTTGTGTTCAGAACGGGGACGCACCCTCCTCCTGGACACAGGCTCCTTGGAGACATGCCGACCCCAGGGCGCAGGCAGAGGGAGAGCAGATGAGCCTGGAGCAGCTCCTGGTGCCGGCAAGTAGCCACATGCTCTCAGAAGGCGGGGGGGGGGGGTGGGCATCAGGCGGGCAGCGCAGGGGCTGGCGGGCCGACAGTGCCCCAGGCCAGGCCATGGGCGCAGGGCGAGTGGGGAAAAACAGTTCAGTTTTGCTTCGTTGAAATACCGGGCGCTGCGGGCCATTGGGTGGGCTTGCCTGCTGTTGGCAGTGGGGTCTGGATCTCAGGCGAGCTGGAGGACGTTTCAGCTTTCGTCCCGGCCTGAGACGGGAGTGGGAAGGGAGAGAGGCCGGGAGTGAGGAAGTGAGAGCCCCGTCGTCCACTCCTGTGTCGTCTCTGTAGCACACCTGTGTTGTCAGTCTTGCAGCCTCGCCCACAGAGGTGTTTCTGCCCATTTTACAGAGGGAAACAGTGAGACTCAGAAAGACCTAGGAGTGGCAGAACTGTGGCTTAACCCAGTTGAACCCAACTCCTGGAGGGATCCCTGTTGGGTATTGTGGGAGAGGGGAGGAGCTCTGCGTGGGGAGACCTGCAGGTTCGCCCTGTGCTCTGAGCCTCCTGCTGACCGAGAACCTCCTCTCCTCTCAGAGTCACGAAACTTTGCTCCCTGGTAACGAGGTTGAGGAGGCAAGTATTGAGCCCTTGAGTCTTGTGCTAGATTTAGTTTTTAAAATGTCAGTGGGGACACTACAGGGCCTGGCAGCCCTGAGCAGGGTCCCATAGTCAGGAGACGTGGAGAGGGGCCCTGTCCCTGGCAGGGCTGCTTCTGGTGGGGCGTTGGCTGGGATGATGTTTGAACCCCAGCGATTGCCACCCTTCCCTATCGGGGAGGCCCAGAGCCCGAAGCAAGACCTGGCCAGGCCCCGTGGGGCGGCGGGGGAGCCTGGGTAGCAGATGAGGCCGCCCTTGGACCACAGCCCTCAGACCCAGGCCCCTTATAAGGAGCTCTCAGCTTCCAGAGCCAGGTGTGAGGCAAGCTTGTCGCCCCCAGACCCCACCCAAGTTGGCTTCTGGCCCCCGGGACCTCAGCACTGGAGCGCTCAGCCTGGGATTGTCTGAGTCTTGTCCTGAATCTTGTCCCTGAGGAAGGACCACGTGTCCTAAACCTCCCAACAGGCTGAGGCCCCTGCAGCGGTCGTGCGGGGACACCGCAAAGCCAGCGAGTGGAGAGCCAAAGGACCTCGAGAGCCGGAGGCTTTGCAGACACGCCGCCAGGTAGCTAGCGCCTTGGTGAAAACCCCTATTAATTAGGCTGTAAATACAATTTACTTACGCAGTCCGGTGAATTCAGTGAAAGCGCCACGGGCTTCTGTTCTTTTCCTTGCCCTGCACACCACCAGTGTCTCAGCTCAGGATCCACGGCAGAAAGCCTAGGCGGTGAGTTCCTGGCCAGCCTGCCGTGTGCCGCGCCCTTGCCGCCTGTAGTCAGGGCACCTGTTCAAGCAAAATGGTGAGGTGCCCAATCCGCTTCAGTGTTCCCTGGAGAAGGGGCCTTCTGGGGGCCTGGCTTGCACTGGTTTCTCCCCGGGATTGCTGTGTTTTTATGTCGGGTTCTTCGGGCTGTGTGGCTGCTCAGCTGTGGTGCAGGCACTGCTTGGTGATGACCTGTGTCGGGTTTTCCTGTAGTGTTGTTTTGTGTTCAGATACACACGTGTGTGCAGAAGCTTCAGCTCAGAGATGACCTCAGCTGGACGCCCATGTCAGCTGCCGCCAGCCCAGGCGAGTCTCAGGCCCCGAGCTTCCCCGAGTTTGTTTTAGAGCAGGTGCCCAGTTAGGATTTTACCTTAATATTGGTTCTAGTTCATAAAAATGCTGACTTGTTGATAGTTTGTAGGTAAAGTTTATTTTATCTGCCTTTGGTTTCCCCTGGAAATTGCCACCCAGTCTTCTGGAATAGAGTGTTTTCCCCTCTGCCATTTAAGGAAATGCACAGGACAGTTCAATTTCTAACGGAAACTTGGAACCTACCCTCTGGATGTGTCTTTGAGCGCCGGTCTAACGGAACAGCCTGTCTCCCCGTGACGCACGCACTGCCCGGGGCTGTCTGCAGAGGCCTTGGGAATATTCTGAGCTGGACCCTGCGCTGTTCAACCAGGCAGAGGTGGGGGTTGGAGTCCAGCATTTCCGGGACCCGAGACCATAAATGAGGGCATCGTCGCCAGAGGCAGTTTCTTCCATCCAGGGCCTCCTGGCCAAGCGGGCAGCCAGCCATCAGGCCACCGGGCCAGCGGGCGGGTGGCATCAGGACCCCGTGCTCCTCCCAGGCGCCCGGCCAAGCACTGCCTGGGCTTGAATAGTTTTCTGAGAAGGCCTTTCGTGTTTTTAGACCCAAGTTGTGTTTTTTCCAACTAGTACCGGTCGGAGGGGGTTATTGCTGCTGCGAGGGCTGTCTGAGCACATGATGAAATGAGGAGTGGTCTGCGTCTTTAGGGTTGTGCCTCCCACGTGGGGACAGGACCCTGCCCTCTGTGACCCACAAGCCACTCGGTGGCCCCTTCAGACTTCCCCTCTCACGTCACCGCGTCCTCAGTGGCCCAAACATACATCCTCCACCTCATCATCTGAAGAACTCAAACCCTTCTCCGGGGTCCCAATTTCTGCCCCACGGTGCTTGGTTACTCCAGAGCAGCTCTCTCTCTCTTTGCTGGTTTGTTTCTGAATTTAATGAGGTTAAAACAGGTTCATTGGGTGAACCTTTTCCCCTCACCTTTTCTAGGATGCTGTTTTGAGATTGTACCTGTTGTTCACACTTAAATCAGGACAGAAATATTTATTCATTGTGGCAGCTCTTCCCCTCCAGTTAGATCAGAATGTAAACTAAAATAAACCAAATGAAGACTCTGCACACCCTTGTGAGAACCTAGCCGGCTGTGCTGGTCCCCGGCGGGTGCCCTGGAGGGAGGAGCCGGGGCTGCCTGGGGCCTGCCCAGCGTATCTGCTGTGAACTGACGTGGACCCAGCCTGTCTGGGGCTGCGCTGGGGCCCAGGACCTCAAACCCTGATTCTCAAAACACCTCGCAGTCTGTGCTTTATACATACATTCAACCAGAGACAAGGTGAGGGAAGAACAGAACTGTGAGCCCAAGTGCGGCCCCCAGGTGTGAGCACAGGTGTGAGCGGCTCCTACCTGTGCCCACACCTGTGGGGGCATCCAGTGCTGGGGAGCAGCATCCTTTCAGGGGACAGTGATGAGGGGTCCCCTGATGGGGACGGTGCTGGGGGTCTTCTGAGGGGGACGGTGCTGGAGGATCTTGGGGGGACAACCCCAGTGGTGTCCTATAGGGGGCAGTCCTGAGGTAGTGATGTCGTGATATGTCTTCGTTTTCTATAAAATCCATTTGCAATTTAAATAAAACTGCCGTCAGTAATTCTTTTCCTTTCTTTTGCAAATTGATGCCTCTGTAGTGTTTGTTGGAAAAGTGCTGAAGAAACTGTATCCTGAGGTTCCACGTGGCCAAGAGAAGAGGGCCCCAGTGAGTCCAGCCTGCAGAAACCCACCTGAGAAAGTGGCTCCTGAGAGAGTGAAGGGCGGGGGCATCCCCCCCATGACAGGTGAGGGCGGGTCCCTGGACATTCCCCAGGAAGCACGTGCCTGGCCTCAGGCCACTGGGGTGTCACCTCAGGGGACGGGCAGGTGTCGTTCTGCTCACGCTCTGGGAGGACAGTTACTTCACTTGGGGAGGGAAGAAGCCAGCATCGGTGCCCCCAGCTGGGGACGAGGTCAAGTTCGCCATTGGTGTTGAGTTCATCTACATGCTGTTCCCGGTCGCAGAGACTGGACCCTGCTGCCTGGTCTCTCATCTGCCCTGTCACCCTGCCCCAGTCCCTGGCCACCCAGGACGCGGTCCTGACGTCTCTCCTGTTTTAGTCTCCTGTCCATTGCTCTTCACAGATGTCTGTCCAAGATCCTCACACAGTGAGGTGGTCGGCCGTGGAGGCTCCTCTCACTCTGGTTCCCCATCAATGCAGCGGTGTTGCCCAGCGAGGGGCCACTAAGTGGGACACACGGAAAGAGGCCAGGCGAGGTGGGGGCAGCCCTGGCTGCAGCCCCTAGTGCCCAGGTGGACGTGAGAGGGCAGAGTTCCCAGCACCCTTTCTCGGGTCAGTTCTGTTTCTCTTTGGCAGTGGCCCCTCACGGGGCTCTGTCCTAGAGTGATTCTGTTCCTGAGCGCTGGTCTCTCCTGCTGGCCTGGCCCGGTAACCTTATGTCCACAAATCCTGGCCCTCCCTGGACCAGATCTCAGTGGCAGGCCCGACAAGCCCAGGGCATGCCTGCTGCCCACAGGCTGGATCTCCAGAAATAATCGTGCCACGCCTGTTTCACCCATGAGATGGCCAATGCCTGCGGACGAGGGGAAAGCGTTCCCCCCCAGAATGGGGGGCTGCACAAGCTTGTCCTTCAGGATGAACCTGGGGCTGCCGAGTTCCCTTTCTGTGTCCTCATGTGCCTTGGTGTGGTTGGGATGCTCTGACCCCCGTGTAGCATCCCCCCAGGACCACCACTCTCTGGCGCACCTGCTGCTGTTCTGACAGAGAGCCTGCCAGGTGTAGGATGGACTCCCACCCCTGGAGTCACACTAAGGAATAGTGGCTACTATTTAATGCTGTTTTACCTTTCAAAGACCATACTGTCGTGGGCTGAATTGTATCCTCCGTAATTCATACGCTGAAGCCCTGACCTCAAGATGTTGACTGTGTTTGGAGACAGGGCCTTTAAAGAGGTGATTAAGTGAAACGAGGCCATTAGGGTGGGTCCTAGTCCAATGTGACTGGTGAGATCAGGAAGAGATCAGGACCCGGACACGCACAGCAGGATGACTGCATGAGGACACGGGGAGAAGACAGCCATCCACACGCCAAGGAGACAGGCCTCGGAAACCAGCCCTGTGACACCTCCATCTCGGACATCCAGCCTCCAGAACCAGGAGAGAAGGAACACCTGTGCTCAAGCCCCCGCCTGTGATGCTGCCCAGAAAACTAACGTGACACCCATTCCACCTGTGAAGGACGCACGTGGTTTTGAATAAGCACAGCACAGCTTAGCAAGGCGGGAACCGTAGGGAAGACGTGCCGCCTACGTGAGGAGCAGGCGTCCCTGGGTGTTCCTGGTTTTCTGTCCAAGTTTGACTGAACCAATGTTCTTAGTCTTTTTAAAAATTTTGTTTTTAGGGTTTATTTGCATTTTCTTCCCTCTTCTAACTTGATGGTTTTAACAGCGATTATTCACTAATAGTAATAATCTGGGTGGTGTCTTTCCACGGAAGCTCCAGGTTCAGTCATGTCATTTCAGCAGGCGGCTGTGAGGTGCTGTTGTTCAGTATGAGGATGTTGAACTAAAAATCAAGACGCTGATGTAAAGTTGGTTCAGAATGTATCGATTACGTGAAATGACCCGTACGGAAGGTTGAGAAGCTTGTTCCATGGAGCAGATGCCTGGTGTGAGTGGATGAGGGGGCCCTGAGCATGGGGAGCCTCCATCACGTCCGCCAGGAGCTGGGGGTGGGCCCCAGCTGCAGCCTGAGCTGTGATGGGCAGTGGGGCACCCATGGTGCTGACTGGTGATCGCCCCGTGGTGGCTGGTGCCAGCGGCTGTGGCACAGTCGGAGGATAGGACAGGATAGACGCCAGTGCCCGGATGGAGTTGGCCCAGCCAGCATGGTGATGGGGCCAGAGGAGAGGTCCCATGAGGACCGCAGGTCAGGTTTCGGCCCGTGTTCTCGGTGGACCTCCCCACCCATGTGATTTCTCAGACTGCAGACTCTGCGTGTGGTGCTTGCTGTCTAAGGCAGCACAGTGTGCCTTGCGCAGTGTAGACTGGCCACCTGCCATGGCCTAAACTAAGGGGGAGTGTTTAATGAGGATGTGGTGTGACCAGGGCAGTCTCACTGGGTCCTAGAGGGGCGTCCAGTTGCTGCATTTCTGCACACCCCACGCTTTCTCCCCTTCCAGACCACCCTCTGGCCGCCAGGCATCCTGGAAGGGGGAGGGGTCTGGTGGGCAGGACCCCCACACCCTTTCTCATGGCTTCAGGCAACAAATAGAGGAGGCATTTCTGATAGTTTTAGTATTTCACAGATGCAAATGAGCCTAACTTATATGCCCTTTTCTGAAAACTCCATACAACATGCAGCAACTTTTTTTTTTTTTTTTTTTTTTGCGGTACACGGGCCTCTCACTGTTGTGGCCTCTCCCGTTGCGGAGCACAGGCTCCAGACGCGCAGGCTCAGCGGCCATGGCTCACGGGCCCAGCCGCTTTGCGGCATGTGGGATCTTCCCAGACCGGGGCACGAATCCGTGTCCCCTGCATCGGCAGGCGGACTGTCAACCACTGCGCCACCAGGGAAGCCCTATTTTTTAAAGATAAAATTCATTTAATCTAAAGTTTACCATAACCATTTCAAAATGTTCAGTTCAGTGATTCTTAGTATACTCACAATGTTATGTAACCATCACCACTAATTCCAGAACATTCTTTTCACCCCAAAAGAAACCCCTATCCATTGCAGTCATCCCCATTCATGCCTCCCTGCTTTCTGTCTCTACAGATTTGTGTATTCTGGACATTTTGCCTGAGTGGAATTGCATAATAGGTGACCTTTTGTGTCTGCTTCTGTCACTTAGCATGTTTTCCAGGTTCTTCTGAATTGTAACGAGTATCAGTGCTTCATTTCTTTTTGTTGCTGAATAATATTCCATTCCGTGGATATACCACATTTTGTTTATCTGTTCATCGATAGACAGATATTTGGGTTATTTCTACTTTTAGGCTTTTATTAATAACGCCACTTTGAACATCCCTGCACAAGTGTTTGTGTGGACATGTGTTTTCAGTTCTCTTGGATATAAACCTAGAAGTGGAATTGCTGGGTCATGTGGTACTCCTATGTTTAACATTTTGAGGAATAGCCAAACTGTTTTCCACAGCAGCTGCACCATTCTTCATCACACCAGCCATGCGGGGGGGGGGGGTCCAGTTTCTCCACACCCTTGCCAACACTTGCTATTTTCTGTTTTCTTACCCTACTAGGCTAACCATCCTAGTAGGTGTGAGATTGCACCTCACTGTGGTTCTGATTCCCGTTTCCCTGATGACTGGTGATGTTGAGTGTCTTCTCATGTGTGTGTTGGACATTTGTGTATCTTTTTTAGAGAAATGTGTATATAAGTCCTTGGCCCATATTGTAATTGGATTGCTTGTCTTTTTGCTGCTGAGTTGTAAGAGGTGGTCATAATCTGGACACAAGAGCTTTATCAGATACATGATTTGCAAATATTTTCTCCCATTCCATGGGTTAGCCTTTCACTTCCTTGATGGTGTCTTGAAGTATAAAACATTTTAATTTTGATTAAGTCCATTATATCTATTTCTTCTTCTGTTGCTTGTGTTTTTGGTGTCATTTAAAAAACTGTTGCCAAATCCAAGGCCACATATTTTACATCTAAGGTTTCTTCTGAGTTTTATAGTTTTAGCTCTTACATTTAAGTAATTTATCCATTTTGAGTTAATGTTTGAATATGGTGTGAGGTAGGGGTCCAGATTCATTCCTTTGTCTGGATATCCAGTCATCCCAGCACCACTTGTTGCAGAGACTGTCCTTTCTCCACTTGGCACCCTTGTCAAAAATCAATTGTCCAGGGCTTCCCTGGTGGCACAGTGGTTGGGAGTCCGCCTACTGATGCAGGAGACACGGGTTCGTGCCCCGGTCCGGGAAGATCCCACATGCTGCAGAGCGGCTGGGCCCGTGAGCCATGGCCGCTGAGCCTGCGCGTCCAGAGCCTGTGCTCCGCAACAGGAGAGGCCACAACAGTGAGAGGCCCGTGTACTGAAAAAAAAACAAAAACAAAAACAAAAAAAATCAATTGGCCATAAATGTTTGGGTTTATTTCTGGGCTCTCAATTCTGTTCCATTGGTCTCTATGTCTGTCATTATGCCAGTACCACACTGTTTTAATTACTGTAGCTTTGTAATAAGTTTTGAAATCAGAGTTAAGAGTCTTCTAACTTCGTTGTTTTTCAAGATTGTTTTAGCTATTCGGGGTCCCTCACAATTCCATATGAATTTTAGGATCAGCTTGTCCATTTCTGGAAGAAAAAAAAAAGGAAGTTGGAATTTTGATACAAATTGCACTGAATTTGCAGAACACTCTGGGGATTAGTGCCATCTTAACAATATTAAGTTGTTCAATCCATGAATTTCGTCTAGCTTTCCATTTAAGTCATTTTTAATTTCTTTTAACAATGCTTTGTAGTTTTCATTATAAATTTTATACTTAAAAAAAGTTTATTCCAAAGTATTTTATTCTTTTTGATACTATTGTAAATGGAATTGTTTTCTTTTTGGATTATTAATTGCTGGTATATGGAAATACTAATAAATGCTTTGACCTTGCATTAGGCAGTGGTTTCTTAAATATGGAAATATAGATTTTTGTATGTTGATCTTGTATCCTACAACTTTGCCAAACTTAATAGCTCTAACAGGTTTTTTTGTGTATGTGGATTTTTCAGGGTTTTCTATATACAAGATCTTATCTGTGAGAAGAGATGTTTTACTTCTTCCTGTTCAATCTGGATGCTTTTACTTCCTTTCTTTCTTGACTAATTGCCTTGTCTAGTACTTTCAGTATAATGTTGAAATGAAGTGGCAAGAATGTGAATTGTAATCATTCCTAATCTTAGAGGGAAGCAGCCAGGCTTTCTCAATGGAGTATAATGTCAGCCGTGTGTTTTTCATGCTTTCTCTATTGAGTGTAGTGCCAGCTGTGGGTTTTTCACGCATGCTTTGTCACTTGAAGTTCCCTCTAGCCCTAGTTTCTTGAGTGTTTTTTAATCCTGAAAGAGCAACATATTTTTTGAAGCAATGTGCCTTGGGAATTTTGAAGAAAAAACAATTCATTTGCAGCTAGAAAAAGAGAAATCTTGGCTAAAGACAAAACAATGAAATCACAATCAAATAGACAAATACAAGTTGTGGGCAGGTCATATGAAACATTCTGTAAAGGTCATCTGAGGATTTGCTTGAAGGCTTGATGCTTGTGGAGGACACAGTTTGGCGATAAGCAGAGCTGCAGGTGTGTCCAGGTCTTTTCAGTGTTGGAAGAAGCAGCCAGATGAGGAAAGGGGCCTTTGTCAGTCAGTCCTTGGATGAGGTTGAGAAAATGTTCTTTGTACAGTTAGGACACAGCATGCTGATTCTGGTAACTATTTGTTCACTTGACAGAAGTGTTTGTTTGTTTGTTAGTTTGTTAGTTTCAAAAGGGCATTGGTGATTCCATTTGTTCTTAAAGATGAGGGCATGATCTGTAAACGGCCACAACAATCGGTGTGTATGCATTTTGATGAATTTCCGTCACCCAAGAGCCCATGTTGGACCCTTATCATTTGTTATTGCTTTATATCTGTATATATTTTAAAGAGCCAGGTAATCCCAGAAGAATTATAAAAAACAGCCTTGTGCCCCAAGCTCCGTGACACAAATACACCGATCGTGAAGGCTGCGGCCGTCCCAAGGGTGGCTTGGTGGCGGTGCCCTGGTGGAGGGCACGCGTGTGTGCTTGTGGGCAGGGGGCCATGTGGACAGGCACAATGCAGGGGGAGTCAGAGGTTAGGCATGAAATCAAGCTCAAGTGGGTGTCCTGCAAATCAGACCCAGAGCCAGAAAGGGTGAGAATTATGAACCTCGGATCTCAGCCAGCCGATCAACAAGAGGAGAGCTGATTAAGTCGCCTCTTCTGAAGCCTCGCGGCCAGCCCGGTGTTCCTAGGGAGACGGTGGCCTCTGTCAGCAGTGAAGGGGCTCCTGACATGCCTCGTCCAGATCCCCAAGCCTCACCCTGCGGGCCCGATGTGTGGGCGAGGGGATGCTGTGGCCCTGCTGAGCCCCGAGCCCTGAGCAGTGAAACACGACATCTGACTGCCGTGCAGCGATGAGCCATCTTCTACCAGAAGAGACAAGGGAAACCCGGGCCGGGAAGCTGCGCTCTGCGCCTGGCCACCCTGACACAGACAGCAGATCGCCTTCCTCAGCCCGCAGGCTTGGCCTCAGATGAGTGTGTGCTCGGCATGGGAGCATCGGGAAGAGCTCTGCCCTCAGGTGCATCCTTGCCCTTCATAACAGGAGTCATATCCTGCCTCGGGTCCACGGCACCGCCTGTATTCATCCTGATACTTAAGTGAGCAGTAGTGTTTCCAAGTTCTGTTAGCTGATTAAAAGCTCCCAAAAGTATTCTGTGAAAAATGATCAAATGTTGATGTCACCCGACAGGGGATGGTCTGCCTGGAAGCACATCCCTGCTCTGCCCTTGATCCTGGCGGTAACGTCCCTGCTCTGCCCTTGATCCTGGCAGTAACGACACAGTCGTTAATCAACTGGATGGATCAGATTAACCTAAGAACTACATTCTTGCCCCTTAGCTTCACAAAAGTGAAAGATATTGATGGCAGAAGAATTTGAAAATGTTCCAAAGCTTTCACAATTTAAATGTCTCTCAACCACACGTTCTGTTATATGTGCATTAGTGATTTTGCTCAGTCCTTTTCGTTGTTTTTAAAGTAAAATATTCATTTTTCTGAGAAAGACTAATGGGGATATCCACTTGTGTTGGATAAAGGTTACTTTGCCATATCTTGAATGAGAACATGAAGATTAGAGCGTCGATCCTGCCCAGTGTTGAGAGCATGGCAGCAGCACCGGAAGCTGCCTCTCCGGACGGTGCAGCTCAGCAGGTCCACTTCCAGGAATTTGTTTGGAGGAACCCTGTGGTCAGTGGTGCAAAGTTATGTACAGCCAGGATGGTCATAGCAGGTGCTTGTAATAGTGCAAATTTAGAATCAACCTCCATATGCAAAATTTAGGACAGTGGTTAAATTATAGTTAAATTTGCCAATGACATGGACTATCATGTAGCCTTTGAGAGTATGTAAGCTTAAATGTATCTTAATATTTTATCATATTCACTTTTGAATGATATTATACATATAATATATACGTGTATAATGATGCGTGATCCCATTAAGGCGTGTGTGTCTGTGTGTGGCGTGATCCCATTAAGACGTGTGTGTGTCTGTGTGTGGGTGTGAACAGACACACACACTGCATACATGTTGTTAGCATATAGAGAGAAAAAGGTCCAGAAGGTTATGCACCAAAATGTTGAGATTCATGTTGTGGTCATGAGGGGTGTGTTACATGGAGTCTTTTTATTTTCTGCTTCTTATTCATGAATTAGTTATGTTTTTATACCATATTATAAAACCCCAGAAGTTTACATAATAAGTAACTTAATGTAAATTTACATAATCATAGCTCACCCCTTGTCCCTGTCTGGGTGTAGAGCTTAGTGGCTCTGCTGGCAAAATGCTTGGCTGACTGACATCAGTATTTACGGCTCTGGCTACCCATCTTCAGTGAAAGTGGCTGGAGAAGCTGCTTGGCAAGTAGACGTCTGATGGCATCTGTCCCTGCTTCTTCCTGCAGGTGGTGACACTCAGGTCCAGCCTGCGCGACGGCTCTACACCGTGGGCCTGCCTCCTGAGGGGTGGGTCCCCCCTCCGCCGGAGGCCCCCAGCTGCTCGAGTCCTGAGAGCTCCTCCAGCGGCGAAGACATAGGAGGTAAGACCGCTGACAGCCTTTGGGGTCTTCCAGGGTCGTGACTCCATCTGAACTTTAACGGGGCTGAGCGTCTCACTGCTGTGTGGTCTGCAGTCATCAGAGATGCCTGTAAGATCCACAGCAGGAAAAGCTCAGGCTGGGAGGAGACTTAAGGCTGGAATGTGATCGCAGCCCCATTTGTTAGCAAGTTAGGGGAAGTCTGGCGTTAATACATCCAAATGTGAAAGTGCTTCTCTTGTTAAGTAGGACTTTTTTTCTTGATTTTCCAATTTTTTCAAAATTTCTGAGATTGTATATCAACTTTGTAATGATGAAATAACTTATGTTGCATCTCTTGTGGAAAATTGAATGATGATATTTGCTTTTGCTGTTGGATGTTTTGTGAGTGAAGGAAGATCAAGGGTCAGGTGCTCTGGTGGCGGTACAGAGGCTGCACGTTACATTCTTACTGTAAAAAGTCAAATGGTAGTTTTTTCCCCTTTTAATTCATCATTTCGGAACTTCCTTAAGAGGAATTTGGAATTTTCCCCAGTTGATTTTTAACAAGTAAAAACTAAGAAACTCTGTACCATAAACCTTAACTTGAATATCAAGAAAATATGATTTTCTAGTAGATTGATCTTTCTGACTTCCTAATTAAAGCGTCAGAAACCATAAAACCAAAAATGGGATAGCTAAGCAGTAATATAGTCATCTATTCAAGCCCTGTTGAAAATCTTTGGAATATAATTATTGGATAAATAGATTATTTCATTCAAAAATTAAGCTATGTTCTTATAAAGATAAATTACTTTGGTGACATACTCCGTTGTGTACTTAATATATTCAATGAAAAAATGCGGACTCATTCCGGGGCTGTTGCCCACAGTGAGCTCTGCTGCCCATGCCTCCCGGGCGGGTCTTTGGGCAGCATCCCAGCCGAGAACCTTCTGGGTGCCCTTGACTGAATGCATTGCCGAGCTAGAGGGACGTCCTTCCAGGAGATGGGAAAGCATCTCAGCAGCTGGACACACGTCCCTGTGGTAGTCACTCTTCCTGGCCCTCAAGTCCCAGTGCCACCGCCTCCAGGAAGGCATGGGGGTGGCCTGGTGCCGCTCTGCTCTAGCAGGTGAGCAGTGGTCAGGGCGAAGCAGAGATGGGGAGTCGGTGCCTAGGACACATCCCTCTAATTACCATGGTAACCTGCACATCCCCGGCGACTTTCATTGTACCTTTGGCTCCAGCAGGTCCCAGGTTACATTTCTGCAGTTGCTTCTTGGCAGGCCATCCTGTTCATGTCCCTCTTTCTGTCCTCTGGTTCCCAGGAGCACACAGGTTCCAAGGACCTTCTCCCAGAGGCTGTGGTCAAGGAAGGTGTGGTGCGCCACCATCTCCCTCAAAGGAGAGACTGGACTGGGAAGGAAGGTTGGGATCTCCTTGCAGGACATTAGCTCCATCCCTGAGGTCACAGGGTGACATGTCCACCTTGCTCTGACATTCTGACTCCAGCTTCTGCCCTGACCCCACACCTGAACCCCACTGCTGCCCCAGCCCCATGTGTGTCTGTCCCACAGCAGGCGGGCCTGGGCTCCTCGATGACCTCCTGGTGGCCACATGGCTCTCCCCCGCTGGGGACAGGTCTCAGCTTTAAGAAGTGGTCCTTTCTCTCAAGAGGCCCTGTGAGCTCAGTTCCATAAGTCAACATCACTGAAAACGTTGACCCAGGTTTTCAGAAGAGCTTTGAATAACTCCTTCATGCACTTCTGGCTGGGAAGTTGATATCTTTCTATCTTGAACACTTGTAACTCATCTCCAATGTTTCAGTTCACTTTTCTTACTGTTTCTCTAATATTTTTCCCCTTTGTGAACCCGTTTGACAAGGTGGGCCGCTTCAGGGGTCTGAAGTGAGAAAGTGGAAGGAAGTGTTGATACTGTTTAAAATGAGAGATCTGGGCTTCTCTGGTGACGCAGTGGTTAAGAATCCACCTGCCAATGCAGGGGACACGGGTTCGAGCCCTGGCCTGGGAAGATCCCACATGCCGCAGGGCATCTAAGCCCGGGCACCACAACTACTGAACCTGCGCTCTAGAGCCCACGAGCCACAACTACCGAGCCTGCGCGCATAGAGCCCATGCTCCGCAACAAGAGAAGCCACTGCAATGAGAAGCCACGCACCACAACTAGAGAAAGCCCGTGCACAGCAACAAAGACTCAACGCAGAAATCAATCTTAATCAATCAATCTGCCAAAAAGTTTTTAAAAAATAAAATGAGAGACCCTTCAGAGAGGCGTGAGAGGCCACCGTGCTCAGCCGGGAGGCATGTGTCGGGGGTCGTTAGGGCTCGATAGGGGGCTGGGACAGGAAGAGGGACGCCTGAGCCGGGACTGGCAGGGCGTGAGGCATGCAGACCCACAAGGCTGAGAGCGGGAGGGCTCCACAGTCTTATTGGTGGCACTGAAAGCAAAGAGAGCGTGAGGACTGGAGTCGGAAAAGAAGGAAAAGTCCAGAGGTGACTGTGTCCACTGTTGATGGCCATTTGAATGCCCAGCACCAATAAACCAGTTCAGTAGTGACTCCTCAAGAAGTTGGGAAGGAAGAGGCTTCCCGGTCGGCTGCCCCGTCTGTGGCCGCCGAGTCCTGCGTCCCCTCCCTCGGCCCGTGCGGGGCGGCAGGTCTGGTGGCACCCAAGGCTGACCCCTCCTCACCTCAGGGCCTGGTCCGGTCGCCCCGCCTGGTACCGCTCTCAGTGGGTGTCGTGCCTGGGCAGGGAGACTGGGGCTGATGGTGCACGGCACCCTTCCAGGTGGTCTCGGTTCTTACCCGCTGCAGGTGATGGTGACAAGAGCTGGGTCCCGGCTGAAGGAGGGTGCCGGCTGCCCACCTCCCCTCTGCCTCGGCTCCCCTGACATGGACTGAGAGCAGGAGTGACTTTTTTTTTTGGGGGATAAATTTGAATTCATAATTTTTTTTTAATTTATTTTTGGCCACGTTGGGTCTTCGTTGCTGCACACAGGCTTTCTCTAGCTGCGGTGAGTGGGAGCTGCTCTTCCTTGGGGTGCGCGAGCTCTATGCGCGCAGGCTCAGTAGTTGTGGCACACGAGCTTAGTTGCTCCGCGGCGTGTGGGATCTTCCCGGACCAGGGCTCGAACCCATGTCCCCTGCATTGGCAGGCGGATTCTTAACCACTGCGCCACCAGGGAAGCCCAGGAGTAACATTTTTAAAGGCTGTGAAAATCCTTTGTGAACTCTGCCGTTGTGCAAATCTAAACTGTTGTTGCAAGCATTGTCTCACGTGCTCCAATTACAAAGAAATTCGCATTTCATGAGGCGTCTCTTCTGATTTTGATGTTGGCAGCTTCCACCTGGGTCTGCAGGGGCTCCTTCCCAGGCACACCGGGGTTTCACACCTGCCCCCTGCCCATGGCGCTGCTTGGTCTGTCCGGGACCCTGTGCAGGGCTGACAGTCCTGTGGACGCTCCTCTGTGTGAGCTCCTGGTGACAGCACCATGTGGGGACTGGTGCCGTCGACTCACAGGTTGACAAACTTGTCTCCTTCATACTTACACTGGACTGAGAACCCACATTGAGAACTGGGTGCAATTCTGCATTTCCCTGTTAAGACTGGTTTTCTTTTGATGTGAAACTTTTATTCCTATAACTGATGTGTTTTAACTGTAACTGAAATTACTCTTTCCATTTCTCTTGTGAATGTCTGGTCTCCAGCAAGTCCCCCCTTTAACCTCTGTGGACCTTCAGTGCTTTCCTGTCCCTTCCAGTAGGAATGGTCTGTACTTAGCCAGCCATAGAGATGCAAATGTGAAGGACAAATTTATCGATTTGTAACAAAATTTGTCTATCGATTTTGTAACAAAATTTGGTCTATCGATTTTGTAACAAAATTTGTCCTTCACATTTGCATCTCTATGGCTCATTTACCATTTTCACGGGCTTCCTTCTGCCCCTTCACCTTTATTAGCTGAACCAAGAATTCAGCCTTTCAACAGAGAGCAGTAAGCCACCCACGTCCCTTTAGAAACAGAATTGTGACTATGGTCTCAGCATTTCAGCGTTGGCTCTGGCAGTGAGCCTTCAGCAGCGCGGCCCCATGTCTTGCATGCGCATTGTTGAGAATGTAGGTGATCTTGGTGAGTGACAGGTCAGGTGCACTTACCTGGTTTGAAACCTGCTTTTCACAGCCACCACTTTCTCCACCATCATCTTCTCCTCTTTTCCTTAATTAAGTATTCTTGCTAGCTGTCCTTCTCTGCCTCCCCTTTCCAGCTTTCAGTGTCTCATCTCTTATCAGCAGGCGCTTGTCCTTGGAGCCGGACCCCGTGCGGCCAAAGGTGCGTCCCTCCTCTGCGGGCACGTGCATGCTGCCGTCATAGCAGCTTTGCAGAGGTCCTTTTTTCATAATGAAAAGGCAGGAGTTCCTGCCTGCCACTGCCAGCAGGTGAACTTCTGGAACCTCTACACAGAAACTTTACATTTACACATTTTACACAGAAATAAGAACCTCAGTTTGTTTTATAAACTAAAAAACAGGCCAGCCTCTAGGAAAGAGGGCCTTTTCTTCTGTTACTCCAACCTTTTTTTTTTTAAAAAAAGAAGAATATTTTGTTTTTCTTGACCACAGAAACACTTATTATAGAAAAGTCAAACATTACAGAAAACGCACAGGAAGTAAAACATCACCTAAGGCCACCAGGCTGAGACCCTCAGAAAACATCTTTTGAAACCTCTCCCCTGTGCATGTTGTATATGCATGCGCAGATTTTATAAAAGTTGTACCATATCATATAATGCATTATAAACCACTTTCCACACTTAATGTATTATGGAGGTTTTTTCACATTTCAGTGCATATAGATATATCACTTTTTAAAAGTAGCTGAAATCTATTTTATGAAAGCAACTTGTTTATAACTAGGCTCCCCTCCCCTGTACTGAAAGACATCTAGAACTTTGCCTGGTGCTCGATAAGCACTTTGCACATGAACATGATTGTACATACATGGTACATACATGCAGTAGTCTGATTCCTTCCTGAATATAAGCTCTTAGAAGTGGAAATATTGAGCGTAAGAGTCCATGTGTTTCTAAATTTGAAGACATAATAACAAACTGTCTTTCAGAAGGCTGTTCCAGTTCTTATCCCTGAAGGCAGCCTAAGGAGATCCCCTCTCTTCCATCGCCTGGACATTTTCAGTCTTTTAAATTTTAGTTAATTGTTTGGACAACATATATCTTACATTTTCATGTGAGAAAACTGTGTGTTAGGGAAATTCTTTCTAAGCCTAAGAGCCTAAATGACAGGTTTGACTGTGAAGAAATTTAAACTTTCTTTATGGCAAAGGGCACTATAAATAAGGTTCAGAGCAAAGGACAGAATAGGAGATGATCTTTGCACATTCCACAATAGATGAAAGTTAGCTTCCTTACCATATAACAAGATATTACAAATCAATAAGAAAAGAAAAGATCACCCCAGTAGAATGAGCAGAACAGATGGCGACACCCAGAGGGACAAATAATACTCACAAGCACCCTTGTATGGCTCCTGTTTATATATATATATATATATATATATATATGTATATATATATATATATATATATATATATGTATATATATATATATTTTTTTTTTTTTTTTTTGCGGTACGCGGGCCTCTCACTGTTGCGGCCTCTCCCGTTGCAGAGCACAGGCTCCGGACGTGCAGGCTCAGCGGCCATGGCTCACGGGCCCCAGCCGCTCCGCGGCACATGGGATCTTCCCGGACCGGGACACGAACCCCTGTCCCCTGCATCGGCAGGCGGACTCTCCCCTGTCCCCTGCATCGGCAGGCGGACTCTCAACCACTGCACCACCAGGGAAGCCCCTTTATATTTTTATATGAAATGTTTGACCCATCTGAGATATATTTTGTTAGAACAAGGTGTAGATCCATTTTTTAAAAAATAGATTTTCCTTTTTAAATCCTGCACTTTTTCTTCAGTTACCTGTTACTTTTCCTTGATGGTTTCGAAGCCATGTATGTGATGGACCACGTTCCACATCCACGGCTCTCTTCCCAGCTTCTGCTCACCCGTCTTCCCCGACCTGCATTCCTCAGCGGCTGCCCCGCTGGCTCGTGGGCTGGATGGGCCTTCACCATGGGGGCTTCCTCGTGCCTCTTTGCAGGCCGTTTTGTAGATGCAGCGTCCATCCCTGTCAGCAGGACGGCTGGGGATCCCTGCCCTCATCTGCACCTTCCCTGGGGCCACATGGGCATTGCAGAGCTGCACAGAGCTGAAGGGCCTTTCCAGGAGTCACGGGGCGCCCACGGAGGGGGCACTGCACCTGGGTCGGAGAAACCCGACCCATCTGGTTTCTTTCTTCTTTTTCCAGAAGAGCTTCTTAGTCGTGAATGAGTGATTCCCACGTTTACCGATCTGTACATCGATCCGTTATTCGTGCCTTATATAGCTATTTACATTTCTTTGTGACCTTTTCCAGTATTGATCTCTGGACTTCATGACGGCGCCACTGTTTGGTTTTTTTGGCTGTCATAACACACTTTATGAACTTTTTGCAGACAGCCAAGTTTGATGAGGGCTGAGACTCTCTAATTAGGTCATCTCCGCATTTCAGGAGCCACCTCCACAGAGTTCCCCGACCTGCATGTGCTGGGCTCCCCTGGTAAACGTCACCACCAGGAGGGCTCCCACGCCCTAGAAAGTGAACACCTGGGCAGAGTCTGGAATGCACGGCTTTCTTCTCCTTCCGCTGCCACAGCCCCACGCCACCTGTGAGGGTGCCCGGCCTCCTCCACACTCTGCCCTTTGCTCCTTCAGCTGCCGCTCCGAGAGGGTACAGTTAGGCCAGAATTCACTCCTTGAAGTCACTTCCTCCCGTCCCCGGGCCTCCAGGGCTGTGGGCTCGAGACTCAGCACCGTCTCGGGGTGCTCTGACCCAGGCGCCACCCTGGACCTGAGAATACTGGCCGGCTCCACAGTCCAGGGATGCACTGCGGGCTGGTCCCGCTGCACTGTCAGAGCTGTGTGTCAACTCTTCCCAATGTCCTTGTTCTCCTTGTGAGAACACGGGGGAAGCCTGGTCAGATGCCTGGTCACTTCCCTCGCTGCCGGCTGGTCGTCTGCTTTCCTTTTCCCTGGGCTGCGTCCCTGCAACAAAGTACACTCAACACCTGAAGCATTTAATAATTTCACACACCCGGAACTACTTCCTCTCTTTGTGCCTTTTCCAGAATTTATGTCTGTATTGAAGATACCTGCCTTTTTATAACTGAGTATAGCGTATCTATGATGTTATACGTTACTTTAGTTGTTGTAACAGTTATGTTCATTGCTTGCTGGATGCCAGCAATCTGGCATCTGTTTTTGGATCTGTGGTTTCAGTGACTGAGAGGTGCCCCTGTCCCTCCGGGTGTCTTTCTTTTTTTTTTTTTTTGCGATACGCAGGCCTCTCACTGCTGTGGCCTCTCCCGTTGCAGAGCACAGGCTCAGGACGCGCAGGCTCAGCGGCCATGGCTCACAGGCCCAGCCGCTCCACGGCATGTGGGATCTTCCCGGACCAGGGCACGAACCCGCGTCCCCTGCATCGGCAGGCGGACTCTCAACCACTGTGCTTGCTGTCTGGGCTGTTTCCCTGTTTTTCCTTGCTGGGATCTTGTTTTGGATCTTCCTCTGCAGATGTCTTCCTTTTCCAGATTTCCTATGAAATCTGACTTGCCTTTGGTTTTAATTCCTTCGCTAAGGTCTGTGGCGCAATTCCTCGGCGCGTCACCGTCACCATGGTGTCTCACTCTCAGGGTCCTCGTGGCCCCGCCTCTTCGGTGACTTTCTCGCTTACAGCTGCCCGCTCCAATGCTGTTTATAACGGGAAGCGAGACCCCCCCATCTGTCTGGCTCTCATCAGAGGGTGCAGTGGGGCACTGGCGGGGCGGCGAGTCAGTTTGGGACACTGAGCCCCTCTGCCTGGTGCCTCTGCCTCTGTCAGGGCTCATTCAGGCTCGTCGCGTCGCTCTGGATCTCCTCCTGTGACCTCTGCCCCTGCCTGCTAAAGTAGCCCAGGGGTTCCCGTCTGCTCCTTCCATTCATGTTCTTGCGAGTCGGTTCTGCTGGGGCCCAGCTCTGTGCTGGTCGGTGCGTGGGCTGCCGTTCGCTGACCTCACACACATCGCCTGTGTCCGTCTAAGACCTGCCACACTTGCTGTCACCTCCTTTGTTGATCTGCTCCCCCCTCCAGCCAGCCAGGCGGGATTGGGTCGGGTAAGGCTCCGGCTTCCTTCTAGCCTTTGCCCCCTGCTCGGTCCCTCCAGTGTGGGGACCTCTCCTCCATCCACATCCTTCCCTCCGCACGTCCTCTCTTGGCCTCCCTTACCCCGCCCCCCACCACGACACAGAAGTGCCCCCTCCCTTTGCCTTCCATCCAGTATCTGGTTATTTCTGTAACTTTCTTGCTCTTGCATCCTCACCTCCAGCCCCTGGGGGACGGAGCTCCGACTTGGCAGGTGGCAGAGTGAGAGTGAAGGGCCCTGGGTTTGCAGCCCCACTGTTGACTGTGGGTGCCATCTTCCTTACTTCCCTGAGCCTCAGTTTCCTTGGCCACCTGATGGGGTAATAATCCTGCACTAGCACACCACATGCTTGCTGTGCCAATTAGATTGGGTTTGTACAAAGCTTGTTCAAGCGTGAGCACTGCCAGCTCTTAATTCCCTGAGGCACCAGCGCCTGCTGGTGTTAAGTCTTCAGTCAATATTTGATGAACCAAGTTGCGTAATTATTTATAAAAACAGCCTGCAAATAAGGAGCAGTCCTCTCTCCTCGTATAATCACTCGTATAATCACAAGTGGTTGACTGTATTGACATGGTTTTTGTGTTCAAATCAAGCTGCAAAGTCATTAAAATCAAGTCATTTTGATGGAAAGCTATTATGATTAGTATTCTAATAGCAGGCTCTGGTTGAAATAGTTATTAACTTCATGTTAACTTTTGGAAGCATGAGCTAAATGCACAGTTCTAATGTGGTTTCGTTGTGAGTCAACCATCCTTTCAATGAGTTTTGACAGCTTTAGGCCGCAGTTCTAAGGCAGATCCATCTTCAGATCTCACTGGCTCTGTTTGGGCTGAAGAAACCCTGATGCGTGATTTCTCTGAGCTTCCCAGGTGCAGAGCACAGCAGGCACTCTAGCTTGTTTGACTAATAAGGTGCAGTTTTCACCAGAGGCCACCGGAGTCAAGGTAGAGTCCTAGGCAGGCTCTCAGCAGAGATTCTCTGACTGGCGCCACGTTCCATACACATACTCTCTCAAGGGCGCAGCAAAGCCAGACTCAGAGTTAGCAGGCTTTCATTCTTGTCCCGGTGATTTATTGAAATGAGACTTAAGACATGTAATTGTGTGAAAGCCTTTCCTTTCTCACAGGTTACTTTGGGGCATCTGAGGGACAGTAGAGGTGGTGTCATTCTGAACCACTCTTTTCTCTCAGTGAGTCGAGAACCCTCACTTAGACCAGCTGCCTCTGCCATGCACTGTCAACAATGTGACATAAAAGGCTAGACACGGAAGAGAGTTCATGCGTTCTTAGAGCACCTAAAAAGACCTAGATTGTTTCTAGAAGACTAGAACTATTTTGTACGCTCATGTTTTTGTTTCTTTGGCATCTTATTGGCACACACACCTGATACCCTGGATTCCTCTCAGTCACAGTGGAGTGAGCTTGCATAGCTTTAGATGTATGATTGACCAAGGACTATGTGGGTCAGAATATTAATTTTGAAATAATTTACCAGTGGAGTCTGCACAGCTCTTTAACCTGTCTTTATAAAAAAAGAAAACCCACATTTGTTCAGATTGCCATTTATTTTCTTAAAGTATATATTTAATTTCCAAACCATTGTTGGCACATATTCATAAGAAACTTGGATTAGAGAAATATTTAGATCTTGGTAAACCCGTACACCACCTTAGCTTATTGTTAAGCGAAAGAATTACAATAATGGAACAGATTATGAATACTTCTTTGGATATTGATTAATATTTCTTCAACTAATAAAATTTATTGATTAATATTTCTTCAACTAATAGACATTCCATAAAGAGATACTGAGAAAAGAAGGTGGGAAATTATTTAAGATGAAGATATCCACTCTTGGCACTTTATTCAGCATAGTATTGGAAGTCCTAGCCGGAGCAATTAGACAAGAAAAAGAAATAAAAGGCCTCTAAATTAGGAAGGAAGAAGTAAAACTGAGTCTATTTGCAGATGACATGGTTTTATATATTAAAAACCCTAAAGACTCCACCAAAAAAAAAAAAACTGTTAGAATGAACAAATGAATTCAGTCAAGTTGCAGGGTACAAAATCAGTTTACAAAGATCAGTTTCATTTCTTTACACTAACAACTACCAGAAATTAGAAAAACAGCCCAATTTACAATTGCATCAAAAAGAATAAAATTCCTAGGTAGGAATAAATTTAATGGAGGTGAAAGATCTATACATGAAAACTATAAGACATTGATGAAGGAAATTGACAATGACAAATGTAAATAAATGGAAAGATATTTCATGCTCGCAGATTGGAAGAATTACTATTGTTAAAATGTCCATACTACCCAAAGCAATCTACAGATTCAGTGCAATCCCTATCAAAATTCCAAGGGAATTTCTCACAGAAATGGAACAAATAATCTTAAAATTTGTATGGAACCACAAAAGACCCTGAATAGCCAAAGCAATCTTGAGAAAGAAGAACAAAGCTAGAGGTAACATGCTTTCTGACCTCAAACTATATTACAAAGCTGCAGTAATCTGAACAGTGTGATATTGGCATAAAAACATACACATAGACCAATGGAACAGAATAGAGAGCCCAGAAATAAACCCACACATATATGGTCAATTAATTTACAACAAAGGAGCCAAGACTGTACAATGGGGAAAGGACAGTTTCTTCAATAAATGGTGTTGGGAAAACTGGACAGCCACATGCAAAAGAATGAAACTAGAACCCTGTCTCGCACCATACACAAAAACTAACTCAAAATAAATTTAAGACCTGAATGTAAGAACTGAAACCATAAAACTCCTAGAAGAAAACATAAGTGGTAAGCTCCTTGACATCAGTCTTGGCAGTGACTTTTAGGATTTGACACCATCTGTATCCTAAAATAATGAGGTAGCATAAGAATCTTGCGAATTCTGAATGTAAATTCCATTGCATTTTCACAGGCAGTCAGATTCTTAATCTCAAGGTAATCAGAGCCAAACAGGAGACTACTTGCAACAAAAGCATCCGGTGTGAAGTAGCAGTTGGTCATGGTAGAGCCAGAGTGATGGATCTCCTCCGTGCCCAGAGGCTGACCTTGTGAAGGTGACCTTACACCCTGCTCCCTGCTTTGTCCTGGGCCATAGAAGCCATTGGCTGCGTGTGAGACTTGGCTTAACTCATTGACAGCCCAAGGAACTCCCTGTTAGTAAAAAGTCAAGAGTCCCAGACTTCCTACCTAAGTTCACCCTAATCTATCTGACTGGGAGAGAGAAAGCCTGACTATGAGAGTCCTTTCTGGTTGTATGAATACCGAGGAGTGACTCTGATGATCAGCAGATTTAAACGCACCACGTGTAGCCATACTTCAGTCTCCAAAGGACAGTTGATTCATATTTGTGGAAACGATAAATAAGCAGCTTTTGCTCTTGACTTCCAGAGCACATGGGTTCTGTCCCCTGATTGCACCGTCTCTTTCTGCACTGTGGCTGGATCTGATATAATGAGCTCTTTGTTTGAACCTTGTGTGTCAGACATTGGAGGAACAACCATGATGATAACACAACCCTTACTGCTGTAGAGCTTAGAGGTTAGGGAGTGGAACAAAGTCAGTAACAGACTTTGTCATTCAGTACTACGTGTTATTAGCGATAGAGACCAAGCGCCATAGGAGCACAGCGGATGGAGAAGCTAACCTTGGGAAGTCTTATAAAGCACTTGAGATTGGAACTGGTAAGAAAAGCTTGGCTCATAAACAAGAGGAACGATTTAATTTTCGACAGAGAATGAAGAATCATGAAAAGGTCTGGTATGTTTGGGGTAGAAAATGTTATAAAGGGTCAAATTTATCATTTTTCCATATCTTTATAAATTATGTTACATTACTCGGAGTTCTGCATGTAACCCAGCCAAACAGCTACGTTCTTTTTAAAAGCAACTGACAAGGGATTAATCTCCAAAATATACAAGTAGCTCATGCAGCTCAATATCAGAAAAACAAACAGCCCAATCCAAAAATGGGCAGAAGACCTAAATAGGCATTTCTCCAAAGAAGACATGCAGATTGCTGACAAACACATGAAAAGCTGCTCAACATCACTAGTTATTAGAGAAATGCACATCAAAACTACAATGAGGTATCACCTCATACCAGTTAGAATGGGCATCATCAGAAAATCTACAGACAACAAATGCTGGAGGGGGTGTGGAGAAAAGGGAACGCTTTTGCACTGTTGGTGGGAATGTAAATTGATACAGCCACTATGGAGAACAGTATGGAGGTTCCTTAAAAAACTAAAAACAGAACTACACATACGACCCAGCAATCCCACTCCTGGGCACATACCCTGAGAAAACCATCATTCAAAAAGAGTCATGTACCACAGTGTTCACTGCAGCTCTATTTACAATAGCCAGGACATGGCAGCAACCTAAGTGTCCATCAACAGATGAATGGATAAAGAAGATGTGGCACATATATACAATGGAATATTACTCAGCCATAAAAAGAAATGAAATTGAGTTATTTGTAGTGAGGATGGACATAGAGTCTGTCATACGGAGTGAAGCAAGTCAGAAAGAGAAAAACAAATACCGTATGTTAACACATCTATGTGGAATCTAAAAAAAAAATGGTTCTGATGAACCTAGGGGCAGGACAGGAATAAAGGCGCAGACGTAGAGAATGGACTTGAGGACATGGGGAGGGGGAAGGGTAAGCTGGGACGAAGTGAGACAGTGGCATGGACATATATACACTCCCAAACATAAACTTGGTAGCTAGTGGGAAGCAGCCGCATAGCACAGGGAGATCAGCTCAGTGCTTTGTGTCCACCTAGAAGGGTGGGATAGGGAGGGTGGGAGGGAGACGCAAGAGGGAAGAGATATGGGAATATATGTATACGTATAGCTGATTCACTTTGTTATACAACAGAAACTAACACAACATTGTAAAGCAATTATACTCCCATAAAGATGTTAAAAAAAATTATGTTCAATTATGTGTAGCCATTGCCCAGTGATCTGTAGGTTATGCTGGAAATGTTAAAAGAAGAAAATTAACAGATCTTTGTATCGATTTTAATGCCTACATATCATATCTAGGTATTAACATGCATTACTGTTTTTCAAAAGAAATATTGAACCGTGTCTGTGTGAGTTAACTGGATATTCTCCACGCTAAGTCGCATCAAGATATACTTAGGAAACAGACACAAAGATGTCTCCTTTGGGGAAAAGGCCTCTAAGCACCGGCTGCCGAGGTAGATGTGAACCCATGTCGGGTAGCACACAATTAGGGTGGTGAAGTCCTCCTGCAGTAACCACTGTCCCTCATCTGTGAGAAAACGAGAGACTCAAGCAACAAATATGTAGCGTCGAAAGGGCATTGAGTGATGAGTATTTCTTCAGATCAAGTAATTAGTCCTGTCAGTTACCATGAACAAGACGCGGAAAGAGCAGGGTGGCCGTGTGACTTCTGGCCCCGGGAGCCGGATGTCCCCAGCCATTGCCTCCTGCACGAGCCCGTGGTGAGCGTCCCGGACGGTGCCATGCTGTCCAGAAGCAGAAGGACTCCCCCACCTCCGGGACCGTGCGCCCTGGGAGTGATGCAGGGGCATGAGCTGAGGTGGAGACTCGGGTGCCACGTCTGCTGACCCCAGGGCAGCATGGGCGCCCCTGCTTCGGCCTCTGTGGAGCCCTCATTACGGGGAGGCCCAGGGACAGCGAGGCTCCCTGCTGCTCTGGGGCTGCAGTTCCAGTGTCCGGTGGGGTCCTTGGGGTTGGTGCTCTCTGCCCAGCTTGGCGCTCGCCAGCGTTACCTTGCGACCCTGGTTGCCATGCGGGTGAGCGTCCTCCTTGCCGCACTCGCGTCCTGCTTCTGTGTCTGCAGGCTCCCATGCAGCCTGTCTGTAGGGCCTGGGGGCCTTTTGGACTTACAGTGGTGCCGTCTGTAGCTGGCGTCCCCGTGAGGTCTGACACTTTCCCTCCTCTTGTTGCATCGCCAGGGCCTCCGGCAGGGAAGCAGCAGGGTGAGGGCGCCACGTGCAGTGTCCCTGCGGGATTTTCTCACCTTCTATCGCATTTCGCATTTCCCTTACATTTCTAGTTTGCTACACGTTTTCATGATTTGTTGGTGTTAATATTGATTGAATACTTTATATCACTACAATAAAACGGTTAATATTTTGTTTAGAAGTTTTGTATTGCTGTTTAGGAGAGGGGTTGGCCTGCAACCTTCCCGTCTTTCAGTGTCCTCATCAGGTTTTGAAAGAACTGTGTTGTCCTCACAAAGCGTGTGGTCACCGTCACTGTGTCTGTTCTCCAGAAATGTTTTGTATGTTGGGCGTTTGTTTCTTCCTTAAATGTTCCTTAGAAGTCAGGTGAATCCACCTAGGCCTGAAGTTCTTTTGTGGGATTATTTTTAACTAAAGATTCAATTTTGTAATAGATACAGGACTATTAAGATTTTCCGTTTCTTCATGTGTCCAGTTTGGTATGTTGTACTTTTCTCAGAATCCTCCATTTCATACAAACTATGTAATTTATTTGCATAGAGTTGTTCATAGAGCCATCTTATTGGTCCTTTCGCGCCTACAGGATGTATGTTAACACACGCCTTCACCCCACGCTGGCCTTTATGTGTCCTCTGCTCGTCCCGTCCAGTCTTGCACTGTTCGTCTGTTTTCTTTCTTCACAGTGTCAGTGCCGGTTGCTGTCTCTCTGTTGGGTTTTCTTTTCTCTTCCTTTATTTTGTGCTCCTCTGATGGTTATTTCTTTCCTTCTGCTTTCCTCAGGTATAAGTTGCTGTTGTTTTTCCAGCTTCTTTCTTACTTATATGATTGATTTTTAGCCTTTTTTCTTTCCTGACATATTTAAGATTATAAATTCACCTTTAAGTAGAATTTAGTGACATCCCATGTTTTGAGTTGTCATAATTTCATCAAGTTTAAAATAATAATTTTTCCTTATTATGAAAGCAGTATCTGCTCAATGTCCTACAGTTGGAAATCAGAAAAATACAATGAAAAAAAAAAACCTACAGTCATAGCACCCAGAAACCACAGTTAACCCCACAGGTCTGGCATCTGGACCTTCAGTATCTCAGTGTGTATTAAGTTTTCCTCTTAAGAAGTGTGCACACACACTTATATGAAAAAGTATGATACTCTTGTGTTTTACACCCTTTTTTGCTACCTCCTCCTTCTCAAATTCCTGTTTTATAGTCTTTTAGAGTAGCAGGCTGATAGCACAATCATCCTCACAGGGCAGCATGCGTGCTGTGCTCTCACCATTTGCAAAGAGAGATGAACCGGAGGGTGACGTCAGTAATTGGCTCGGCTGGAAGGGCCTGGAGAATGGAGATACCAGGGAATAAATGAGAGCAGCTCTCCGGATGCCATTCTTGGTGGACAGTGAGGATGCCCCCAGATGACTGCACGCTGGTCCCCAGATGGCTTTACTGTGACTTGATAAAGCATCCTATGGATGACTTCTTTTCCAAATCAATAAAGGCAAGAATAGACCCCAATGAGGAGAAATGTAATTTTTTCTTTTTTTAAACTGAATCTGGAAAATTTTTTAAATTCCATAAGCAGTGGTCATTTTTCAAACATTAATATTTTACAAGAGCAGCTCAAGGGCCAGCTATTCAGAGATACTCATGAATCACGTGTCTGTCAGCAACACTAAGCAGGTCTCTAAAATCAGTTAATATCAACTTTCAAATGAAATAGGAAAATGCTGTGTTCAATCATCCACTGGTGATTGAGAAGAGAGAGAAAATGTATCAAGTATGGGACTGTATGACAGTGTCATGTCGTGATTTTATGAGGAGTAATTTGGGCTTCATGCCAAGTTGCAGGCAGCACCAGGTCTCCTGGTTGTCACGTGTATCAAGAGAAAACCGAGGACTCTCATTCCAGAGTCAGGGGAGGACGCTCCCCGTATCCAGAGGCAGTGTCTGGTTTGATGATGACGCGAAGCTGCAGGGGAGGGGGCCTTCTGTGTCACACAGGCCGGGGGGGGCGGGTGGACGCTTGTTTAAATGCGCAGGTGGGAGTTTGGCTGCATAAATAGACTCAGAGCCCAGAACAAGAGAAGAAGCCCCCTCCACAGATCAGAGGGTGTGACCAGCGTGTTCCGAGTCTCAGGCCCCTCATCACAGGAAACACAGCGCAAGGACCACGCGGCATCTTCTGTCTGACGTCAGCGGCAGATCAAAGCCTTAGAGTGCAAATTACAGGGAGAGGGATCTTCATTCCACGTAGTGACGCACAGTGTCTCAGAAGTCTCACGCATGGTGTTTGATTTCTCACCATAACCTGTGGTGGGCCTAAGGAGAACCTGTGAGAAGTGAGGGTTGTTGAGAAGAAGCGTCTGAGCGTTGATGGCAGCACCGCCGTCCTTGGTTGGCTGGGACAGAGCAGGTGGGCGCGTGTGGGCAGCAGCGGGTGTGCTGGGCGTGCACCGGGCATGTGCTGAGCATGTGACGGGCATGCACTGCCACGAGGGTGCGGGGATGGGGTGGACGGGGCAGGATTGGCATGCGGGTCGTCCCTCTCAGGCCCCACGTCCACCGCAGGCCTTACCACCCCACGTCCACTCCAGACCTTGTCTGTTGCGTGGCAGTGACTGCCACATCTTGACCATGTCACTTACCTGCCGAGAGCCCAAACGTCATCTTCATTCATATGGGACCCATTGCTGATGCGGATGGGCAGGTCGTCACTGCTTGCTTCTCATCCTCACACACAAGTAACTCTTTAGAAGGTGCTAAAGGACACTTTAAAAAACATGAGAATTCATGTTTCTCTCCCCAAGACCACAGGCATGAAATTTTACTCTCGATCAAACTGCAACAACTCTTACATCCTTAAAATCATACCATATGTCATGATTGTAACAATGTTGAGTAAATACATATATACACACATACGCGTACACGTACATACACCTTTTTTGGAAGAACAAGTAGGTTATTTACTTCATGGTAAATCCTAGTATCCTCAACAGTGTACTTTGTTGGTATAAAGTTAAGAATCACTGAAGTAAATATTTTAAATTCCTTTTCTACTAAAATTACAAGATCCTAATGGAAAATTTATCTAGCCTAGTAAGTTTGTTATGGTTCCATTTTACAGAAAATTGTTATATTTGAATTTTTGTTTTTATAGATCAGGATCTTCAGGCTCAACCAAAGAGAAGAAGAATTAGAAAGCATAATTCAAAGAAAAAATTTAAAAATCCCAGTAACATTCCTCTAGAACAAGCAGAATTAGAGAAACAGCAGAGTATTTTGCAAGAAAAATTGCAGCCACACAGCCACAGCCACACAGATGGCCCTACAATAAGCAAAAATAAAAAAAGGAAACTGAAAAAGAAACAGCAAATTAAAAGGAAGAAAGCAGCTGGCTTACTAACAGGAGTCTCTGGCGTCAACTTCATGTACCAGCCTGAGGAGACCAGCAGTGAGCAGGGCGACGTGAGAGTGAGTGATGGAGAGGACGGCGCAGACGGGGAGGGAGGGGGCCCGGATGCCGAGGAGGAAGGAGCCACAGACGCCGGGAAGGAAGACGTTAAAAGTACCAATGAAAAGGCAGATGGTATCCTGAACTTTTTGAAGTCAACACAAGAAATTTATTTTTATGATGGTATGTTTTTTCCTGTTGTTCTTTTGAATAATGGCATCTACTTCTTTGGAAAATTAAGCAAATGTAAAATATTTAAATGTTTAAAATACAAAACATTAAAAATATTCAGTATTCAAAATAAGTCATTAGTTTTGAGGCAAAAATCCAAATATTTAAATTCATCCCACCAAAGATCTGGGCTGGCCCCCTGCTCTAGGCTCACCAGGGGAAACAGCCAGCCCATTAGAGGTGTGGGTCCAAACGAGGGTGGTCTCATCATCCTCATTTCTCTAAGATCCAACTTCAGAATATGGTGCTATTCTCAGCTCTATGTTTAAAGAAAAGATAAATCCAAGTTGGAGACTTTGATGAATTCTTGCTCATTTTCATCGGCTAGTAGAGAGGTGAAGGAAGCACAGCTGTCTCTCTCTCGGACACACGTTGATTTGCTTCCCCAATGTGTGGCTTAGTGATTTGAGATTTTTCACTAAGCATATTGGACCACTATTTGTACTGATATAGGAGCTGAGGTTTATCCTGGGATTTATTCTGACGGGTGATAATCCCTCACCTTTGTGTGGAGCCTAACAGACAGCAGCCCTGAGGGTCAGGAAGGAGCAGGTGCTGGCTCGGTGCCAAGAACAGAAGTGCTGGGATAACTGCCACCATTCTGATCTGTCCCTGGGAGATTCAGGGGATGTGGTGGGCTTAGTGCATCGAACCTCCAGTATGACCAAGATGGAGAAATACTGCCTATGTGATAACTGGAGGGGTAAGGGATGGACTTAAACAGTGATGCGAAAACACCATGATTAACGGGTCCATTTTAACCAAGATTGACCCTTTTCCTCTTTTGCTTGTTTATCCACATTTTGTGTTAAGTTGAAAACATCCTTAACGAATATCCACATGAGACTAATAGGAGGACGTGGCGGAGACACTGCAGAGCAGAAGTAGGCTTCAGAGAGATCTCAGTAGATTATCCATTCTCTGCGTGAGGGAGTAGCTTGTGGCAGACAGCCCTCCTGCCAAGAAGGACTGAAGTTTAAAGTGTACTTGGAGTTTTAAGAGCTGCTGAGGAAAAGCCCTTGTGACAAATCCCAGAGGAGGTGAACCACAGGCCGGGTGAGCCAGAATGCTGCTGCCCTCCTTCCCTCAAGGTGTCTGCCAGTTTGGACAGGGGCTTGGGCAAGGGTCCAGGGGAAGGGGCAGTGCAGCCTGGAGAGCAGGCAAACCAGCAGAGCCCCAGTGGTCTCACAGGTCTGGGGGGGAATGTGGAGGGCCCAGGGTCGGCCAGCTCTGTAAGAAAGGAGGGTCAGAGACCAGAGCAAAGCTCTGCTTGTCCCCCCTCAAAACCTTGGCCAAGACCTGAACTGTGGGATGGGAGGAGGGCAACCAGGCAGACCTCTTCCACATGGCAGGGCGGCCTTTGTGGCGTCCTGAGGGACCAAGCAGGCAGGGCTAACCTGACCCTCCAGCGCAGCACGCAGGCCACGCGCTCAGGTGCAGGTGGACAACTGCCGGCCAGACGTGCAGCCACCCTGTGGTCAGTTCAGTCGCCTGCCCCTTCTCTGTCTGCCGAGCAGAGGCAAGGGGGGACCCTCTCTGGAGGAAAATGTCGTTCGCCAAGACCCTGCAATTTTCATGTTCATTCAAAGGAGTGTGTCAGACACAGCAAGAGACCGGACCATACGACCGAAACCATGAGGAAAAGAGCAGCAGAAAGAGGCCACGGGGTGGAGACGCTGATGTTACCAGACAAGGGACTTAAAATAGCTATGATCTAGATGTCCAAGAAGTAGGGAGAAGATGGAGAAAAAACGTGAAAAGCGGAGACTTTCACCAGATAATTTGAATCTATTAGGATAATCAAACAAATTCTAGACCTGAGAAATATAATAACAAATTAAGGACTCAAAGACGAGTTCAGACAGCAGATTAGATTCAGCATAAAAGAGAATTAGTAACTGCAAGGCAGGCTGAAGGAAGTATCCAGAGTGAAGGAGGGAGAGGAAAGGATGGAAAACACAGAAGGAGCATAACAGCCACATGGGCCCGAAGGAGCCTCACCCATGGGACTGGGGCACAAGGGACGTGTAAGAGGTGGCAGCTGGGAGTTTTTCAAAGTTGAAAAAGACCATGAAGTCACAGATTCTAGGCATCCTGTGAACACCAACCAGGATAGTGCAGAAATGGCCTCAGCATGATGTAGGCCTGCCGCCGGCCAGCAGTGGGGACAGTGCTGTGCTCATGGGGCAGCCTCCTTGGCTTCCTTGAAGCATCCCAACTGCCCAGCAGCTTCATGCTGTTTGTAGATGCCTGACACCATCGGAGGGCTTGGTTTCATGTGTTTCCCCTGCTGCGTGCGTGGATTCCGGTACATGGAACACTCAGAGCTGCTTTACGAGATCGGTGCCCGTAACACACCACCTTTCCACTGTGGTTCAACAGTTGTATTTTGTGGTTTGCTTCTCAAAGTTCTGTTCTGATTGTCTCTCAAACACATCGTTCTAAATAGAAATATACGTTTGAGGCTTTCTTTAGGAGGTGAGAGCTTATCTTCAGTTTGTAAGAGTAAAAATGCATTTCTAAGTGACCCTGTCTTTGTTTAGGTGTCTCCAAGGATTCGGACTCGGCTGTCTTCATGGAGACCAGTGGAGAGCTATTTAAATATCTTGAAACTCACAGCATGCCCTCCTCAGATGTGTTCATTCTGGATCACATGAAAACGCTGTTACTTTTGCAAGATACTGAAAGATTGAAGAGTGCCCTGGAAGTGTTCCCAGAACATTGCAGGATGCCACCTGGTATGTACTGTGCACTTTATTCATTGTGCTGCTTTAGACACTTGTCTAGGATTTGCCTCTGAAAAACTTACTCTCTAGCAAAGCAGTCCTGAATCAGAAAATATAAGGATGCACATATGGCTTGAGGAATAGATTCCCACAGAGGAATATGCTTCTTGCATCTCTCTTGCTATAAAAATATCTCTCATGATATATGCAGATATGCGTGTACAATCTAATTCTCCAGACTTGTGAGCTCCACTCTTAGGACCAAATCCTTATTAGTTTAAATGGAAGTGAAAGAGTTCATTTCTTTTTCCCTTTTCCTTTTCCTCTGCTAGATTTGGAGAAGGTACATTTTTTCTGTCCTCCAAATGTCTTGGTCTGCCTTCCTGGACCCTACAGTAAAAAGGGAGTTGAACTATAAGATGATTTCTCTTTTGTTACTTCCTCAACCTTTGTTGGGTGCCCATTTCATGCAGACTGTAGAGTGCTGGGCCGACTGTACTTGTGTCTTCACAATGCCATGGGTGGGGCTTCACACTGGCAGCTTGAAGTCCCACCGGGCCACGGTGGGAATACTCCGGCCGCAGAAATCTGTAAACACTGAGTATCAGACGATCAGGACTTTTTGGAGAGCACCTGCACAGCATGGAGCAGAACTCCGTGCCAGACCCAAGACAGGCACTGGGCAAACTTTTAGTTGAGTGAATGGAAGTGATTCTGCAGATTACCTTGGGGCAGTAATCTCAAAATGAGTACAGTGCATGGTTTTTCTCCTTGGAAACCTCATAGTATAGCTAAAGAGTCAAGACTGACATGTTTAAAAAGCCACATATCACATTTCGTCACATGAAATAACAGTAAAGCCAGCCGTAAAGCAATACGGCACCAGTATAATTAGCAAGGGGCTGGCGGGAGTTGACGAGACCCCTGCGCGTTGGGGTCGCCAGGAGGACCTGCCTCCCCCGTACGTCCAGTAGTGATCTGTTAGGGGGCCTCATCTGCCCTGCCTGTGCGGCCCTGGTCCCGCCGCGGGTCTTCAGGGGAGAGCGCCCTGCCCTTCGGGGCTTACGTTCTAGTGGGGGATGGAGGAAGCCAGACCGAGAAGTCAGTGAGGTGTGCTTCGTACAGCTGAGCCCACGGAGAAGACATGGGGGGGGGCGGGGTCTTGTGGGGAGGGGAGCGAGGGGTCAGAAGCGGGTGGGAGAGGAGCCGGGGACCGGGTCACGTCGGGCCCTGGAGGTTGTGCTGAGTTTGTTGGCCTTTATCCTGGGTGACGTGGGGCCGCTGGAAGGCCAGCCTGTTGGGTCTGACTGCACTTAGCAAGATCTCTCCGGCCATCACGTTCGGACTAGAGAAGGGATCGGGGACAGCGGGGGCTTCGGTCATACTCCCGGGCGCGGTCAGATTTGTGTCGGCTGTGAAGGTGGACTCAGTAGGGTTTGCCGACTGACTGGACGTGGGCGTCTGTGACCCAGAGCCCTGCACGAAGCCTGCAGCGCATCATGAGGCAGGAGGGGCAGCCACAGGAGCAGGTGGGGTGTTGAGCTGGGCCGACTGGAGGTTCCTGTCGGACGTCCAGGTGTGGGGACTTAGGCCTGGGAGAGCCACTGCCAGTCACCCTCACAGAGCAGCCTGGGGTCCGGGGGGACAGAGGCTTTGTCAGAGCGGGACCAGAGATGGGGTGAAGGTGGCGCCTTCGGGGGGGTTGCCTCGAGGAGTAGGACCAGAGGTGGTATGGGAGGAGTGAGAACCGGTGGGCTGCCAGTGGGAGCAGCTCTGGGAAGGGAGACCCTCAGGCAGGGGAGCAAGTGCTGGCAGAGCCCTGCTCCTGCCGGGGGCGCCACAGGGCCACTCGGGACCCCCAGCCCCGTGATCCAGTGTTTGCTCCTTTCCTTACTGCTGGTTGTTGGGCCTGCTGTATTCAGTATTTAAAAATGTACATTTCCGGGCTTCCCTGGTGGCGCAGTGGTTGAGAGTCCGCCTGCCGATGCAGGGGACACGGGTTCGTGCCCCGGTCCGGGAAGATCCCACATGCCGCGGAGCAGCTGGGCCTGTGAGCCATGGCTGCTGAGCCTGCGCGTCCCGAGCCTGTGCTACACAATGGGAGAGGCCACAACAGTGAGAGGCCCGCGTACCGCAAAAAAATAATAATAATTTACATTTCTGTAAGAAATGTAAAAAGATCTACATTTCCATAATTTACATTTTCAGATTGCAAAAAGCCAATTTTATTAAGTTAAACTAATATGAAGTTTTTATGAGAGATGAAAATATATCATTTACAATTCAGTGGAGTTCCTCACACTGAAGACGTTCTTCACGCGTGGCTCTGAGATGCATCAGGAGAGCTTGGAACAGGGATTGGGGATTGAGTGGAAACGCTTCTCTTGCTTCTTACGTTGAAACCATTGGACAGGTTTTGCCTACAAGCACCTTAAGTAGTTGGTGGAACTAAAATTTATGCATGAAGCACTTTTCTGTGAAAATGGATTCCTTTTTAGTGCATGTAGGATGTGCAGTCAAAGTTTTTCTATGTTGAGCTACTTGGTAAAATGAAATCTTACAAATGGTGAAGCTTTATTTTCAAATATTGGTTCTGTCTAATTCAGATTTAGCATTCTGAAATTGTTTTCTTTTTCATAAAACTAGCTTATGAAGTTTAATTAGTAGCTGTATCTCTCCTGTCTATAGAGTAAGCCTGGAAATAGTAGCATTTAACAGCAGACACAGGGGGCTTTCTCTCTCTGCTGCCTCAACGATTGTTTTTCCTAGTTCACGGGTGTTTCATTGACCGGGGTGCAGCAGCCGTGTCCCGAGGCCGGTGCACGTGTTTTTACAGTTGGTCTCACATATTGCGTTCCGTCATCTGCATGTACATGCGCGTCATCATCTGTGGGGTTTTTATCATGCTCCGCGCACCATGAAGATGCTGCAGGCATCCTCGCCCTGGACCCTCTTGAGTCCTCTGTGCACACATTAGCCACCACCATCCTCGGGAGCCCGAGGCTGGGGGGCAGGGCAACTGGCCCGGGCAGGACGGGGGACGAGTTTGGAGGCACCTCAGCCACACTTCTGCATGGAGCGTGAGATGGGACCCCTCCCCGCAGTCCCAGCCTCTGCTCGAAAGTGCGTCTCGGGGCCTCAGCAGCAGTCGGCTGCCCCTCAGGCACCAGGATCTGAGCCAGACAGGGTGTGTGCTCTCAGGGTTGGAGCCTCCGGACCTGCGTCCCCCTCAGTGAGCATCTTTACGAGGAGTGAGGCCCAAAATGAGGGGCTGTGACCTCAGCTCAGGCCCTTTGCTGGGCTGTTCCTGGGACAGTTTCCTGAAACCTGAGTGCTGTCCCTTCCAGCTCATCTCACTTAGAATCCTGCTTCTAACGTCCTGCTGCTTTGTCCACCTTTGAAGTAAACTTCTATTTCTGTTTCATTTCAGTTTGTATGTGGTTTTCTTTGAGCTCAGATGTTAAGCTTGTAATATTGCGTGTGGTGTTATGGAGTTCAGCTCTAACTAACAGAACTTTTGTATCCAAGTGAAATACAAATATTCCAAACTCACCCATACTTTTATGGGATTTGCAAGCGTGCTGACAATCAACATCATTTCAACACCCGAGTTGTGTCTTATTAGATTATTTCAGGGTTTACTTTGGGCCTAAGGACTACTATCTACAAAATAATAATTTATAATTTTTCTTTTTGTTTGAATTTTTTGTTTTATTTTTTGTTCTGTTTTCTTTTTGCTTTCCAGACTATGCCCGAGTAATCTCAGCTTTCTTTAATTATTGGATCACACATATCCTTCCTGAGAAAAACAATGAATAAAATCAGTACATCTATTTAAGAAGAGCTAATATTTGACAAGAAAATAGGAAAGGCAGATATGAAATGGGCTGAGACTTAATTTCTATACACAGAGAAGATGAAATTCTCTAAGTTTTCTTTGTAACCCAAACCCTGGGAACTTTGAGGACATTTCAGTTCATCTGTTTGTACATAATAGGTAGATGTAATCTGAGACTTTAAGTGAGAAATTGGGATAAAATTGAAAATTTCTTTGAAATTGTGTGTGTCTTAAATTAAAGAATGGACATTCTGTTAAATTGAATAAACTGTATAGTTTGAAGCTGTATATATATTTTTATAAAGTTTTAAATCACTTTGTGTCTGAAAGTTTGTTTTAAGAATGTCGTATGGATATTAAAACGTTCATGGTTAAGTAGTTTGATTCTAGTTGAATTTATTGATTGTTTTCTTCTTTTTTTCCTCTTTACTTTGAGAAGAATATCAAGAACATGTTTTTCCTGTTTGATCTTCCTTTTGTCACAGAAGCCGTCACCAGTTTTCAGTGAGACTGAGTTTTAAAAACACCAGTCAATCAATCGATGCAGCGTCTTAGGATTGGCACTGTCTCTATACATGAAAATATACTTTTTTATTGTGGCAAAATATACATAACAAAGTATGCCATTTTAGCCATTTTGAAGTGTACAGTTAAGTGGCATTAAGTACATTCACAGTGTTGTGAGGTCATCACCACTGTCCTTCCTTTTTTAGGCTGAACAATGTTCCACCTTCTGTCCGTGGACACTGGGGTTGTTTCCCCCATTTCCTGTTATGAATAATGCTACTGTGAACATCATGTACAAAATTCTGCGTGCACATTTGTTTTCCTTTATCTTGGGAGTGGAATAGCTGGATCAGATGGCGACTCTACATTAACCTTTTGAGGAGCTGCCAGGATGTGGTCCGCAGCAGCTGCACCATCTTCATCCCCACCAGCCAAACATGAGTGCCAAGTTCTCCACGTCCTCACCAACACTTGTTATTTTCCATTTTCCTGGTAGTAGCCGTCCTCATGGTTGTGCAGAGGCATCGTGTGGTGGTTTCAGTTTACATTCTATGTACTCATTGGCTCTTCTCCTCCTTGGAGAAATTCCTGTGGAAGTTATTGCCCATTTGTGAATTAGATTATTAGCTTTTTGTCATTGAATTATGAGTTCTTCATGCTGGGTATTAACCCCTTATCAGATCTATGATTTGAAAATACTTTCTCTCATTCTGTAGCTTGTCTTTTTACTCTCTTGTTAGTATATAGATAGATAGATTCTTTTTCATATTCATTATGATTTATTACAGGATATTGAATATAGCTGCCTGTGATATACAGTAGGACCTTGTTTCTCCATCCTATATGTGCTAGTTTGCATCTGCTGATCCCAAACTCCCAGTCCATCCCCCTCCCCATTAGCAACCACAAATCTGTTCTCTGTCTGTGAGTCTGTTTCTGTTTTGTAAATAAGTACGTTTGTGTGATATTTTAGATTCCACATATATGATATCATATGGTATTTGTCTTCCTCTTTTTGACTTGTTTCACGTAGTATGATAATCTCTAGGTCCATCCATGTTGCTGCAAATGGCATTATTTCATTCTTTTTTATGGCTGAGTAGTATTCCATTTTATATATATATATATATATATACACACACACACACACACACACACACACACACACACACACCATATCTTCTTTATCCATTCATCTTTCAATGGACATTTAGGTTGCTTCCATGTCTTGGCTATTGTAAATAGTGCTGCTGTGAACATTAGGGTGCATGTATCTTTTTGAATCAGAGTTTTGTCTGGATATATACCCAGGAATCAGATTGCTGGATCATATGGCAATTTGATATGGCAACTCTATTTTTAGTTTTTTGAGGAACCTCCATACTGTTTTCCATAGTGGCTGCACCAGCTCACGTTCCCACCAACAGTGTAGGAGGGTTCCCTTTTTTCCACACCCTCTCCAGCATTTATTATTTGTAGACTTCTTAATCAGATTAGGGCCATTCTGAGTGGTGTGAGGTGTTACCTCATTGTAGTCTTTTTTTTTTTTTAATTTATTTTTGGCTGTGTTGGGTCTTCATTGCTGTGTGCGGGCTTTCTCTAGTTGCGGTGAGCGGGAGCTACTCTTCATTGCGGTGCACGTGCTTCTCATTGCGGTGGCTTCTCTTGTTGCAGAGCACAGGCTCTAGGCACCCGGGCTTCAGGAGTTGTAGCACGTGGGCTCAGTAGTTGAGGCTGGCGGGCTCTAGAGTGCAGGCTCAAGTTGTGGTGCACAGGCTTAGTTGCTCCATGGCATGTGGGATCTTCCTGGACTGGGGCTCGAACCCATGTCCCCTGCATTGGCAGGCGGATTCTTAACTGCTGCGCCACCAGGGAAGCCCCTCGTTGTAGTTTTGATTTGCATTGCTCTAATAATTAGCAATGTTGAGCATCTTTTCATGTGCCTGTTGGCCATTTGTATGTCTTCTTTGTTGAAATGTCAATTTAGGTCTTCTGCCCATTTATTGATTGGGTTGTTTTTTTTGATATTGATTTGTATAAGCTGTTTGTATATGTTGGAAATTAAGCCATTGTCATTCACATCGTTTTCAAATATCTTCTCCCAGTCCATAGGCTGTCTTTTCATTTTGTTGATGGTTTCCTTTGCAGTGCAAAAGCTTATAAGTTTGATTAGGTCCCATTTGTTTATTTTTGCTTTTATTTCTATTGCCTTGGGAGACTGATTGATATGACTTCTGTCAAAGAATGTTTTGCCTATGGAGTTTTATGTTGTCATGTCTTATATTTAAGTCTTAAAGCCATTTTGAGTGGACCTGTCCTGATCCCCATCCTGGTTGGTGGCCCATCCTAGCTGGTGGCCCATCCTGGTGTCCAGGCCTGGCTGGCAGCTCCACGTACCAACCTTTATTAAGCTCAGGGAGCTGTATGGTGTATGGTATATGGGTGTGTTCTAACTTGATTGATATATATAAGGCTGTCCAGCTTTCCCAACACCACTCGCTGAAGAGACTGTCTGTTCTCCATTGTATATTCTTGCCTCCTTTGCTGAAGATTAATTGACTGGAGGTGTGTGGGTTTATTTCTGGGCTCTCTATTCTGTTCCATTGATCCATATGTCTGTTTTTGTGCCAGTACCTTGCTGTTTTGATTACTGCAGCTTTGTAGTATTGTCTGAAGTCTGGGAGGGTTATGCCTCCTTCTTTGTTCTTTTTCCTCAGGATTGCTTTGGCAATTCTGAGTCTTTTATGGTTCCATATAAATTTTAGGATTATCTGTTCTAGTTCTGTGAAAAACGTCATGGGTAATTTGATAAGGATTGCATTAAATCTGTAGATTGCTTTGGCTAGTATGGCCATTTTAGCCATATTAATTCTTTCAATCTAAGAACATGGGATATCTTTCCATTTCTTTGAATCATCTTCAGTTTCCTTTATTAATGTTTTATAGTTCTCAGCATATAAGTCTTTCACCTCCTCAGTCAGGTTTATTCTTAAGTATTTTTTTTTGGATGCAATTTTAAAAGGGATTTTTTTAAAATTTCTATTTCATTGCCTTTCTATTTAATTGTTATTATAAAGAAATGCAACCAATTTCTGTATGTTAATCTTGCATCCTGCTATTTTGCTTAATTCGTTTCTCAGTTCTAGTGGTTTCTGTGTGGAGTCTTTAGGGTTTTCTATATGTAGTGTCCTGTCATCGGCATATAATGACAATTTTACCTCTTCCCTTCCAATTTGTATACTTTTTCTTTTTCTTATCTGATTGCTGTGGTGAGGACTTCCAATATTATGTTGAATAGAAGTGGTGAGAGTGGGCATCCTTATCTTGTTCCAGATTTTAGTGGGAGGGCTTTCAGCTTTTCTCCATTGAGTGTTATGTTGGCTGTGGGATTGTCATAAATAGCTTTTATTACATTGAGATATGTTCCCATAAATGGAATTGTTTTTATTTCCTTTTCAGATTGTTCATTGCTAGTGTATAGAAATGCGGCTGATTTTTTGTATTTATTTTGTATCCTGCTAGTTTTCTGAATTCATATATTAGCTCAAACAGTTGTGTGTACATGTGTGTGTATAATCTTTAGAGTTTTCTACATATAAGATATCATCTGTGAAGGAGATCATTTTATTTCTTTCCTTCCACTGTGGATGCCCCATTCTCCGGAGCTCCTCTTCCCCATCACCGTCTGTGTCCTTAAGAGGTGTCTGCTCCACTAAGTAGAACCTTCTGGAAGCAGATGAAACAGCAAGGATGCCCTACTGGTTCTGGAGATCTGTCAACTTGAGACTAGTTGCTGTGAAGTTCCCTGAGCTTAATAAAGGTTGGTAAGTGGAGCTGCCAGCCAGGCCTGGACACCAGGATGGGCCACCAGCTAGGATGGGCATCAGGACAGGTCCACTAACCAGGGCAGGTCCACTGACCAGAACAGGGGCCACCAACTAGGATGGGTCATCAACCACAATGAGCCCACAACTGGGACAAGCCACCAACCAGGATGGGTCACCAACCAGGATGGGCCACCAACTGGGATGGGTCATCAGCCACGGTGGGCCCACAACTGGAACAAGCCACCAACCAGGATGGGTCACCAACCAGGATGGGCCACCAACCAGGATGGGTCACCAACTGGGATGGGCCCACCGTACCCCAGGGGCTGCCTCCTTGGGAATGGATGATGGTCCACTGTCTCCATGGAGCTGGAAACAAGACACGGCCACAGCCTGAAGTAGGACTGTGGGCAGCTTCCAGTCCATGCCTAAGATGGCCTTCGTCTCATTTCCCCCTCAGTGGGGATACGATCTGCTGCCACAACTGCTATTCCCTCCTCCCCTGAGACGTAACGTCAGTGAGGTCAGAGGCCCAGGAATTGTGTCACTTTCACCGCAGGGCTGAGGGGTCACTCTAGGCAGGTAACATCAACCTGCTGCTTCCTTTCCAGAACCTCTGACTGCCTCGGGCGGGACACCTGCCTTTCTGATTCGCCAGGTTGTAATCCTTCCATTAAGGTGCGTCTTAATTAATGACACGTGTTTGCCGGTATGAAAATAAATATTGACAGATTCATAATTTCCCATTAATTCTCAATATCCAATTTGTGTCTTTCAGTTATGCACAATTTACATCTTTTCCATGCCCAGCAAATGAATACACTATTGTTGGATTCTGGGGAAAACTTGTGATTTGCAGACAAGACTTAACCCTTTACTTGATTCTTTCTGGTCTCAGCACAGAATCCCTGTAAACTCTCCTCCTGTCAGCTCATTGGGTTTTACTTTGTCCGTTTCTCTGACCACACCCTAAAAGTACTGAGGAACAAGAGTGTAATTGAGCAGGTGGGATGGTCAGGGTTAATCAGTTTTGCGTATCATTCTAATTTCAAAGAGAAAAATGCCTCTTCTAGAAAAAAAATAAATCTTGTCTCTGTGTCAGTATAAATACGATAATCTGTTTCTCCCAGTGTGACTGAAGTTAGATGATAATTAGATCAACTTATCTTTTACAATAGTGCAAAATATCATTCAGTCTGAGTCATTTGTTTTCTGTAAACCATACCAATTAAGGCAGAAAGGAAGCTCTCGAGAATGTGAGGAATGCTCATCACAGTGAGATGGGGGGCGGGGGAAGCCCAGCGCTTTTCTGCATCCTGAGATCTCAGCAATTAGGAGAGGTGGTAGCAGTGTCTCCCTGCTGTTCCCCAGGCCCTGATGCTCAGTGTTTTCAGAAAAAACTGTCGTAGGTTCGCTCACACTCACTTGGCCGGTTCTGGATTTTCCTCTCCATGCAGCACTCGCTGTGCCCAGTTTCTCTAGGGAGCATGTGTTCTCATTCAGAGAATCTGGTGAAACATTGGGTCCCCTCCAAAATAAGAAGCACGCACAGAGCTGCCCCACCACACACACAGACACTGCAACTAAAGGGGTTGCAGACTCCCTGAAACCCACGCAGCGGTGGATTGATGGTCTACTTCTGCATGACAGATTACCACGAATTTAGTGGCTAAAACAATGTCCTTTATTGCCCCCCAGTGACCATGAGTCAGGCCCAGGCTTGGCCTGCTGTGTCCTGGGTTTGGGGCCTCATGGGCTGTGGGCAGAATTCTATTCCTGTGGTTGTGGGACTGAGGTCCTAGTTTTCTTGCTGGCTGCCAGCTGGGCTACTTTCACCTCCCTGAGGCCCCCCAAGTCCCAATTCCCCCCACCCTCTTCCCACCTGGCAGTGACTCCTCTGAGGCCAGCAGGAGACCTGGGAAGGACCAGGTTCTGAAGGGCTTCCCCTGGTGGAGTCAGGCCGCCAGGTTGGCCTCCCTTTTGCTTCATTTAAAACCAACTGATTACAGGCCTTCAAGTCCTTTGTCCTTGCATGTGGCACTTGGCACTGACCCTTCTGGTACCTCCCTGGCCCATAGCACCTGGCACAGATCTTGCACTGGTCACTCAACAGACATTTCTTGAGGCAACCACTCAAGTTTTCCTTCCAGAGGACCTGCCGTCGGAATGTGGTTAGCTGCTGCCAGCCCTTCAGACCCACATCCTGCATAGACCAGATGTCTTCATTTACCGGGGTAGACTAGATGTCCTCATTCACCAGGGTAGACCAGATGCCCTCGGTTACCAGATGACCTTTATTACCAGGGTAGATCAGATGACCTCTCTTACCAGGGTAGACCAGATGGCCTTGGTTACCATCACTGTATAGGCCCCATAGATGTTCAAATGGGGTCATGCAACCCCTTTCATTTTGCAAAAGAGAAGCTAATGACCAGAGAATTTAGGAGGCTTGCTCAATGTCACATAGCACTCATAAAGGTAGAAAGTAGAAAGTAAGATGAGTAAGGTGAAGGTGAGAATGTATAGGTGATATGTTTTCAGAATTCAGGTGGAGAGAAATTACCTTCATGGAGGAATCAAGGGAGAAAGATGGCTTCATAAAAGGTGATACCTGAGCTCCTCCCTAAAAGACAGATAGGATGAGGATGTGTGGAAATACAGGAGGAAGGCAGAGGGGCTGGGAGGTGACAGAACAGGTGGAAGAAGGGGGTGCTTCCCCTGTCTTGTGACTGTTTTCTATCTGCACCAACACAGAGAGATTTCAACAGCAGCTATGCTGTTGACTCATAAAAGTGTCACACTTCTGCTGGAAATTATCCCCAAGAATGTTTCCTCTTCAGATTTAATCACCACCACCCATGCTGGAAATGTGCCTGTCCTAAAATAATAAATGTTTTCTTAAGGGCTTAGAACATTCCAACATGAATGTAGACAGCAACTGATGGCAACTGCCAGCAATCAGCCATGCAAGGCAGTTACCCCAGAACAAACATCAAGTAAATACGTCTGCAGAAGTCACAAGGGCAGCCTCATCTCTTCATCCTCACAAACTCCACAGTATAATCCATTTTCTTACCTCAGTGATGTTCTCATTGCAAGTTTAGGTGCTCATCCAGTTTTTAATTATATTCATAATGGAGAATGAAGAAGAAAAAGAGAACTGACACTTCTTGAGCACCTACTGTGTGCCAGGCGTGATGAATTCCTTACATACGGTATCTTTCTATTCTCGAAATCCATTAAAGTTTTAACAGTTATTAGCATCCCCACTCTGTGGATGAAGAAATGTTTGCTTGACCTTAAGGTCACTATTGACCACGAGTAATGAAACATTAGAATTTCCATCGCTAAAGCTAACTTGTGATCACCCTTTCTCATAAACGTACATATCAAACTCGGCCTCACTACTTAGCCAATTGTTTCCTTTTCCCTGCATCTGAGAATAGCCAGTGTCCATGACGGACATAGAGGCCCATAGTGTCTCCTGCCTGGCAATGATGTTATGAGGCCCAGAGCAGAGTAGGCACACAGCACGTGTGATCTGATCGTGCCTGCGTGCATATGATATCCTGGTCTTAGACAGTTGTCACTTTCTTTAGTGGCTTGGGAGTGTCCTGAAATGGCCTTTTGGACCCTGGCACTGTCCTTGTACCTGACTGTCCCCCTAAATATGGCCCCATTAGTTGATGCACTTATCATCTGTGATTCAGAAACATCCCAGGGCTGTGTTGGGTGCTGGGCTACACGGATGAACAGGAGCCAGTGTCCCATTTGTGCCCTGGGGCCAGCCAGCTGCTGTGCATTGTTGCCGCATGGGTGAGTCATGACCAAAACCCCAGCAGATCAACAGGAGTGAGCGGGGTCTTCCACAGGTCTGAGTGGACGCTGACAGTACAGCGCCTGAGGGAGCGTCAGAGATAGTCCCTGGCAAGGCTGGCTTTGCTGCACTTGGCGCCAGGCTCGGACCTGAAAGGTTAATCCCAGCCCAGTGCTCCAGAGGAAAACCGGTGGAGGCCGTGCAGTGGATTGATTTTAAGGACTTTGTTTCGAGAACACTCCCAGCAGGAAAGGGCAAAGCCAGGTGAAGCGATGTAGCCAGAACCGAAGATGAGCCGCCAGAGAGCCAAGGTGACCACGACTCCAGCCAGCAGGACGGGGGCAAGTGTCCCGGAGCAGCCAAGGGTCAAGGCTGACGGCACCAGGGGAGTCCTGGGTCCGAGCAGGCTCAGGCGGCCCAGCCCCTACGGCACCTGCGCACAAGGCAGCCCCCCAGGCTTGCACCTTGGAGGCTCAAAGAACTCCCTGTTTATTGCTTTTAAGAAATGCTATTTTTATACTGTTAAAAATTAAAGCAATGCAAAAAAGTACAACTAAGGAAGTAAAATATTACTCCCTAAGTCCCACCACACAAAAACAAAGATGGTTAATTTTGCTGAACATGACAGGCCTGGAAGGATGATAGCCATGCCGATGGTTGGGAAGAATTTTATAATAAAAGACTCAAACGAAGATGAGTCTATTAAAATTGATAGACATTTCAGCTCATTTTACTTGAATTTATTAAGTAAAAGGTTATGTGTTCGAGGGAAAGAAACTGAAACCGTATTAAAGGAGGTGCTGAACTTTGTAAAAATATTTCTCCTCCCAAAGAATATTAGTTCCTAACGGATCCTTGCAGTAGCTCTTCCTGGGGGACTGAACCCCGCAAGGGAAGCCTTGTAACCTGGGGGGACTCTCTGGACATCAGAGAAATCAGGTGGCCAGTCGGCGTTTAGGAGAGGGGGAGGAGACCAACCACCATGCAGGACGGCCCTCGTGCAGTTTCCTCAGATGCCACCTGACCTGCAGGTGTTCCAGCGACAGGTATGCAGGTGAGAAAGCTGTTTACAGCGATCTGAGCTCAGCACCACCTCCGTTTTCATGTATAAACACAAGGCGGTTTTCACACAACTGCACTATTTCCTGCATATTTCAGGAGTGCCATGGTCTGTCGTACACATGGGGGAGGTAGCACCTCATTTTGTGCCAAGAACTGTTCACCTTTTCTGAAAATCAATCCCCATGGCAACGTCAGTCGTGTTGCTGAGTCACCATCAGGTGGTGAGGGGGAAATACCGGGAGACCACGACCAAAGATGGGAAAAGGATTGTGCGCCAACGCTGCAGACAGACAGACTGCCCACCGCACGGTAGTGGCCGAGCCCTGTGTGGGGTGAACTGCCCCTTGCCCGCCTGCGGGATCTCTCACCCCGGCACATCCATCGGGGCTGCTTCGGGGATCCCTCATCTTACGGGTGCTGAAGAGGGGTGTCTGTGCTGCCTTTTAGGGGAAAGTCTGTTTTTCGGCAGAAAATGTGCTGGTGCAGGTGGGCAGTGTGTGGATCGTCAGTGCCACGTGGGCTGACAAGGGTTATACGGAGCCTGAAGACCTGGGCCAAGTCCAGAGCTGAAGACGGAGCCCAGGTCACCTTGTCACACCTGCGTCTCCAGCACTGAGGCCACGGATGAAATGCTGTGCGAAGCCCTCTTAAAACTCCTGGAAAAGAAAAGTCTGCACGTATGATTCCCCTTCCTGGTCATCTGTCCCCTGAAGACTCTGAGTGTGAACCCGAGGACTCCACGGAATAGATACCCCATTGCAGCTGTTGTTACGTGAAGGGTGATTTAATAGTATTGATTTGGCTGAAGTGGGCCTTGGCAAACTGACAATAGGAAAAGGACAGTTTCCTGCCCGCTCTGCTCATGAGTAGAACTTGGCCCACATTTAATCATTCGGAGCGAGCGGGGTGATGGCGGGTGAGGAAGAGGAAAAAGTGCAGCCTGGCTGCAGGGCCCAGGGATGGCAGGCCAGCCATCAGGATGCCTCACGAAGAAGCCGGCGTCTCCTGCGGGCCACCAGGTGCCAGACAGATGTTGATCCCCTCCATTCCGGAGGCTGAAGTCCTAGGCCACAAGCCTGGCCGGTCCCGTGGGGCCTCTTACTGGCCTGGAGACAAACCTTCTGTGTCTTCACATGGCCTTTCCTCTGTGGGGAGAGGGGACCCCAGCACCCCCATCAGAGCAGGATCCACCCTATGACCTCATCTGACCTTAATCTCCCCCCAAAGTCACCCAGGGGTTAGGGCTCTCGCAGGTGCGTCCATATGGGCGGTGGGAGAACAGAGAAGAAAGAGGCAAACAGAGCACTGAGGCCCAGGAGGTGAGGAGGGGGGCTGGGGAAGAGAGGTCTGGTCCATGGTGCCCGGTGCTCAGAGAGGCTGGAAGGGGCTCTGGCTGCCCCACAGCAGAGGGGATGATGGAGCCTCTCCTCAGGGCTGGCCCACCACGCTTTCCGGGCCCATGAGTGACACCATGGAACCCCGAGAAGTCAGGGCAAGCCAGTCTCATTCTTTCCCGCCAGGCGAGGCCTGCACCCCTGGGGCTGAGAAAGCACAGCCCCTGGAGATGTGGTGAGGGCCCTCCCTCCATCTGCGATGCATGGCGATGCAGGTTGAGCCGTTGTGTTGTTTAAGCCAAGGGCAAATGCTGGTCCGCCTTAAGCACAGGGTCTTGGGTCCACAATGATGGGGTCAGGGCCGGGGTGGGGGCGAGTCTCCGCCACCGAATCCAGATGTGGAGCTCCCTACAGAGTCGGGGGAACTGTGGGCAGAGACTGAAAGAAGACACCCTCTCAAATAAGGGATAATTGTGCTCTTGGGAAGAAAGAGGAAGGACCAGCAGGCAGAATTCCCTCCATTTCATCCAGTCCTGAGCAGCTGTGATGTCACAGCAGTAGCAGGAAGAGACAGAGCCAGGGATGTGGACAGCGCCGTGTTGCAGGGGAACCTACAGCAGGGTGCATGGGGCTCACGGGGCGCACCTGACATTCGGTCCTGGTTCAGACATTCTGGTGTCAGGACGGATGGAGACCCCCAGGCGGGGAGGAGCTGGGCGCTCGCAGGCCACCCAGCTGGGGGAGGGCGCAGATGCGCTGAAAAGGCTTGTTGTCCTTGTTCTCGAATGTTTGATTCTTTTTAGCCCAGCTGAGCAACTTTTTGGTGGAGGGGCACACTAGCGTCATCAATGCAGATGAGAAGGAAAACAATGAAAAACACAATCGTGACAAGTTTTCGGTTGGCTGGCCCGGGGAGGGGAAATACGCAGAACCAAAAGTTTGCTTGGGGACTTCCCTGGCAGTCCAGTGGTTGAGAATCCGCCTTCCAATGCAGGGGACGCGAGTTCAATCCCTGGTCTGGGAACCAAGATCCCACATGCCACGGGACAACTAAGCCCATGCGTGGCAACTACTGAGCCCGTGCACTCTAGAGCCCGCACGCCACAACTAGAGAGAAGCCCGCGTGCTGCAACAAGATCCCATGTGCTGCAACTAAGACCCAACACAGCTGAATAAATAAATAAATGTTGTTTTTTAATTATTTAAAAAAAAAGTTTGCTTGAACTGTTCTCACAAATCAGACTGCAAAGAAACTCAAACACTTAGCCACAAACAAAAACTTTGCTGATGAGGCTGTGAGGGATAAGAGGGTCACCGCGTTGCTGGTGGGAGACACAGGGCACTGCGGAAGGGGGTCTAGAAATAACCCAGCAAGGGCTCGTGCCTAGGAACCCATCCTGAGTTTACATCTGCAATGGTTAAAGACAAATTATATATATACACATACATGCATTATATGTTAAATACAGTATTGTGTATTACACGCAGCATATATACAACGTTATATATTGTGTGAGAGATAACAATGTTATATATTGTGTGATAGATAATGCGTACTGATAGTACTTGTTGCCAGTGATAAAATTCAGATCTTCACTTGAAACCTTGAATTTTGGAAACCTCATATCCATCACAATTATTGACATGATTTCATTCCAGCTGCCACCAACCTTTAAGAAACATCGGGGCTTCCCTGATGGCACAGTGGTTAAGAATCCATCTGCCAATGCATGGGACATGGGTTCAAGCCCTGGTCCAGGAAGATCCCACATGCTGCAGAGCAACTAAGCCCATGCACCACAACTACTGAGCCTGTGCTCTAGAGCCCGCGAGCCACAACTACTGAGCCCGCGTGCCACAACTACGGAAGCGCGTGCACCAAGAGCCTGTGCTCCGCAACAAGAGAAGCCACCGCAATGAGAAGCCCACGCACCGCAACGGAGAGTAACCCCCACTCACCGCAACTAGAGAAAGCCTGCGTGCAGCAACGAAGACCCAACGCAGCCAAAAATAAATTAATTAAATAAATTTAAATTAAAAAAAAAGAAACCTCAACTTGCTGAGGTTGGCTGTTGTATAAAAAGCATCCATAATTATCAGGAAGGAATATTAACATACTCCTTCCTCTCTCTTCCCATTCTATAGTAAATTTGCTAAAGAGTTTGTTTTGAAAAGTATAGTCATTTTTCACTGAAATGCATTATTTGTGTTAACATATGAGGGGTTTATTATTGTTCTTTTAAAATGAATGAATACATGTTTTTAAATTTCTGTTTAATTTCTAGTGTGGTAAATGTTTATAGTCATATACACACAAGCACAGCTCACAGTGTCCTCAATACCTTTCCAGCATGTCAGGGGCTCCTGAGAGGCAGAGTTTAACAATGACTGCTGCCCACCTTCTGCCCGGAATTAACGAGGCTCCTTGGAGAAATGGCCGGTTCCAGGCGTGGAGCAGGAAAAGTACAAGGTGAGTCCAGAGTATCTTGTTCCAGGAAGCAAGTAATTGCTCAAAAATGTAAAAGGACTTATCAAAATGACAGAAAAGCCAGCTTCAAGAGTCTCCCAGTGGCCAGATTTGGAAAAATGTAAGCATTAAAGAGAGCAATGATGTAACCCTAAGGAAAGCATGGGGAGGGAGGTGGGGAGGAGGAGATCTTTTCTCTCCACCTCTGCTCTCTGCAGGGAGGTCGGGGTGGGGCTGAAAGTTCCAACCCTGTAATCACAGGAGGGTTCCTCTGGCCACCAGCCCCCATCCTGAAGCCCTGGGGCCTCACCAGCAGTCACCTCGTTACTTATAAAAAGTCGCTCATCACTCTGGAGAATCCGAGGCTCTTGTGTCAGGAACTTGGGACGGAAACCAAATGTTACCTCTCACCTGCTGCAGTCCCAGCAATCCACCCTGTCCTTGGGCTCATCAGGAAGAGGGTCTCACAGGGGCGGGACAGACCGATGTGGCCAAAGGTCAGAATTATTTTCCCCCCTGCCCACAATTTGGGGAGAACAGAGATGGGCTCTTCCTCGGAGCCAGGCCTGCCTGGAGGGGGCGTCGTGCACAAAGGTCCTGAGCCTGCCCGTTTCTTGGGGCACCTGTCCTCACAGGAGGAGTAGCCAAGGGGCCTGGTCGGACGCCAGGTGTGAACGCAGACAGCCATAGACCAGACGTCCCCCACCCTCCCTCCTTCTAGGTCACATGGGGCCCCAGCCCACCATGCTCGATGGGAACAGGCTAAGGGTTCAGTTGTGCTCGGGACAGACGTGAGTGTCTTGTGCAGAAGCTGGACCGGTCAGCTGTCCCCGATGCAAATGCAAGGCTGACGGGAATGGACGTCGTGGAAGAAAGCTCAGAATTGGTGTTCAGATGTTTACAGACAGCTCGCTCTCCCTCTGAAGTCCTCCCAAAACACAGTGAAGAGGTTTTTTAAAGGCACAAATTCACGACTTACAGTGATGGGGATGGCAGACCTGGAAAATCTAGTCCTGGTCTATTGGTGCAAAAAACAAGAAGCAACACAGTTTACTCAGAAGAATAGCCCATGTTATGAGCTGATTGTCCCCGCTGCCACCCCAAATTCATCTATGGTGTTTTATTACAGCAACTTGCTATGGTCTGAATGTTTATGTCCCTCGAACATTCATATATGGAATCCTAGGCCCCATGTGATGGTTTTGGGGGGGACATTTTGGGAGGTCATGAGGGTAGAGCCCCCATGAATGGAATTAGTGTCCTTCTAACAGAGACCCCACAGGGCCCCCAGCCCTTCCTCCACGTGAGGACACAGGGAGAAGACGCCATCTATGAACGAGGAAGCTCTCACCACTACACCTTGCTGACACCTTGATCTTGGATGTCCAGCCTCCAGGACTGAGAAGCAGACATCTGTTGTTTATAAGCCCCCAGTCTGTGGTACGTTGTTACAGCAGCCTGAACAGACTAAGACACAGCCCAAGCTGACTAAGCCCAGACGCTCAAGATTTGGCAACATCAGGTTCTGTAGAGAAGGTGAAGGTCACCACTGAAATAAGGAGGATCCTTTAATGGTCAGTTAAGAGGTTCTGACCCCTGAGGCCCCTCCGCAGCTCTGTGCTGCCCAGTGACTGCACCTTTCTTATCCCTGCAAAGACGGAGCTTGAGTCTCTGGAGGAGAAAAAGCAGAGGTTCCCTGGATGGAACCAGGTGCAGCTAAGAGCAAGGCTCCCATCCTGACAACATGGCATCAGGGTGTCTCCCTTGTTCTCTGCTTGCAGCTCATCCCTCAGGCCACTTCCTCATCACACCCCAGGGCTCCCAGCTAGTCCCCAGCTCTGCCAGCCCCCAAACTTGTCCTTCACGGCTCTTACCACGTCTAACTGTGTGTGTGTCTGTGTGATGTCCCACTATGCCCGCCTGCAGATGCCAGGGCCCTCCAGGAGGTCTGCTGTTTACATTCTGTCCTCAGTACTGTGGTCGGGGGGTTGGCGCACAGCAAGACTCGATGAACCTTACTGAGTGGATGAGTGGTTGGAGGCCGGGGACTCAGTGCAGGTCGTGTGGAGGGAGGGCAGGGCCCGAGGGGCTGTGGACCAGAAGAGAGAGACAGGAACCAGGAGCTGAGAGTAACAAAAAGAGGACGGGCAGTCAAACCCGAGAGGACCGTCCGTTCCAAAGCACTGGAAGCAAACTGCACAGAAATCCCAGAGCTGAGCACACAGAACTTGTAAGTCTCATGGGAGAAAAAACAAAAGCAACCAGGAGAGTTTAGACAGCTGGGTCGGGCCAGGTGTTGGAGAGGGTGTTGGCCTGTGCACGGCTGCAGGATGGGTGGGCAGGACAGGACAGCCTGGAGAGGGTCCAAGCACTACTTTAATCAAGCACAGGCCTCGCTTATGACTCTGCCGCTCTGCCTTCGGGCGCGTCACTCAAGGAGGTTCACGTGGGTCCTTGAGCTCATGCACGAAGATCCTCGCATTGGCGCTGCTGGTGGTGGCTGCAAGCAGGAGGCTGCTTGGTGTCCACCTATGGACCAGGCCATAGTGTGCGTGTTGAAAGCGACAAATCAGATGGACATGTAGCCTCACAGGTGGAGTGCTAAGAGGAAAAGTAAGAAACGTTTTCATAAAAATGCATGCTCGTAAAACAATAGCAGAAATTTTGCAAGAATGTGTTCAAGTAAAAAGACACATGGTAGAGAGGGGAGAGGGAGTGGGGAAAAGAGGATGAATGACAATAGCCAGAGAGCTCGCACACAGCAGGAGTGGTCGTGTGGGGTAAAGTGAGCAGCATGATTAATTCAGCAGCTGGGGTCCTAGAAACAAAGGAGCAACCAACCAACCACACAACCAACTAAACCAACCAACAACACAGCCACTCAACCAGCCAATCACACAACCAACCAAGCATACAACCAACTAAACTAACCAACAACACAGCCACTCAACTAGCCAATCAATCACTCAACCAGCCAATCACACAACCAACCAACCACACAACCAACTAAACCAGTCAACAACACAGCCACTCAACCAGCCAATCACACAACCAACCAACCATACAACCAACTAAACCAACCAACAACACAGCCACGCAACTAGCCAATCAATCACTCAATCAGCCAATCATACAACCAATCAACCACACAACCAACTAAACCAACCAACAACATGGCCACTCAACCAGCCAATCACACAACCAACCAACCATACAACCAACTAAACCAACCAACAACACAGCCACTCAACTAGCCAATCAATCACTCAATCAGCCAGTCACACAACCAATCAACCACACAATCAACTAAACCAACCAACAACATGGCCACTCAACCAGCCAATCACACAACCAATCAACCACACAACCAACTAAACCAACCAACAACACAGCCACTCAACCAGCCAATCATACAAGCAACAACCACACAACCAACTAAACCAGTTAACAACACAGCCACTCAACCAGCCAGTCACACAACCAACCAACCACACAACCAACTAAACCAACCAACAATGCAGCCACTCAACCAGCCAATCACACAACCAACCAGCCAACTGTACAACCAGCCAACCACACAAGCAAATATGCAACCAACCACACAACGCAACCAACCACACAACACAACCAGACAACAAACGGTACAACCAGACAACCCACCTCAACAAAGAAAAGAGTGAGCTACTCGATGTAGGTGGGTATTTGGTGCACCAGAGCATTCATAATTTGAAATGTGAAATCCGCACTTTGTAAAAATTGAAGTCCATGTGAGTGAAGGGCAAAAGAAAACTAACGAAATTCATATTAGATTTTTTAAATGTCAAAAGATTCTGAGACTCCTGGCTGTGCTAATACACACATAAATTTCTCTGCAGGGTTAATTATTATTTGCTGTGTTTGATTCACTTACAGCATGCCTGCAGCTTTGGGGTGTGTGAATGTGAGAATAAAATAGAATTTATTACAGTAAGTCACAGAGTGCAGTCTCCTGTCTAGAGACACAGAGGCCTAATCTGTTAGAAAATCTAGGCCAAGACGAATAGCAGAGCCTGTGCTGCTTCTCTTGCTGAGAACGTGCACGTGTGCCTCAGATCAGGGCTCACGCCGAGGCCCAGCTGCAGCCCAGGCTCTGCAGGGACAGCCTGGGAGCACAGAGAGCAGATGGTGTCTGGTTTCCTGGTTTGCAGCCTTCTCAGTGGCCTGATGTGACCGTGCCTGAAGGGAATCTGTAACTAACGGGAATTAAAACACCACATCGGCCAAGTTGGCAAATTGTTGACTCTTTAAAATATGTTCCATCAGATGCCACTCATGTTTTCAATATGCATTCTCTTTTTTTTTATAAGATGTATGTTAGCTATGCATGTACCATTTTGAATGAGGAAAAAATCAACCTTTATTCATAAAATTACTAATCGGCATTGAAAAGGGAACTCAGGGACCCACACTTCAGTACATGAACAAGAGGGAAGAAGTCAGACGTTGCAGAGACATCTTGGTGAGACGCTCCGGAGACCCCACACGAGCTGGGTGGCTGCAGCCGAGCTGCATTCTGGGGCAGGCGGTGTCGTTCCTGAGTTTTCTCAGCAGTTTGTCTTCTGCTTTCCCCTCTCTCCCAACTTGCAGAGGTTTGCTTTGTGCCCCAGAGATTTTTCCTGCCCTTGCTCTGTGGTAACCCTGTGGTAGAGCCTGGGAGGGGCCTTGTCGGAGGGGAGGGGACGCAGGGGACATGGGTGGGTGTGGGTGGCCGAGAGAGCCAGGAAGAGCTGGAGGCGTGTCTGGAGACCCAGCAGCCAGCGTGCCCTGCGGCCCGGCTCCTCCGTGGGCAGAGGGGCGGCACCGGGGCTGCAGGTGCAGCCTGAGCCTGGTCTCTGGAGGACGCTCGGTCATACACATTCATGCCCCGCAGGCCTTCACGAGGATCCCCAGTGCACAGGAAGTGCTTGTTGAGGATACAGGGGAGGGAAAACGCTTTTCTTCTCGGCTCCCGGGTTCTGCGCTGGGACCTGGAAGCTAAACCTGCAAAAGACAGATTGACAAGAGGAAACAAACAGTCTCCTAAGAGGTGATCACACACACACGCACATACACGTGCATGCACGCACAAACACGCACGCACATGCACACAGACACCCACGTGCACACGCACACAGACATGCACACACAGACACAAACATGCACACAGATACATGCACGCTGACACAGACACACGCAGATGCACAGAGAGACACTCAGATGCGTGCACACACGCACATACGCAGACACACACACACTCGGGAAAATCCAGTGGTGAGGAGCTCAGAGGGGTGGTTAGAACTCGACTCATTTGAGCAAAGCACAGGGGATTTGCAGAGAAGTGACAAGACAAGGAAAGGGCAGCAACCTGCGACGGAGAGCCTATGGGGAAACAAGTGCAGATAAGGAGGGCGTATGTTTGCCGTATAGATTCCTCTGTGCCTCCCTGGGCTAGAGAGAGTCTGGATGTGTCTCCAGGGATGAAGAGTCTAGGAGGTGTCCTCTTCCTGCTATGGGGGTGGAAGACACATTACAAGTGGACATTTCTGTCCTGCTTCTAGGAAAGTGGGGGCAGGGAGCCGCTGCTCCCCAGTCGCCTTCAGCTCACAATGGCCCTCGTGCCAAAGAAACCAGTGCTGGGGGGTGGGGGGAGGCGTGTTCTGCCCCTGGGTCTCCTGGCTCCTCCTGGGCTCTCCTGGGGTGGGGGGGCAGGCTGGCCGTGGGGTCCTGGGCAGTAAGTCTGCACCGCCCAGCATTCCCTGAAGGCCTTTCAAGAAGCCCAGAGGACTTTGGGCAAAAGACAGAAACTTAAGATAAAAGTAATATATCTTCTGGGAAAACCAAACTACAAGGGGAGCCTCTTGGAAAAGCAGGAGTCTGCGCTGTCAGAGAGACGAGTGAGGCTTTGTGCAGATCGTTCTGACTGGATGTAGGCAGGACCAGGGGAGCCTTGCAGGAGGAGGCGTGGGGATCAGAAACAGGAGGGAAGGCCTCCCCCATGAGAGGATAGGAATTAGGTCAGCAAAGGCGATGAGGTGAGAGGCTGCGGCTCCCTTGATGGAATTAAAACAAGTGCAGAGGGCTTCCTTGGTGGCACAGTGGTTAAGAATCCACCTGCCAACGCAGCGGACACGGGTTCAAGCCCTGGTCCGGGAAGATCCCACATGCCGCGGAGGAACTAAACCCGTGCACCACAACTACTGAGCCTGTGCTGTAGAGCCAGCGGGCCAACACTACTGAAGCCCGTGTGCCTAGAGCCCGTGCTCCGCAGGAAGAGAAGCCACTGCAATGAGAAGCCCGCGCACCGCAAGGAAGAGTAGCCCCGCTCGCTGCAACTAGAGAAAGCCCGCGCACAGCAACAAAGACCCAACGCAGCCAAAAAGTAAATAAATAAATTTATTTTTTTTTTGAAGTGCAGACACGACACCCTCCCCGTACAATTAATCAGACAATATTATTAAATTATCGTTTGAATAATCTTTGAAAAAAGGTCTTGAGATGTAGGATGCTTTAAGGGTCAAACTATTAACCTTTTACCAAGTAATTAAGGCCATCAAGTTATAACTGTATGTAAATGTAATGGTGCTTTGCATCCATTTCCTCCAAGATTAGACTTGGGGGTTTCTTCTTTTTTTTTTAATTTTAAATTTTGAAAGTGATGCCTGTCAACCCTGTTATATTTACCCAAGGGATGTACTGAACAGCCCATCCTTTTTGTCCTTGTTAACTACAAACACATTTAGACCATGCTGAGGCCTCTTTCCTTCACAAGAATTAATTCCAGGAAACTTGAAACTGAACTCTTGGTCAGGCTCCAGCAGATGGCCCACCAGCGTCCAGCGGTGTATCTGTTTTAATGTAAAACCACAGAGTGGAGCAGATGTTCGTCCCCTGCCTCCCCTGTCAGGGGTTGAGGAAACGTCAGCCACACCCAGAAACGAGGAGCTGGGGCGGCCTCGGGGGAGTGACAAGGGTGACAGGGGCAGACGTCAGGCCAGACCCTGAGCACGGCGGAAGACGTGAATGGACTGTCCTGCAGGGCCTTGTCCAGTTTCACATTTCCCTCAAACGCTCACTCCTGACCCTGGAAGCACTTGCTTTGAAGTCTTGGTTGAAACAAAACTGGGATTTTTAAGAAAAGTAAAAATAACACAATTTCCGGTACTTTAAAATGTGAACTGTATTTAAGCTTTTATAGGCTTTTGTCAAGATCAGATTGCAAGGATTTCAGTCCCAGCCACACCCAAAGTGAAAGAAAAGATCCTGTCCTGTTTCCAAGGAACCAGTGGCCGGATGGGGTGAGGGTTCTGTCCTGGGTGCCTCGCCCTCTTCCCTGGGGCCTCCTCTTCCCTGGAGGCCTTCCTCACCCTTCATTGTCACCACAAACAAAATGAAACGAAATACCGGAAATAGAGGCCAGGATGGAATGAAGGCTGCAGAGCACCAATTCCATGGAGCTCAGAAATCACGTGCTCTGTTTACACTCACAGGAGGAGAGCGAATCTCTTCTATCGAGAAACCTCGTTCACGCTCGTTTCTTGGGTTGGGTTTGGTAGTTTTTCAGGATCACAAGCAAGAAAACATTACGTAGAGAGAACCAGTCACATATCTAGGATGTTTGCACACATTACTTCAAAGGTGGGGGGCTTACATGGAAGGAGGTAAGTCACCCGGACCAGGACGTCTGGCTGGTACTTGGGAGCAGGGAGGGGCGGGGAGGGGGCAGAGTGGGGCAGGGAGGGGGCAGAGTGGGGCAGGGAGGGGCAGTCTGGGTGCCGACCAGGGCGAGATGTTCCTTAGAGCCTGCGTCCAAGGGGCTGCAGTTGGCCAGGGGGGTTTGCATGTCAGTGGCTCCCGAGAGGAACTGGGAATGAAAAGTTCAGCTGAAATACAAAGAATTCACATTTTTGGTATTAAAAGATAGCATCTGCTCCCATTTCGTGGCACTCACCCTATACAGGCTCTTCGTTTACGTGGAGCATCGTTCAAGAATCTGTGACTAAACGCCCAGCTCTGCACCTACTCCTCTGTGTCCAGGACGGCCACTGGGGCTCGTCCTACAAAGGTGCTCAGAGGGCTTCCCGGCCAAGGCACAGAGGACGTGCCCCTCAGATGTTAGTTATCATCGTTCTTTTAAGCGTCTTGGAACCTCAGCCGGAGACATAGGGTCAAGAAATAGGACATGTAATTAGGGGCAGACAGCCAAGGAATTCAGAGCCGGGGTTATTTATTTATTTACTTATTTATTTTGCGGTACGTGGGCCTCTCACTGTCGTGGCCTCTCCCGCTGCGGATCACAGGCTCCGGACGCGCAGGCTTAGCGGCCGTGGCTCACGGGCCCAGCCGCTCCGCGGCATGTGGGATCTTCCTGGACCGGGGCATGAACCCACGTCCCCTGCATCGGCAGGAGGACCCTCAACCACTGCGCCACCAGGGAAGCCCCAGAGCTAGGGTTATTTCTAAGCCCAGCGCCTGGGTCGGTCACTTTCGCGGTAGCCCCTTCAGCTCATGCGATGACCCCCCACCATGCCCATGACAGGCGGGTTATTTGATATTTCGTGTGTGCTGAGCTGTATGTAGCCCAGAAGCTCTGAATTAAATTCTTAGTGCAAAGTGCTTTTCAAACCGTCGCTTCCTGTGTCTCTGTTTCAGTTCTTCTAGGAAGCTGTTTTATCCAGTAAGATAGATTGGAGTTTTCAGCCTGGAAGAGGGAGCAAGGTGACCACGCCACAGAGACGCCAGGGTGGAAACGGCAGGGGTGGAGCCCCGGCCGGCCCTAGATGGAGCCGGGTTCCAGGAGGAGAGAGAATTTATGAACCTGTGAGATGCCCGCGAGCGCCTGGGGCCAGAGGTGAGTCGCTGGGAGAGCTCGGCCTGTGTCACGCCTTTCACCCGGAACAAGACAGGCAGAGAAGTGACAGCAGGGGGACAGCGTGTAGCTTCCGAGGGTGGGAACGGTGGTGGGTGAGTGGGTGAGCCTGGCTCCGGCGCAGGCTCTGGGCTGAGTCTCGGGTGGAGGTGAGCGTGCAGCCCTCTGGGAGGGGGACACGGGGTGGGGGGGCTGGGAGAGAAGAGAGCTTTCCCTGCCTTTGCTGCTGCTTAATCAGCTTCAGCTCAAAGTAAAGTTATGTCCCAGAGGCCCTTTGGTGGGACACGTGCTGGTTTCCTTCGGCCTCGTGCCTGATGGGTGATTCTTCGTGGGGGGGGGGGCAGAAGGACCCAGGCCGTGGGTATGCCCACCGTGCCGGGGCTCCGGGGGGCCTCAGAAGGGTGCGGCCAGCCCGGCGGCTCCGCTGGCGTCAGCGCCTGGGGAGGAAGGGAGGCTGGAGCCCCTGAGGACCACAGTGACTGGGCTGCAGAAGCAGGAGTGTGGGTTCAAAGTCGCCTCATCGCCGAGCGCTGCGTGCGGGCAGGTCGGTCGGAGCCCCGGTGTGCAGAGTTCACAAGGACGCCTGTGGGACTGAGCCCAGGGCTCCGTCCTCGGGCCGGATGAAGGGGACAGAATCTGTGCGGGTGTCCTGGACGCGAATCAGTGCCGGGAGGGCCACGTCCTGGGGACCAGGTGACTTTTCTGCGGGAGGAAAGGTTAACAAAGCGTCGGGGCCGCGCGGGCGCCTCCGGCGCAGGTGTGTTGCTGCGTGTTCCCTCCCGGGCGGTGGCCAAGCGCCCCGGGTGTTCGCCAAGCGTGTTGCTGGGACCGGACACGGCCCCGCGAGTGGGGCCCACGCGGGAGCGCGCGCTCTCTCTGTCTCTGCTCTGGAGGCCGGGGTCCGGGGGTCACGGTGCCGGCAGGGGGCCTCCCCGGGGGCTGTCGGCCGCAGACCCCTCCCCGCCCCTGCTCCCTGTGTCGCTGTCCGCCTGTCACTCGATTAGGACCCGCCGCCAGGACCCCCTCTAACTCAAGCGCAGGTATAAAGACCCCTCCCCGCATAGGGTCACGTTCACGGTGCGGGGGCAGGACCCCCACGGCTCTGGGGGACACAATTCAACCCCCAACAGTAATAAGACAGTTCCTGAGCTTGGAGGACGTGCGCAGGACGGGGTCAGCGGCCGAGCCCCTCGCGGGTCATCACAGCCCCACTGGGAGGTGGGCCCCACTCTGCCCTCCTTTCTCGGAAAGGGGTTTGGGAGCGGGGGCCCTGGGACTGCAGGCCAGAGTCAAAGCCTGTCCCCCTTGGCCTCTGGGCCCCGGGGTCCCGTGAGTAAATTGTGTCCGAGATGGAGTCTTAGTTCATTTCCTACCTACCACCTAGGAGACTGTTGTTTATCATTTTGCCTCTGAAGATACTGGCCATCCACCAGCTCTGTGGCTTGAGGAGGAGGGGCCCGGGGCCCCAGAGTTGTGAGGCCGCCCTCACAGTCAGGACTCAGAAATCGACCTCAGTCGGGCTCAGGCTTTGTGCATCTGAAACGTCGCCTTTTGAGAATTGCTTTGTGAGCAGGCAACTTGAAACGCTGGGTTTTCAACATGTAAACGCAGTTTGGTTTTGAATCCATTTGTGATCTTATGAGAAGAGGCCTTACGATTACAAAGCCCTTTCTTGTAACTTCAGGTCCAGCCTGTGAAGTGAATTTCTCTTTCTTGGTAGCAGCCTTTGGGGTTAAGAGAATCCGCTAATCAGAAGCGAGACATTTAGTAGAACTAGCTGTCCTTTTTATTTATTTATTTTTGGCTGCGTTGGGTCTTTGGTGCTGCACGCGAGCTTTCTCTAGTTGAGGTGAGCAGGGGCTACTCTTCATTGCAGAGCACAGGCTCTAGGCACACAGGCTTCAGTAGTTGTGGCACATGGGCTCTAGAGTGCAGGCTCAGTAATTGTGGCACACGGGTTTCGTTGCTCCACGGCATGTGGGATCTTCTCGGACCAGGACTCGAACCTGTGTCCCCTGCATTGGCAGGCAGATTCTTAACCACTGCGCCACCAGGGAAGCCCTGAACTAGCTATTCTAAGAAACCATCCCGGTCGTGTGAGAAGTTTGGAAGCTGGTTTCCAGGAGGTGGTGGGTAAGCCAGCTGGGGGTTGGTTGGTTGGTTGGTTTTGGGGGTGGGGACCTGGGTCATCAGGGAAGAGTTCTTTGGAGAAGGTGACTCCCATCTTCCCGTGCGTCCTGGCCTCTGCTCTGGACCAGACTGCACCCCAGTCACTGGACCAGCCCCCTGACCTTCTGTGATGTTATGATAAAAAGTACATGCTTGCTCTTCATGCCCAGCTCCTGGCCAGAGCTCCCAAACCTCTCTGATTTCCTAAGCAATGAAAGTGCCAGGAGCATCTTTTGCTCTGGTATTTGGTCTTTCCCCCCACTTCCTGACACAGAGCCCCTAACGCCCCTGGGGTTTCCTGGGTGATGGGAGCATGTTTGTCCAAACGAGGCAGCTCTGGGTGGTCCTGGACAGGGCTGGTCACCAGGAGGACCAAGCCATGGTCAGAGGCTTGGGACTTCCAGCCCCACCCTCGTTCTCCTCGGAGAAGAGAGGGCTGGAGATGGAGTTAATGACGGATCGCGCCCTCACAACATGATGGAGCCTCCGTCAAACTCCCAGTAACGCGAGACTTGGGAGCTCCCAGGCCAGGGCGCATGTCCCTGTGCTGGGGGCTCAGAACCCAGGGAAGCACGCCCATCGGCTCCTTATATGATAAGGATTTGATAAAGGACACAGATGAACAGCCAGAAAATAGGGCACAGAGCACGAGATCTCGGGGTCCCTGGGAGCTCCTGTCCCCATGGAGTTGGGGTGCATCACCCCCAGCCTACAAACTCGGGGTCAACCTGTGACTTTACCCGGTGCTTACGTGTAACAACTGCTGAGGTCTGAATGTGTGTGTCCCCCCAAATCCATGAATCTGAGACCCTAACCCCCATGTGTTTTGGGGGGCTCTTGGGGGCAGTGAGGTCTTGAGTGTGGGGCCCAGGTGAACGGGGTCCGTGCTCTGATGGCAGACACGGGTGAGCTGTGTCTCCTCCATCCCCGCGTGGGGACATCCACGACCTGGACAAGGCCCCACCTACACGCCGACGCCCTGATCTTGGACCTGCGCCTCTAGGACCGAGAGGGGGCGTGTCGTGGGGTTTCTGCCGCAGCCCCCCCCCGCCCTCTCTCTCCTGCAGCAGGTGGGCTGCTCCTTGGGGCTCCTCCACCCTCCGCTCTCTGCCACCTCCCGCCTCACAGGCCAGGACCTTCAGGGGGCTCCCCAGCACCCCCCAGCCTCCTGCTGACCCTGCCCCCGCCCCGTCTGCTCTTCCTGGGGGCCCGGCTCCCTCTGCTGAGGCGCTGGTGCACGTGAGGCCTGACTCACAAGCACGCACCTCAGGAATGGAGAATGCTTTCATCCCGGCAAAGGGACCTGGGAGACACTTCTTGCCATGGGTGTTCTGTCATCCTGCCTGTTTCCACCCGTCCCGCCCGACCCAGCTCTTAGGTCTCCTGCATCTACTGGAAGTGGCAGTTTCTAGACCCCATGGAGTAAATCTGTTTTGAGGGGGTATTTTTTCTTTTCAGCTTTATTGACATACAACACGCGAATTTAAGGTGTACAGTGTGATGGTTTAATACACACATGTATACTGTGAACTGAGTACTGCACTAGGGTTAGTTAGTTCCCCCAGCCCTCACATCATCACCCTTTTCCTGTGGTGAGAACGTTTAAGATCTGCGGTCTTAGCGACTTGCAAGTGTACAATACAGTATTAGTCATACAATCACCACGCTGGACATTAGATCCCAGAACTTACTCCCCTTCTAACTGGAAGCTTGTGCCCTTTGACCAACGTCTCCCCATCGCCCCACCCCCAGCCCCTGGCAACCGCCATGCTACTCTCTGCTTCCATGAGTTTGACTTTTTTAGATGCCACGTATAAGTGAGATCATATGGTATTTCTCTTTCTGTGTCTGACTTGTTTTACTTAGCATAATGTCCTCAAGGTCCATTTATATTGTTGCAGATGGCAGGATTTCCTTGTTTTTTATGAGTAAACAATGTTCCTCTATCTATCTATCTATCTATCATCTATCATCTATCTACCATCTATCTATCTCTATCTATCTATCGTCTATCTAATCTATCATCTGTCTATCATCTAATCTATCTATCATCTATCTATTATCTATCTATCTGTCTCTCATATTTTCTTTATCCGTGCATCTGTCAGTGGACACCTAGGTTGTTTCCATGTCTTGGCTATTGTAAATAGTGCTGCTATGAACATGGAGGTGCAGATATCTTTTCAAGTTAGCGTTTGCATTTTCTTTGGATAAGGACCCAGAAGTAGATTTGCTGGATCACACAGTAGTGTAGGGCAGCATAGAGGTCGTGTAGAAATGTGTCGACTGCAACCACGTGGGCTCTTCTGGTCTCACCGAGAAGTTGAGGAGCAGGTGGTGGCTTGTGTTGGTTCGTCTCCTCAACAGCATCACTGGAAACGCAAACTCTTGGTGGATTTCTACTCCTCCATCTTTCATATGTTGGCTCTTGCTTGGTGCTTCATGGTCACAGGGGCTAAAGGGTTCGTTTCAGGGAAGAAGGGGGGCTTAGATATTGAGTAAGGCGGTGAGGAGCATCCAGGTCACAGGACGTGATGCCCATAAACTCACACGTGGCCTCGCCCCATCACACGTGAAGAGCCAAAGGGCCACCTCACCGCTCACAGGCTCTCAGCCTGCCCTTCTCCCAGCCCTACTTAGCTTGGAGGAAGACCACTCATTTCTGTCGGCGGTTTCCAGCCCACAGTGCACATGGTTTGGACAAAGACAATGGCCAAGCATTTTGAGAACCTTCTGGTACAAGATACCGTGCAGTCACTTCTTTGCCGTTTCAACTATAAGGATCCTTATCGTCTCTGCTTTACTCCCGTTGACTCCGTATTGTGAAAGAGCTTATCTACCAAACTGATTTTTAAAAATTGTAATGGCATTGTGGGGTTGCGGGGTGTACCATCTGTTTCTTCATGAGATAGCAGCAAATTGGCCTCTACACAAGTTATCCCGGTTTACATTCCCACCAGCAACATCCAGAAGTCCTGGTTGACCTACGTACCCTCAGTGTGTCTCAGGGTTTCCTATCTCAACATGATTAACGTTTGGAGCTGGATAATCCTTTGGGGGGATGCTGTCCTGTGCACTGCAGGGTGTTAAGCCCCATCCCTGGCCTCTACCCACCAAATGCCAGCAGCACCCCTAGTTCTGACAACCAAAAATGACCCCAGACACTGCCAAATATCCCCCCTGGGGTAAAAATCACCCCACTTGAGAACCACTGATGTACTTAATCTTTGTCAATTTCACGTAAATAACATCCTTATCTTAATTTGCATCTCTCAATTTACCAGGGAGGTTGAGTCTCCTTTCCTGACTTTTGGCCATTGTGTTCTTCTTTTGTGAATTTTCTGTTCATAACTTTTGCCCATTTTTCTATTGGGTTGTTTGGTTTATTCTTACTGATATATATATTCTTTAAGTATTTTGGATATTTATCTTTTGTTAGTTATTCCAGTGATCTTTCTGCACCAAAATAATGTTCATACATTTATCCTTATAACGATAGGAAATATAAAGCCTCTTGAATAAACCTCCATATATTTTTAAGTAGATGGGCTTTAAGAATCTTTGGAGGATTTGATCTTTCACTTTCTTTTAGTCTTAAGTAAGATGAGTGAACTTTTAAAAATTTCTTTGTGGGGGACTTCCCTGGTGGCACAGTGGTTAAGAATCCGCCTGCCAATGCAGGGGACACGAGTTCAATCCCTGGGCCGGGAAGATCCCACATGCTGCAGAGCAACTAAGCCTGTGTGCCACAACTACTGAGCCCTCGCACCCTAGAACCCGTGCTCCGCAACAAGAGAAGCCACCGGAGTGAGAAGCCCGCGCACCACAACCCGCGCACCCCAATGAAGAGTAGCCCCCGCTTGCCGCAACTAGAGAAAGCCCGCGTGCAGCAATGAAGACCCAACGCAGCCAAAAAGAAATTTTTTAAAATATTTTCTTTCTGGCTTTGGCATTTTAAAATTTTTTACTCAAGCTGTGCTGCTAATCAGGAATTGTTGTCAAAACTTTGCATGAAATCAATCACAGGTTTGAGAAAAATTATCTTGAGAGACTTTTTCTCTGGAAACATTAACTAATGAAAGGTATTAACTCTGAACTGTTGAGTATTTTTCTCTCTGTAAGGATTGGTGGGTTTTTTAAATGAATTTCTTTTATTCATTTCAACAAAGGTTGATTGAGGATGAGGCAGGACACCATAGATACTATCATGTTGAATAAAACAGTCTCCACTTGAGCAGTTTGTGATTAGTTGGGAAAATAAGACACTGGTGCAAATCACCAGACCATCAGAATTTAACACCTCCTAAAAAACAAAAACAAAACAAAAAAAACCTCGCAGCCGGATGGGTTTATCCGGCAGCCGGCTCTCTGCCGGTGCACTAGGTGGCGGTTAGAGCCTCCGTCCCAAAGAGCACCCTGGTCGTGGAGGAAATCAGAGCGTGTGTCCAGGGAAGCAGGGCTTACTCTTCTGGCTTGATGCTGCAGAGAGTTTAAAGAAGCAGAGAACCCCGATCTAGCCCTTATAGAACAGGCAGAATTTCTTTGGGGATAAGAGAGGGGTGGGCTTTCGGGAGCTTAGCGCACAGCTTTGAACATCTGCCTCAGAAATCAGCGCGACCCTGAGCTGGGCGAAGGCCCCCTGGCGGGACGTGCCCTGGAGCAGCGCCTGCTGTGGCGCCCCAGCTCCCTCGAGCACCCCTACATCACCTCCCAGGAGACCATCGCAAAAAATTAGTCAGTACCTATAAAACCCAAAATTCTTGGGTGATTTTTAAGAGAACTGCAAAAAATGCATTAGTCATCCCCCCCATGAAAACTTGTTTGCCAGTTTTTATCCGGTGGAGGAAGCTGCAGCCTTTGGGGTGTTGCTGGCAGGGGGTCCCCTAGGCAGTGAGGGAGGGTGGTCTAGGCTCTCTTGCTCTCTCCCTCTCTCCCACCCTCTCTTTTTCTTTCGCTTTTCCTCAGTCTTTTATTTAGAACCTGCAGACAAAAAAAAAAAAAAAGTGCGTGCCCGGCTGGCTCTATTTCAGCGTGCTGGGTACAGCATCATGGGGTCAGTCCCGCCCTGGGCTGCGTGGGGGGCGGGAGGGGGGACCTGAGACGGTGCCACCTCTGTGCCGAAAGGGGAGAGGGGTTGAGCCCCTCGCCGGTGTGACCCGGGCCGGCAGACGTGTTAAGTCCACCTCGGAGATGAGAACGACCCAGGAGCAGAAACTAAAAGGAATCAGGGGAGTTTGCGGGGGGAGTGAGTGTTATTATTTCGGTTTTGTTTTTCTTTTCGAGGAGCAATACCAGCTGAGAGTCCCTTTATTTCACACGTTGGCCTGATCCTGAAACGGATGAAAGGCGTGGGCGTTTCTGGTACTTTTCCAGGCGCTTCCCTTTCGCTGCACCGGCTTCCTACCTCTTCAGTGCGTTTGTCACAAACGTAATTACCAGGGTGGAGATCTCGGAGCTTTGAAAGAACTTCCAGAACTTTGGAACTGTAGAGCTGCTCAAGCCATTTTGTGACACCCCCATGGCTGCAGAGTGGGAGTCGGCTCGGGGCGCTCCGCAAGTCTGCGGGGGCGGGGGGGGGGAGGTGGCAGCTTTAACGCTCTGCTTGCCCCCCACGTGACCGGCCCTCAGCGCCCCAGAACCCGCCCTGGTGAAGCACACCGTCTGCCCTGACCGCGGCTGGATAAACAAGCTGTGCTCCTTCCGTACAACGAACGGAATGTCATTCAGCTTTAGAAAGAGAGGAAACGCCGGCACCTGCTACGACATGGATGAGCCCTGAGGACGGTCCACTTAGTGAAAGAAGCCAGAACGAAGGACAGACACTGTGTGATCCCACTTACGTGAGGCAACCAGAGGAATCAAACTGAGAGACACAAAGTGGATGGGGGTCCAGGGACTGGGGTGGGGGTTGTGTTCAGTGGGGCAGAGTCAGTTTGGGAAGATTAGAAAGTTCTGGAGATGACGGTGGGGATGCCACCAAGCCATGCACCGAGCAGTGGTTAAGCTGGTGGATTTTCTGTGATGCGTGTTTTCCCACAATTAAGAAACAGCCGCTTCCCAGATGTCTTCTCCACTGGCAGGCAGCGTGTGCCTGTGTGTGTGTGTGTGTGTGTGTGTGTGTGTGTGTGTTCTATGTGGTGTGTGTGGTGCATGTGTTGTGTGTTATATGTAGTGTGTGTTGTGTCTGGCGTGTGTGTTCTATGTGGTGTGTGTTATATGTGGTGTGTGTGCTGTGTAGTGTGTGTACTGTGTGCTGTGTGGTATGCGGTGAGGTCGGAGGACTAGAATCATGAGTGTAGGACCAGCCTTGGCGGCTGCCCCCCCAATCCCTCCCAGCTGCAGGGGGAGCTTGGACGGCTAAAGCCCCTGCACATCCCTCCCGGTCACGGTCAGGGTCAGTGTCTACCGTGCCCCCGCCACCCCCCCATCCCCTACCCCAGGCCAAGCCCAGCTGTCCAGGCTCTGGTCCCGTCCCCCGGCCTCTGTCTGCCCCCCCGACCACCTGAGTGGTCCCAACAACCCCGTGGGGTCCAGACATTTGGAGGTCACCGAGGACCTGCAGAGGCAGAGGTGACGGGGAGGCGGGGGAGGCACGGTCCGGCAGGGATCGGGCCTGTCTGTGTCCATCAGCAGCAGGTCTGTGCGCAGCGCTGCTTCCGCCACTGCTCCTGGCCCCACAGGCTGTTCGCAGAGCAGTCAGTTGGCGTCCACACACCTCCCTACCGTCCTGACAAAGCCCGAGCGCAGCTGAGGGGACGTACCAGCGGGCATTATAGCCGCCATGCGGACAGAGGCACGCTGGCTGGTGGAGGCTGGTCCGTGGCTCCGGGTGTCCTCCTGTCGTCCTGTCTGTCCCCGCCCACCTGTCTCTGCCCAGCGAGAGCGTGAGGCTCTGGAGTCCCCGTCCCACCTGGGCTGTCGCCTCAGTACTGCCCAACAGATCATCACCTCGCCCGGCAGGCTTGCCTCTCGCTGACTGTCTCGGAAGCAAATCTGGGCTTGGGGTCAAGTAACCCGAGTCTTGATTCCCACGTGAACGGACTTTGTGTGGCGTCGAGTCCTCCTGAGGGATGGGCAGCTGCCTGGATGGAGCTCCGCATCCACCTAGTCTGTCTCATTGGATCCTCCCATCCACCCTGCAGGGACGGGGCCTGGCTTTGCCCCCTGAGGCTCGGCCAAGGGCAGAACCAGGTCCTGTCAGCACTAGGGAGTGTCCAGGGCGCCATGGGGTCTCGGTCTGCCCTGCTGCACTGCCCACTGCCCCACCCCCAGCCGCTGGGACAGGGCTGCTGCCCCTTCCTTTCTCCGATGAGGGGCCGGCAGTCGGCTGGTGTAGAGGCTGGCATGGAGGCTGGCAGGGGTGAGGACCACGTTCCCAGGCCTGACGGGCAGGAGGGCTCCAGAAAGGCGGCTGAGGGTCTTTCCCTCGATCTGCGCTGAAATCCTCAATATTTGGCTCCGGGGAGAATCTCAGAAAGTGGGCTTTTCTAAAATGTCACAATTTCTAAGCAGACTTGGACCTCCAGGTGTTTGCACCTTGAACCCTGCAGACAACGCTGTGCAGGCCACTCTCATTCTTCATTAAAACAACTTTAAGACAGGCGGGCCACTTTCCTGGAGGACACTGCTGTCGGAACAGGGCCACAGTGGACGCAGGAACAACCACACATTTGACCCGTGTGTGAAAGGGGCAACGAGGCAAGAGGTGCGTCCCCATGTAGAAGGGACGCAAGTGGAATAAACACAACTTTCCTCACTAGGTGGACGTGAACTTTTTTAAACCAAACATGACTGTGATTTTATGGGACAGAAAAGTCTGGACCACTTTTTTGAAATGGCATTTGTGCCACAAACCTTGGAAGACCGTGGCTTCTTAGCCCAAGTGAAAATGACATTTTGTAAGAGAAATCACACCTGGGGACACGTGCACCCCAAGGTGAAGAGAACACGTATGGCGCAGATCCTGGAGACCTTGGAATCAGGCTTAACGTCATGCACCACACAGAAGTGGGCTGTACACACGCCTGCCAAGTGAGGGAGTCCCTATCTAAAGGCCTGGTCTGTATTACTTTTAACACGTTTGTTGGAGACACAATTCAGAGGCTTTTTGTGCCGCCGTCACTATGGTGAACTTCAGAGCATTTTCACTTCCCCCAAGAGAAACCCCACACCTCTCAGCCCTCGCCGTCCACCACCCTGCGCTCTCAGCCCTCGTTCACTGTCTGTCTTTGGACACTTCACGTAAACGTGCTCACACATGTGTGGTCCTTTGTGACTGGCTGCTTTCACTCAGTGTGCTTTCGAGGTCCATCGTGCTGGGGCCTGTGTCAGTGCGTCATTCCTTCTACGGCTGAATCCTATTCCATTGTACGAATACCTGACGTTTCAGATTGTAAAGCATTGGTATTAATACTTCTTTAAATGATTGATAGAATCCATTCATCAGATGATAGCAATTTGGGTGTTTCCACTTTTGGCTGTTGTGAATATTGCTGCCGTGAACATTCGTGCACAAGTTGCGTGATCGTGTGCTTTCAGTTCTGTTGGGTGTACACCGGGAGTAGAACGGCTGAGTCTAAAGTAACTCTGTGTTTAACTTTTGGGGGACCTGCTGCACTTTTCCAAAGTGGCTGCAGCATTTTATGTTCACATCAACAACATGTGTGATTTCTTTGAATTTTCGTCTCAGTGGCTTCTGCCAGCACTTGATGTTATGTCTCTTTGCTCATAGCCACTTAGTGTATCTGGAGTGATACCCATTGTGGTTTTGATTTGCATTTTCTGGTGGCTGATGAAGTTGGACATCTTTTCATGTGCTTGTTGGCCCTTTGTGTGTCTTCTTTGGAGACTCATCCATTCAAATCCCTCCCTAATTTTTAATTGGGTTATTTGTCTTATTGTTGAGTTGTCAGAGTTCTTTATATATTTTGGATACCAGTCCCTCATCAGATACATGATTTGCAAATATCTTCTCCAATTCTGTAAGTCGTCTTCTTTCTTTGTTGATGGTGTCATTCACAACAACAAAGGTTTTCATTTTAATGTCATCTAATTTATCTATTTTTTGATTGCTTGTGCTTTTGGCGTCATATTTAAGAAACCATTGCCACATCCAAGGTCATGTGAATTTACTCCAATGTTTTCTTCTGAGAGTTTTGGCCCTTACAATTAGGTGTGTGGTCCCTTTTTACTCGATTTTGGGTATAATGTGAGGAAGGGATCCAACTTAATTTTTTATATGTGAATATCCACTTGTGCTGGTACCATTTGTGTAAAAGACCATTCTTTCCCCTTTGAATTGTCTTGGCACCCTTGTCAAAAATCAGTTGACCATAAATATAAGGGTCAGGCTGAGGAAGTCTTCTACTCCTGGTTTGGTAAGTGTTCTCTAATTGTCAAAAGATGTTGGATTTTGTCAAATGTTTTTTCTGCATCTATGGAAATGCTCACGTGGTTTTGTCCTTAGTCTATGAATTATATGGTGTATTGCATTGATCGCTATTAAACCAATCTTGCATTCCTGGGGTAAATCCCATTTAGTCATATTGCATAATCCTCTTTATATGTTGCTTTAATCTGTTAACTAGTGTTGGGTTAAGGACTTCTGCATCTATACTAATAAGGGACATTAGTCTGTAGTTTTCTTTTCTTGTGGTGTCTTTGCCTGGGTTTGGTATCAGGATAAAACTGTCCTATGGAATGAGTTGGGAAGTGTTCACTCCTCTCCTATGTTTTGGTAGAGTTTGTAAAGCAATTGGTATTAATCCTTCTTTAAATGGTTGATAGAATTTTCCAGTGAAGCTCTCTGGTCTAGACTTTGGTAGAAAGTTTGTACATTGTTGATTTAATCATTTTACTTACTTTAAATCTCTTCAGATTTTCTATTTCTATTTGAGTCAGTTTTGGTAGTTTGTGTTTTTCTGGGAATTTGACATTTTATTAAATTTTATTTAATAACTTTTATTTAATGACATTTTATTAAATTGACATAATTGTTGATAATGTTCACTTATAATTCTTTTCTATTTTTATAGTATCATTATTTTTATAAGATGTTACCTCTTTCATTTCTGGTTTTGGTAATTTAGTCTTTCTTTTTTATTCCCTTAGTTAGGCTAGCTAAAGGACTGAATTTTTTTTTAATCTTTTCAAAGCAGCAACTTCTAGTTTTGTTGATTTCCCTAATATTTTTCTACTCTACTATTTCATTTATTTCTGCTCTAATCTAACTTATTTCCTTCCTTCTGCTGTATCTGGGCTTAGTTTGCTCTTCTTTTTCTGTTTTTTTAAGGTGAAAATGTTAGGTTATTAATTTGAGATCTTTTTTAATATAGGCATTTATAGCTATAAAATTTCCCCTGAGCACTGCTTTAGCTACATCCCATAAATTTTGTGTTTTCATTTTCATTCATTGCAAGGCTTTTTAAATTTCCCTTGTGATTTATTCTTTGTCCCATTGGTTATTTTGGATCATGTTGTTTAATTTCCACACGTTTATGAATTTCCCAAATTTCCTTCTATTATTGATATCTAATTTAATTCCATTGTGCTCAGACAACATATCATGTATTTCAATCCCTTCAAATGTACTGAAGTTTATTTTATGGTGCATCATATGGTCAATCCTGGAGAATGTTTCGTGTATACTTGAGAAGAATGTATATTCTGCCATTTTGGGTGGAGTTCTGTAGGTATCAGTTAAGTCTAGTTGGTTTAAAGTGTTATTCAAGTCTTCCATTTCCTTCTTGACCTTCTGCATATTTGTTCTATTAATTATTGAATGTGGAGTTCTGGATTCTCTAACAATTATTGTTGAATTGTCTGTTTCTCCCTTCAATTCTGTCCGTTTGTTTCATGTATTTTGAGGTTCCACTGTTAAGTGTATATAGGTTGATAATTGTTTTATCATGCTTATGAATTGACCCTTTTATCATTACAAAATGTCCCTCCTTATCTCTAGTAACATTTCTGTTTTAAAGTCTATTTTTTCCCTGATGTTAATATAGTCTCTCCAGCTCTCTCATGGTTTGTTTCCATGGTACATCTTTTTCCACTCTGTTACTTTCAGGAAATTTGTACTTTTGAATCTATACTGGATCTCCTATAGATATAGTATATATTTATGTAACCCAGCATACAGTGTAGATTCATATAAATATATGTAAATATGTCTTTATCATATTTTTTGTTTCCCGTCAGATAATATCTGAAAATAAATCTTTTATTATTTTCCAATTGTATTGAGATATTATTGACACTCTGACTCTTGATTGAATTATCCAGTTGATTCACATTTAATGTTATTATTGGTATAAGTGGATTTACATCTGCCATTATGCTCATCGTTTTCTATATGTCTTTTTTGTTCCTTCATTTCTCCTTTACTGCCTTCTTTTGAATTAAGTAGATATTTCACGGTACAACAGGTTTTTTGTCTGTTTGTTTTGTTTTACTATATTTTGGAGTTATTTTCTTGGTGGTTGTTCTACAGCTTATAATACACATCTTAACGTCAAAATCTGCTTCATATTTATAGTAACCTAATACCACTGAAATACAGAAATGTTACCCCAATAACATTATAGCTCCATTCCATAGACTTCTTTTTTCTGCTATTATTACTTCTATGTCACAAGCCCAACAATATAGTATTAAAATTATTATTTTATATAAACTTAATTTCTTAAAGAAGCCGAGAGAAGAAAAGAAAGCATATATAAATAAATGGAGTGTGTTATATTAAACTTCTTACTCACCATTTCTGATTCTCTTTATTTCCTCCCGTGGTTGTGGGCATGGGTTACCACCTCTGTCACGCCCTTTCTCTGATACAGCTTTGTCCCTACCCACCTGCCGTGTCCTGCTGTTTCCAAATATGTTACATTTCTGTATGTTAAAATCCAAATAATACAATTCTTCACATACTGTTTTATGCAGTTATTTTCTAAATTAGTTACAATATGAAAGGGGGAGAACTATGCCATTATACCATCCTTTATAATTACCTCTACTGGCCTCTTTGTTTCATCATGTGGATTTGAACCACTGTCTGGTGTCACCTGCTCTCAGCTTGAAGAACTTCCTCGTACACCTTGGAACCTGATTCTGCCAGCAACAAGTTCTCTTACTTTTGTTTATCTGGGAGCGTCTCCACTTCGCCTTCATTTTGCTTACCGCAAAATCCTTGACTGACAGCTTCTGCTCTCTGCATGTTTCATGGGTCATCCCACTGCCTCTGGCCTCCGTTGTTTTTGTAGCTCTGCCATTAATCTTACTGGGGCTCCCTTGTGCGTGATGTCATTGTTCCCTTGCTGCTTTCAGGAGTTTTCTCTTCTTTGGCTTTCAACATTTTAACTGTGATGTGTCTGGCTCTCAGTCTCTTTGCTTTTATCCTGCTTAGCTTCTTGGATGTGTAGATTAATCTTTTGAATAACATTTGGGAAGTTTTCAGCCATTATTTTTTCAAATGTTTTTTCTGCCCCCTTTTCTCTCTTCTATCCAGGTAGTACAATTATGTGTTTCTTGGGGGGCTTAAATGGTGTCCCACATTTCTCTGAGGCTCTGTTCATTTTCCTCCGTCTTTTCTCTCTGCTTCAGCTTGGATGATCTCTCTTGCTCTGTCTTCCACCATCCCACATCTACTGTTGAGCCCATCTAGTGAATTTCCACTTCAATTAATGTACCTTTTAACCCTATAATTTCCATTTTTATGATTTTTATCTCTTGATTGATATTCTCTATTTGATGAGGTGCTTCCTTTAATTCTTTAGACATGGTATCCTTCAGTTCATTGAACATACTTATGGCAGCTTCTGTGAAGTCTTTGTGTGCAAAGTCCAACACCTCAGCCCCTTCCAAAGCTTTTTCTGTGGCCTGCTTTCCTGTGTATGGACCACACTTTTCTGCTTCATCAGATCTTGCCATTTTCTTGTTGAAAGCTGGACATTTACATACTATATTGTAGCAACTCTCAATACTAAACCCCGCCCCCTCACCTGCCCTAGTGGTTGTTGTCGGTGTGTTTGTTGATTTATTTGTCTAATGACTTGGCTGGACTAACTCTATGAATTCTATTCCCCTGTGGTGAGCAGCCTCCGATGTCCCTGCTCAGTCTTCTTTTTCTTGTTTTCACCTTTTAGACTGGCTACCTAGGGGTCACCCTGGGTCAGGATAAGTGACTTATCTGTCAGAGGTTATGCTTAAGGCCCTGTGGCCAGTGAGATTTTTGTTCTTTACCTTTAGATGTCTGTGCGACATGAAGGCTGCTGTCCCAGTTTACATTTTTTTGCCCCACATGAGGGAGACCAGTAATGTGAATTCCCTGTCGACCCCCTAGTCTGAACCTTTAGGGAAACAACCGTCAAGTCGTCTGGAAAACCTTAGCTTGGTCATTTGAGAGGATCATTTTCATGAAGGCGCACGTGGAGCCCTGCACCTGCCCACACAGATGCACACGGGTTGCAGTAAGTCTGTGGTCGCGAGAATGGGATGTGCATGTCGACGGGTCCCCGACTGAAGAGAGAAATACCCGCAAACAGGAAACCCCACCGGGCGGTGATGCTTAGGGAAGATGGGTGTCCGTGCTCCACTTTTCACTTCTGAGAGGCCTGGGCCCGAGTCCCAGCGGACAGCGGACCCTTGAACAACACGGGTTTGAGCTGCCGGGTCCACTTAAATGCGGGTTTTCCTCCAGAGTAAATTCTGCAGGACTGCATGCTCTGCGGATGTGGAACCGCGGATACTGAGGGCCGACTGTAAAGTCACTCGTGGACTTTTCGACTGCAGTGGGGAGGGGTGGTAGGTGCTCCAATCCCGCGTTGTCCAAGGGTCACTGATATCCAGATCCCAGAGTCTGAGCCTCAGGCGTCCCCCCTCGTCCCTCTGGTCAACCAGGAGGCCGTGTGCAGGTCAGGGCATCCGGTCACCACAGGGAAACACAGGATCCCGTCCTCGGGTTTCCAAGTAAACAGCCTGTTGTTTTCAGGTGACTTGGATGCAGGGATGAACTGGTTTTCACAATTGACTGCGCAGCCTGGAGAGGTTGTGGTGCTGTCACTTCAGTTACTGTCATGCTCATTCGGTTCCCTGTGTTAGGGTAACACCGGTGCCACCTGGAAACCCGCTTGAGTCTGTTGGGCTTGATGGTTCTGGAGGGGATGCCCTTCCTCCGAGGATACACCTGCTACCCCCTCATTAGCCTGAACTTCTGCCTTTGACTTAGGCCTGCAGCCCGCAGCTGACCCAAAACTAACACCGCAGGGAACCAGGAGCCAGTGAAGGAGACCCAAAATTCTCCTCTGTGATGCGACCCAGAGCAAAAGTTCTAAGTTTAACACCTCTAGGTGTTTGAGAACTTGGAGGAGAGATGGCCTCTCTGGGCCTTGTTTCCATCTGCAAATGGAAATGACAATTCAGTTGTTCTAGATTCCTGGGGAACATAGGAGAAAAATAAACATGGTTTGGCCTGTAGGATCGGGCTTTAGTGTATTGGTCATTTAGCCCCCACCATGAGTAACAAGGCTTTGAAAGGGAGCCCTGATTGACTGCCTTATCATCAGAGGAAGAGAAGTGAACAAATAAGTGGATTTGGGCATCGGAAAATCAAATACCATAAGCATCTTTATAACCAACATTGTGTATGCAGTAATATACTTGATAACTATTTCCCAAAAGAACGAATAATGAATAAATCAACTCAATATAAATTAAAAATTTTTTAAAACAGCTGGGGCTTTAGTCCGCTTTGATGGCCTCTCACAGTTAAAGAAACAAAGGCCCAGAGAAATGAAGGCATTTGAGGATTTTGGAGATATTACTGGCCAAATACTTTATGATTTTTTTATTCATCAGTTTTAACTAGGATTTTATCATTTAACTTTGTATATTTTTTCCTTTTTATGCATTTCCTAGGTTGAGTCTCATGAATGTTTAATTTCTGTTTAAAAAATTTGTTGTATCTACATATATAAAATTCAACAAATTAGGCCTTCTTGCAACTTAAACAAATTATCTCACATAAGAAGACTAATACATTTAAAATCTACCTTTGGGGCAACATTTTGGCTTTACCTAATGAAAAATGCGCTATTTCACGTTTGGAGTATTTTCAGTTTCCTGGATATTTTATCTGTATAATGAAATTCGTAATTCATTCTTTTATAATTAACAGTTTCATTTTGTGCATTCTATAGATTTTATGCAAGCAAACATGCAAACCTTTATTGGTTCACAGATTCCATTCACTGTCATCTCATTTTAAATAAAAATTGGAAAGTATATGAATATAAATCTTTTGACTTAGGTGAGTGAACATTAATAAAAGATGCAACAAACTTGCAAAGATTTTAATCATCCATGGAACTAGGCCCTGAATAGCTGGGTAACATCTTTCAAACTCTGCAGTTATTTTGTTAGACAAACAGCTGATTCAAGTTCAAGCACCTTGTACTCTCAGTGCCTCCACCCACACGTCTTAGGGGTGAGCATTGGATTGTGCTGCTTTGTGTTGTTAAGTCTATATTAAAAGTACCTTTGAAAGTACCGTGGAGCCCTTTTGTTTAGAACAAAAAGCTTGTACTTAACACTGACTGCAAAGATCAAACCTGGCTTATCCACATGATCTCCATTGATTGTAATGTTTTCATTCTTCCCTCTTCTGATTGTAAGAAACTGAGTTGAAAGAGAAAAAGTAATGATAAAACAAAAGCATTTTCTTCTGTTTTTTGAGAGTGAATGTCTTTGTGCTGCAGATAAAATTATTCATTTTGTACACCTGTTGGGATTAACTATTTAAATGGAGCAGGAAAGTTTCATTCCCGTGACTTTCAGTCACAGAATGGAAGTTTGTGGGTGTAGACGGCCTTACTCCTGACCATCCCTGCGGTCAGCTGGAACCCTTCATGCCCTCAACAGCAAACTTCACCCAGGCTGCTTAGAGGAAAAATCTTCCCCCAACTTCTCACCCAGCAAGTGAGTGCCTACCCTACACTCAGCCCCTCGGAGTTCTGTGGGACCACTTGGGTTTTACGGCTGTATCTTAGTCCCTTCTGGCTGCTATGACAAGAATCCCGTGGCCTGGGTGCCTGTAAACCACAGGCATCTATGTCCCACAGCTCTGGAGGCTGGATGTCCAGGATCAAGGCACCGGCAGATTCAGTGTCGGGTGAGGCCCCTTCCTGGTTCACAGATGGTGTCTTCTCCCTGTGTCCTCAGTCGGGGAAGGGCTAGGGACACTCTGGGTCTCTGTTTTAAGGGCACTAATTCCATCACAGGAGCCCCACACTCATGACCTACTCACTTCCCAAAGGCCATTGGGGTTAGGTTTTGTCAACTGAAAAAAAAATTGCACAACCTAAAAGTTGAGAGTTATGTTTTATTTGGTGGACATACTGAGGACTTCAAGCCTAGAAGGCAGCATCTCAAGTGGCCCTGAGAAACTGCTCCAAGGAGGCCAGGGTATGTAGGAGTTTTTGCAACAAAAGGCAGGTAGTCGGAAAGTCAAAAGATTATTGTTAATTAAAGAAAACCAGGTATTCAAGTTAAGGAATTTAGTGCTTTTCTTTGTATGAGAAGAGGCAAGAGTCTGGCTGGGCTCACTGAAGTCGTTCCTTTGATGTGCACCTCAGCTGTCTGGGGCCAGTGTCCTGTGCTTCTCATCTGGAGTCTCCTCAGGGCTCGCTGTCGGGGTGCCTGCAGTCTGATGGCTGCTAGATGGCGGGCATTCCTTGTTTCCATCCTGAGTTCCCTCAGGACTCACCGTCGGGGTGGGAGGGGCTGCATTCGCTGATGACTGCGACATCCTTCATTTTCTGAAAGGGCAGCAACATTCTTAGTTCACAGTTTCAACCTATGGATTTGGGGGGGGACACACACATTCAGTCCCTGGTCCAGGACTGTGGCATGAGGAGGCCAGACGGGGGTCCCTGGTGTGGTGGCCTCGCGGTTACTCTGTCCGTTCAGGAGGAGCAGTGGCCGGGAGCCCCCGGTCTGTGGCGCCAGAGGTTGAGGTCAGGCAGGCAGGAGCTGGACTGCTGTCACCTTCAAAGTTGCCCTATGGGCTGTGGCTGATTTTCCACACTCTGCAGATGAGAAAATTTATCAGCTGATTTGAATCATCATCGTCTTCTTTTCCTTCTTCTTCCTTTTTTAACAAACTGGAAGGAATAAGTAAAGAAGGAAGCTGGTGGGAAATGTGAAAATCTAGAGGCAAAACCACACATTTCCTGGTCTCCCCCTGGGTCATGACTCTCAGGTCATCCAGGGCTGGTGACAGGGTTTTGCTCAAGGCAGCCGTTACTTGGGATCCTTGTGCTGAAAAAATAGAGTCCCTAGAAAAACATTTGTGCAGAAAATCTGAGACTCTCCCCACGGGCTGTCTCCCCCGGGCCCTGCAGTAATTGCCTATGTTTCTCTGGCAATGTGCTTGTCTACCAGAAACTGCATTTTAGAATAAAGGAGGTAGGGTAAGTCGTAGCATTATTCTAGTCTCCAAATGGTCGTTCTTAGGTCTGAGTTATATAAAAAGAAATTCAAATAAAATATATAGCAATTGAAACGTAGTCTAGCTGGCCCACAGAAAACAAACAAATCATTTGTCCCTCAGGTTAATGTAAGTCTGTGTCATCCTAGCAGAACTCTATTTTTCTCACTTTCTCTATGTCCTCAACTTAAGATTCATTTTCTTGTGACTTTTTGATTCAAACCAAAATGTCTTTTGTAACATTTGTACACAATGTCTAGAATTTTGCGGTTAGCTGGGATCAATCTTCATAAATGAGAGAGTCAAACACAGAGACATCCCTCAGTCAGAAGAGAGAATGCCAGTGGCTTTTCAAATTAGGAACAAAAGGGCAGAAAGATAGTATCCAGAGGTTAATGCGTGGAATATAATGACACATTGTTCCCAGGTGAATTAGCATATTAACCTTCTTTTCAAAATTCATTTGAAGGTAAAATAAATGGAATTGGTTTTCAGAACAGTTAATCAACTCCAATCTATTTGTCTGGACTCTCAACATGAAAATCTAATCGCAATAGTTGAATATATACTTAATTGCAAGGCCTTTTATTTTAGGAAGTGAAAGCCATGCTTAGCTCCTGTCTATTGGGAAAAAAAGAGACGTTATGATATTTTGGTAGTTGGATAATTTTTGGAGAAAGGTTTTACATTATTTTTAAAGCATTTTCCAAAAAGATGCTAATTTTACCCAAAGACAAATCAACCAGGAAGTGTAATAAATTAGATGATCAACTTCTGTTTTGTTGACAGGAACTGACCTCTTAATTTGCCATCTACAGACAGATGTGATTCTGAGTATTTGTTACATCCCACTAGATATCAGATCATTAGTTAAGCTAAGATGGCACAAATAAATTTCAAGACGATTATCTCCTACTCATGGATTTACGTGTTCTGGAAACCAGGCCGCTCTACAGTCAAGGAATTCAAAAAACATAACTTGAAAGACGGGCCTTCCCCCTTGACCGCCCACCACGCTGGACTCTTAGCTCTGTTTAAGGGGCTACAGTGAATCTCCACGAGCACCCGGTGGAGGAGCAGCGCCGTCCCCACCAGGCACATGGGTGCTGAACGCACGGGTCCGCGTGACATCGAGGGCAGAGTTTCCTGCTGCTGTTTCATTGGAAAAGCAACAGAAGCCCCTTCTGGCTGATATAAGCGAAAAAAGGACTTAGTGGAAAGATACTGGGAGGGTGTGTGCAGCGGCCAGAACCCAAACCGCACCCAGGGGGCCACAGGAGGCACTGGTGAGCACTGGAGCCCTCGACGCTGGGTGACAGCCAGGGCAGGAGTGTCGCCATGCCCTCTGCCTCACTGGCCGGGACACCCCCAGGCCCTCCATGTTACTCACTGCAGATCAAGTCCTAGAGGGGCCCAGTCACGCCTAAGCCACCTGCACACACCCCACTGGGGGTCAGTGCTGTCGCAGGTGCAGGTGTGCTGGATGTGGTGATTCTGCTGCTCTGAGTTAAAGCACAAGTGACTGTAGGTGCTCTGTGCCCAAGAGAACCAGGCAACCAGGATGTCTGCAGTCAGTGATTATTTTTATATTGAAAGGCACCAGAAAAAGTGAAGGCTCTAGTACTTATTTTGTATTTGCGGTGTACCAGATATGATAAACAAGCCACTTCAGAAAATCCTCAGAACAACCACGTAAACAGATCACAGGGAAAGTTGTACAGCCAGGTCTCTGGGCCCCCAGAACTTGTGTCCCCATCGGCAAATTTATGGGCATTTGCTCACGTGTGGGAGCTGGAACATGTGTGTTTACGTCCACGTCTTCAGAAGCTCCACTAAAACCAGTCACAGAATTGTCTGCACAGAGGTGTGACGGGGGGAGGGGGTGGGGGAGGACTTGCAGTTTCTGGTCCAGCCTGTAAGGAGCTCGAAAGTCATTACTCCTGTCCTGAAAACAACACAAGAGCTGAAAATCCACAGCTCTTCTGAGATCCATCAGAAAATTGAGGGCAAACTGCTGCCCCGAAATTGGAGAGACAGCAGCGGATAGACTTAAAACGTGATTGAGAACTGTTGGAAACTCAGCGTGGATAAGTTTGAGAGTTTAAAACTCCAGGGGGGACCAGTCTAGGGGCCCCCATACTCTTTTTCATGAGCTCTACCACCAGGAACCCTACCAGGTTCTCACAGTAAAGATCAGAGAAAAATCCCCTCCTGCTTCCAGCAGGGGGAAGAGAAAGTAGCCCTGTTGAAATATACCCAGAACATTGTTTCATTTGGGTTTTTTTGTGTTTTGTTTTTAAAGAGAAATTATTTTACCAGAGCCTAACCAACCTAACCCACTCCAGCCGCTTCTAGCCTTCCACCAAATTCCAACCTCTCTAGCCATTCTGTCTTACCTGAATTGGAGAGGGAACTGAATGCATTCATCACAGTCCAGGGCACAGGCTCACTGAAAGACAGACCTAATCACAGGACTAGAGAAGATTCCCATCCCCCCACACACACCTTACCTCCACATCAGTAGGGCTCCTGTGTAATAACAGGAATAAAATTGAAATAATTAAATGTCTCAGCACTTATGTAAGAAGTGTCTAGGGAAACCCAAAGACGACAGGGAGTTGAAAACAAGGACACACAGATGAAAACAGGACACAAGGACACAAACAGCTACAGCAAACGGTAAACACAGCCCAGCCCCTGGCAGATAAAAAGAAAACCTCACATGAAAGAACTATTTACTTCAGTTCCTTTACCCAGTGCATCATGTCTGATGTGCAACAAGAAATTACAAGGCATACTAAAAGTCAAAACAAAACACAGTTTGAAGAGACAGAGCCAGACTCAGATATGGCAGAGATGTTGGAATTATCAGACCAGGAATTTAAGACTATGACGAACATGCTCAGAGCCTGAATGAAGAAAGAGGACAACATGCACAAACATGGTAATGTAAGCAGAGAAGGAAACACTAAGAAAGAATGAAAAAGAAATCAAAAACACCATAGCAAAAATGAAGAGTGCCTTTGATGGGCTCAGCAAGAGACTGGACACAGCTGAGGAAAGAATCAGTGAGCTTGAAGAAATGTCAGTAGAAACTTCCAAAACCAAAATGCAAAAAACTTACCAAAAAAAGCCCTGAAAACTGAAAATCAGTTAATGTAATCCATCACATCAACAGGCTAAAGAAGAAAAATTATATGATCATATCAATAGATGCAGAAAGAGCGTTAACAAAACCCAACATTCATGCTAAAACCCCTCAGCAAACTAGGAATAGAGGGGAACTTTCTCTACCTACAAAATGTCTACAGCTGCCATAACACTTTTTTTTTTAAATAAATTTATTTCTTTTTTATTTAATTATTTTTGTCTGCATTGGGTCTTTGTTGCTGTGCATGGGCTTTCTCTAGTTGCTGCGAGCTGGGGCTTCTCTTCGTTGCAGTGCTCAGCCTTCTCACTGCAGTGGCTTCTCTTGTTGCAGAGCACAGGCTCTAGGCACGTGGGCTTCAGTAGTTGTGGCATGCGGGCTCAGTAGTTGTGGCTCGTGGGCTCTAGAGCACAGGCTCAGTAGTTGTGGCACACGGGCTTAGTTGCTCTGTGGCATGTGGGATCTTCACGGACCAGGGCTTGAACCTGTGTCCCCTGCATTGGCAGGTGGATTCTTAACTACTGCGCCACCAGGGAAGTCCCTGCCATCACACTTAATGGTGAGAAACTGGATGTCTTTCAGCTAAGATCAAGAGGAAGGCAAGGATGCCCCCCCATCTTGCCACTGCTTTTCAACATCATGCTGGAAGTTCTAGCCAATGCAATAAGAAAAGAAAAGGAAATAAGCCATATGCAGATAGGGAGGGAAGACATAACACTGTCTGTTCACAGATGAAATGATCGTCTATGTAGAAAAATCCCAAAGAATAATTTTTAAAAACTCATGGAACTAATAAGTGATTATAGCAAGGTTGCAGGATGCAAAGTTAACATAAAAAACTAAATTGTTTTCCATATATCAGCAATGAACAAGTAGAATTTGAAATTAAATACACAATATGATTCATGTACATTTTCACCCCCAAAATGAAATGCTTAAGGAATAAATCTAACTAAATATGTGCAAGATGTATATGAGGAAAAGTACAAAATTCTAATGAAAGAAATCGAAGAAAAAATAAATGGAGAGATAATTTATGTACATGGATAGGAAGATTCAATAGTGTCAAGATGTCAATTCTTCAGAACTTGATCTATAGATTCAGTGCAATCCCAACCAAAATCCTGTTATTTTGAGGATATTGATGGACTGGTTCTAAAGTTTATAGAGAGAAGCAAACAAACAAAAACCCAGACAAACAAACAAAAAATAGACAGAATCCAGAACAGCCAACACAACATTGAAGGAGAAGAACAAAATTAAACGACTAACACTCCCTGAATTCAAGACTTCCTATAGCACTACAGTAATCACGACAGTGTGGTATTGACAAAAGAGTAGGCAAATAGATCAATGGGACAGAATAATATCCCAGAAATGGAACCACACAAATATAGTCAACAGATTTTTGCCAAAGAAGAAAAACAATTCAATGGAGAAAGAATAGTCATTTCAACAAATGGTGCTGACACAACTGGACTTCCACATGCAAAAAAAGTAAGCTGGACACAGACTTTACACCCTTTACAAAAATATACTCAAAATAAATCAGAGATCTAAGTGTAAAGAGCAAAACTATAAAACTCCTAGAAGATAACATAGGAGATAATCCAGGTGACCTTGGGTTTGGTGGTGACTATTTAGATATACCAAAAGCATGATCCATGAAAGAAAAATTTGACAAGTTTAATTTCATTAAAATTAAAAACTGCTCTATGAAATATACTGTTAAGGGAATGAAAAGACAAGCCACAGACTGGAAGAATATCTTTGCAAAACACATATCTGATAAAGGGCTTGTATCTAAGATGTACAAAGAACTCTTAAAACTCTACAATAAGAAAACAAGCAAGCCAATTAAAAAAATGAACAAAAGATCTGAACAGACACCTCATCAAAGAAGATATTCAGATGGAAAATGAGCATATGAAAAGATGTTTACCCATCCTAAGTCATTAGGGAATGGCAAATTGAAAAAAAAAGAGCTACCATTACTCACCTATTAGCCTGGCTAAAATTGAAAGCACTGACAACACCAAATGCTGGTGAGGATGTGGAGCAACAGGAACTCTCATCATCTCTGGTGGGGATACAAATGGTGCAGCCACTTTAGGAGATAGTTTTGTTTTTTACAAAACTAAACATACTCTTACCCTATCATTCAGTAATCACATTTCCTGATTTTTACTCAAAAGAATTGAAAACTTATGTCCAACACAAAACCCTGCACACAGATGTTTAAAGCAGCTTTATCCATAATTGCCAAAACTTGGAAGCAACCAAGATGTCCTTCAGTAGATGAATGAATAAATAAACTGTGGTGCAGCCAGACAATGGACTATTATTCGGCTAAAAAGAAATGAGCCTTCAAGCCATGAAAAGACACGGAAGAACCTTAAATGCATATTACTAAGGGAAAGAAGCCAATCTGAAAAGCCTACACACTGTGTGATTCCAACTATAAGACATTCTGGAAAACGCCAGAAGTATGGAGACAGGAAAAAGATCAGTGGTTTCCAGGGGCTGGGGAGAAGGAGGGATGAGTAAGTGGAGCACAGAGGACTCTTAAGGCAGTGAAACGACTCTGTATGGTATTGTAATTATGGATACATGTCATTATATGTTTGTCCAGACCCACATAATGTACAACAGCAAGAGGGAGCCCTAATGTAAGCTATGCGCTTTAGTCAATAATGATGCATCAGTATTGGTTCATCAATAGCAACGGGTAACCAACCATACTAATAACAGATGTAAATTACAGGGAAAACTGGAGGGAGAGAGGGAGTATGTGGGCACTTTCTGGCCCATTTTTCTGTGAACCTGATCTAAAAGATAAAGTCTATTAAAATTTAAACAAACTATTAAACACACTATTTAAACAAAAAACTATTGCATACATACAGTATGACTCCAATTATATGTATAAACATTGGGAAAATATACCAAAATGTTAATTATGGTTGCCTCTGAATAGTGGATTATGGACTGTTTTGATTTTCTTCTTTATTTATACTTTATTGAATTTTCTTATTTTTATGCAATGAGAATATGACTCTTTAATCATTAAAAAAACAATAAAAGTGGTTCATTATGTTTTATTTAAATAAGATACATAGTTTCACAAGTATAACTGTACTTTGGGGACAATAGAAAGGAATGTTTGAAGTTGTTACTGTCCCAGAAAATCAAGGGACCGTGTTTCCTGTTATTACACAGAACACCAAGACACGTGCCCCAAAGAGCTGACACTAAAATGAGAACAGATGTTGGACAGATTCATGTGTGTGTCTCTAGTTCAAGGAAGTCATTACACAGGTAACAGTGTGGTGTTACCTGAGAAAAGGACACAAGAAAGCACCCCGTTGTTTTGACTCCACTGCTATGGAATAAGCTCCAGGGAACCAGCCATGAGGACGCGCTTGACTCTCTTGGATTCTGTGGACCGCGGGGTGTGTTTCCAGGTAGAGAATCGCTGCTCGTCCACCTGCAGGTTCACAGATTCTCTTGTCTGCACGGAGCAGTGTTCTGTGCACTCACTTCTCCTCAGCACTTTGAGAGGGTTAAGTGGTTGTTTCTTTTCATTGTGTTGGGTGAGGTTGGAGGGTCTTAGGCAATAGTCGTCTTTTGTTTTTTGCTTTGGGGCTTATGTCCTTTGTTTTCCCAAGTCCGTCACATCTGCTTCAGAAGCCTTGACATGAGGGCGAGAGGGGCTGCTGCTCTGAGCCCCCAGGGCTCTGTAATTGCGTGACTGTCACTGCCGGGTGACCATGCTGCGTGGGTGGGGAGCTCTTGTCTTAGGACGGCTGGAGTTCAGGATGACATCGGGTAGCAAGCAGGCCCTCACAGCGATCCAGGTGGACCGATTTTAGGTGTACACTGTGTTAGGTGGAGTGAGTGATGGTGGAGCTGGGGTAGGGGGGAATCCACATGGCATCTAAGGTCTAATCATAGCGGGGGCACCGGTACAGGGACAGCTGTGGCACGAGGTTAACCACTTCATCAACTAGTCCTGGCCCCACCAGACCCCTCCCTCTGTGACCTTGAGTAAACCACTTCCCCTTTTGCATTCTCAAGCAAAATGAGGGGTTGGATTAGCTCAGTGGTTTTCAAACTATTTTTGGCCCACAGACCCCTATGTTTAAATGAAACTTAATTATACAGAAACCAGCCTAGAAAGGAGATAAAGGAGGAACAGCTCTGTTCTAAGCAGGAGTAGTGACGCCCCTCAAGGGCACACGGAGAACAGAGGTTAAGCTCGTGGGATCACATGATGTCTAATCTCCTTGAAGCCGTAACACACCATGTGGGAGGATGTCTTGTCATATGTCAGTCTGGGGTCTCCTGCATCTAGCCGACCACACACTACTCTTTTCAAACCCACCAGATACTAAGAGAAGCAGCTAGAACGGAGATGAAATGGTACCTAGGGTCAAAGCAGGTGGGTTAGTCCTAACCCACCCTGACTCGGTCCTGATGTGGGACAGAGCCCCAGCTCTCTGGCTCTGTGAAGAGCACACAGTGTCTTGCTGACCTTACAGAGGGTGGAGGGGTGCAAATCAACGGCCAAATTGGTGGTGTTTGCAAATCAACTCAGCATCAGTGGGGCATCGGTTATGAGAGGTGCAGAAGAGAATGCAGAAATAATTAAGAGATGGTCTGATCTGATGTCACCATTACAAAATCTATACGGATGTAAGGTACTGTCTTTATTTACAAATCAAAATGCACAATGAAAGAAACTTTTTTTTATTAACCACTCTTACCATGGTGTACATTACACCCCATGGTTTATTTATTTTATAACTGGAAGTTTGTACTTTTTGACCCCCTTCACCCATCCCCCCAACCCCCCAACTCCCACCTCTGGCAACTGCCAATCTGTTCTCTGTGTACATGAGCTCAGGTTTTTTGTTGTTTATTTGTTTGTTTTGTTTGTTTGTTTGTTTTTGCAGTATGCAGGCCTCTCACTATTGTGGCCTCTCCTATTGCGGAGCACAGGCTCCAGACATGCAGGCCCAGCGGCCATGGCTCACGGGCCCAGCCGCTCCGCGGCATGTGGGATCTTCCTGGACTGGGGCACGAACCCCTGTCCCCTGCATCGGCAGGCGGACTCTCAACCACTGCGCCACCAGGGAAGCCCTGTTTGTTTTTATTTTTGTTTTAACATCTTTATTGGGGTATGTTTTGTTTTTCATTTCACATATGAAATCCTACAGTATTTGTCTTTCTCTGTCTGACTTATTTAATTTAGCATGACACCCTCAAGGTCATCCATGTTGTTGCAAATGGCAAGATTTCCCTCTTTATTATGACTGAATAATATTCCATTGTGTATATATACCACATCTTCTTTATCCGTTCATCCTCAGTGGACGCTTTGGTTATTTCCATATCTTGGCTGTTGTAAAAATGCTGCAATGAACATGGGGGTACGGATATCTGAGTTAGTGTTTTCATTTTCTTTGGATAAAGGCCCAGAAGTGGAATTGATGGATTATATGATAGTTCTAGTTTTAATTTTTTGAGGATAAACCTCATTGTGTGAGTTTGAACTGAAATCTTATGGGACATAGAAGAAAAATTCAGGAACATTTGTAAAGCTGCTTCCTAGAAAGGATCTCGTCCAAGATAAAGATTATAATGCAGGGCTTCCCTGGTGGCACAGTGGTTGAGAGTCCGCCTGCCGATGCAGGGAACATGGGTTCGTGCCCTGGTCCGGGAATATCCCACATGCCGCGGAGCAGCTAGGCCCGTGAGCCATGGCCGCTGAGCCTGCGCGTCCGGAGCCTGTGCTCCGCAACAGGAGAGGCCACAACAGTGAGAGGCCGCATACTGAAAAAAAGAAAAAAGATTATAATGCAAAAAAACCAAAAATGAAATATTTACCATTCCTGAAAGATTTAACTGTCCTTTATCTTTATTTGTGAATAAAGGGACACAGCTCTAATTTCTTTCCTCAGAAATGATTTACTAGGACTTCTGCTCATGGGAATATGTACTTTTTCCTATTCCTCGCACTAAGTTCAACTAAAAACCCTACACTGTATAAAGGAAACAAAAGACAACTCTGAAAGACGGAGAGAAGAGACGGAATAGGGACTCCAGGAGCTGAGGAATGTCAACTGGGTTGTCTCATAGGTCCCAGAAAAAGCCAGAGGCCTGGAGACACCAAGAGTGCAGACTGTAAATGCCCAACAAAGGCTGCTCTCCTAACCAAAGATCCAGGGAGGGGGGTAGAAAGACAGAGAACTTTAGACAGTGACTCTCAAACACCACAGAAAAAACTGTGGCCACAGCCCCACCCATGCCCACGCCCAGCAAGGCCTGGAAGAGCAGAGACGCCCACCCTTGGGAATCCGCTAGGTGGTGCCGTAACCTCTCCTCAGATGTGATAAAGCTGGTGACCTCTACCGAGACTGACAAAGAACCAGAGAAAAGACACAAGTGATGAACATTAGGAAGAAACAGGGACATCACTACAGACCCCACAGACATCAAAAGGACAGTAAGGGAACACTGTGAACAACTGCAGACACATGAATTTGACAACTTCGATGAAAGAGACCAATTCTGCTAAAAACGTAAACTACCACAATTCACCGAATATGAAATAAATAATTTGAGTAGCCCTATAACTATTACGGAGATTGAATTCATAATTTTAAAGCTCCCCTAAAAGAAGTCTCCAGGCCAGATGGTTTCACTGGAGAATTCTACCAAATATTTATAAAAAAATTAACACAGATCCTACAAAATCTCTTTCAGAAAATAGAAGAGGGAATACTTCCTAATTCATTTTATGAAGCTAGTGTTACCCTGATGCAAAAATCAGACAGACAGTACACAGAAAGAAAACTACAGGCCAACATCCCTCATGAATGTAGATGAAAAATTCTTAACAAAATATGAGCAAATAGAAGTCAGCAATATATTAAAAGAATTATAAACTAATGACCAAGTAAGGTTCATTTCAAGATAAACATACAAAAATCAATTGTAGGGAATTCCCTGGCGGTCTGGTGGTTAGGACTCAGCGCTTCCACTGCTGAGGGCCTGGGTTCGATCCCTGGTCAGGGAACTAAGATCCCACAAGCCGCACGGTGCAGGAAAAAAAAAAATCAATTGTATTCCTGTATACTAGCAATGAACACCAAAATTAAAATACAATACCATTTATAATAATTTAAAAATTGTGTGTAAATGTAACACATCATCTATAGGACTTGTATGCTGAAAACTACACAACACTGATAAAAGAAATCAAAGAAGATCTAAATAAACAGAGATGTTATTAATGGATTGGAAGACTGAACATAGTTAAGATGTCAGTTCTCCCAAAATTGATATACAGTTTTAACAAAATTTCTATCAAAATCCCAACAAGATTTTTTTGAGATATAGACAAGATTATTCTCAAATTTATACGGAAAGACAAACTAGAATAGCTAAGACAATTTTGAAAAGAAAAGAGAATAAAGTGAGAGGAATCATTCTATCCAGTCTCAAGAACTTATTTGGTAACTACAGTAATCAGGACTGTGTGATATTTGCTGAGGGACAGACCCATGGATCAAGGGACCAGGACAGAGAACCCAGAAATAAACCCACACAAATACACCCAATTGATTTTTGACAAGGATGCAAAGATGGCCTTTTCAACAAAAGCTACTGGAACAACTGGACATGTACAGGCAAGAAAATGAACTTCAACCCAAGTGTCCCACCTCATTCAACAATTAACTCAAAGTGGATCATGGACTAAAATGTAAAACATGAAACTATAAAAATTTTGGGAAAAAATACAGGACAAAATCTTTGGGATCTAGAGTTAGGCAAAGAGTTCTTACACTTGACACCAAAAGTATAGAGGAAACAATTTACAAATTGGATTTCATCGACATTTTAAAACTTTTGCTCTGTGAAAGCTCTTCCTAAGAAGATGGAAAAACAAGCTGCAGAATGAGAGAAAATATTCCCAAACCATAGATCCAACAGAAGACTGATACCTAGAATATATAAAAATGCTCAAAGTTCAACAGAAAAAAAAAAAGTCCAATTCGAAAATGAGCAAAAGATCTGAAGAGACATTTTGCCACAGAGGATCTGCAGATGTCAAGTCAGCCTGTGGGAAGATGTTCACCCTCGTTAGCCAGGAGGGAAATGCGAGGTGGAACCAGAGCAAGAAAGCGCTGCACACCCATCAGAGGAGCTAAGTGAGCAGCGACAGCCCTGCACACGTGGGCCTGGGGCCCTGGCTCACACTCATGCTGGCGGGGGTGTGACATGCTGCAGACACTGTGGAATCATCCTGGCAGGTCCTTTAAAAACTAAACTTGTGATTACCCTAGATGCAGTGGCCACGGTCCTGGGCACTCATCCCAGAGAAATGGAGGCTGGCGACTTCACAGAGCCTGCACACAGCAGTTTATAGCAGCTTCACTCACAGGGGCCGGGCACTGGGGACAACCCAGGAGCCCCTCAGTGGCTGAAGGGCTAACCAGAGTGTGCCACATCCTTCCACGGATTCCACGGGATTCCACGCACAGCAGAGGGGACGGATGTGGTACCCACGACAGCCTGGCGCGTCTCCAGGGAGTCCTGCTGTTGGAAAGTGTTAGCCCAAAGGTTAGAGATGCAGGACTCCACTACGTCATGTTCTTGAGGTGACGAAACTGTGGAAATGGACGCCGGGGCGGGGGTGAGGGCAGCGCGGAGGTCTGCCCCTCCCGGGGTGGCCACTCCAGGTCCATCGTGGATGGAGGCCCACGTCTGGGTGGACGGTGGGCTGTGGTTTCACGATGCTCCTGCTGGAAGAAGCCTCCCTGCATTCTTATGACCACCTGTGAATGTACTATTACCTCCAAAATCAAAAATTTAATTAAAAAGATAAATTGCTAAATTCCTGTCTACGTAGCCTTCGCTCATCTAATTTTGAAAGGTGTTAGATACAATGAAAATATGACATATACTTCCTCTAAAGCACGTTAAGTGTTTCTTCAATCTGGAGATTCTAAAGTGCTCTCAAGAGTCATCTCTGGAACATCCGCTGTGATTGCACCAGAAAAAAAAGAAATCCTTTGAGTTTCGTGGAGCCTCAGCTGTGTGTAGGAAGTCCTGTTCCCATTTCCACAGAAGCCAGGAGAGACTGGTTTGTTTTTTCTGTGGTGTCATTTTTGCTGCCGTGAATCGTAATGCAGTGAAGTCTCATTAAACCCATGATGCGTGGTGGCCTAGAATTTGGTGGAAGGCAGATCCATCTCAGAAGGGGCGTGACTGTCGCAAGTTCCTGGGGGGCTGTCACAGGAAAGAGGGGTGCCTTCCTCGAGCCTCAGAGGGCAGAGCTGGCCTGGGGGTGGCTGTCTTCTTCCCCAAACAAGGAAATTTCCCGAGGCCAGAGCAGCAGGAAGGAGGTCAGCTCACAGGACGTTTGCGATGGGCCAGCCCTGGGGCTGGAAGCTGGGGGCTCTCTGCAGCCCTGACCTCCCTCCATCCTCTGACCTGCACTGAGCCATCGGGTCTGGAGGCTGGGCTGTGTGCCCACTGCCCGCCTGGAGCTGTCACCAGAGCCGTGAGGGGACAAGGCCCCGCCCCCCAGCCCCACTGACATCTGAGTCGAGTTTCTCAGCTTCAGGACCCTGGTTTCCCAGTCCTCCCGCTGGGCTCTGGGTTCAGGGATCCTGACTCCGGGGCCTGGGTGATACCTCAGGGCGGCGGGGACACTGCTCCCCTGATCCTAAGGGACACTTCTTGTCAGAAACCACTGGTCTGTGTGCAGCCTTGAGAGGATGGGGGCGGGAGAGAGATAGGGAGACAGAGAGAGAGAGACAGAGGCAGAGAGACAGACAGAGACAGAGGCAGACTGTCAGCAAAAGCACTCCGGTCTCTCGTGTCCATCTGTCTCCCGTCTCCTCTCCCTCCTGCCCTCCCTGAAAGCCTCCTCTAGGATGCCCGTGACTATCTCTGAATCACTAATCGTGGGTTTGACTCTGTGTGGAGCTTCCCCTCAGCAAATGCTTGCAGTTGCTGCCCTAGAAAAACAGAATGAACGAAGGTGCAGGGACCCCCCCAGGGCTGGGGTTCATTCCTGGGGCAGAGCTGTCCGGCCGAGGCCCCTTCCCAGCCCTGTGCTGCGTGTCTGAAGCCTGGGCGCCTGCGTGTGCTGCTCTGGCCGGGGGGACAGGACAGCAGGGGAGAGGGGAGAGAGTTGGCTTAGGCCCGAGGTGGCGTCCACGTGGTTGCCCTGGACAGAGTTCTGGGAGCTGGACAGTGTCTGCGGTCGGTGTGGGAAGGCCCAGGACGTCTGATGATACTGGAGGGTTAGGGGCCATCAGAAGCCCCATTGGGGCCGACTTGGGAAACGTGGGGCCCGTGTGAGGGACAACTTGGTGCCGGTTGATGCAGGCAGACCCTCCTCTCTGCCCACCCCCCTGCTCCTCCCCTGGCCCCACCCCCACCCCTGGAACTCCCTGAGTCCCCTCCCCTCCCCATGTCCCCACGGGCTCCCTGAGTCCCCTCCCCCTCCTTTTGTCCCCAGGGGCTCCCTGAGTCCTCTCCCCTCCCCCTGTCCCCAGGGCCTCCCTGAGTCCCCTCCCCACCCCCACCCCTGGAACTCCCTGAGTCCACTCCCCTCCCCCTGTCCCCAGGGGCTCCCTGAGTCCTCTCCCCTCCCCCTGTCCCCAGGGCCTCCCTGAGTCCCCTCCCCTCCCCCTGTCCCCAGGGGCTCCCTGAGTCCCCTCCCCTCCCCCGTCCCCAGGGCTTCCCTGAGTCCCCTCCCCTCCGCCTGTCCCCAGGGCCTCCCTGAGTCCCCTCCCCTCCCCCTGTCCCCAGGGCCTCCCTGAGTCCCCTCCCCTCCCCCTGTCCCCAGGGCCTCCCTGAGTCCCCTCCCCTCCCCCTGTCCCCAGGGCCTCCCTGAGTCCCCTCCCCTCCCCCTGTCCCCAGGTCCTCCCTGAGTCTGTCCATCCCCTCTGAGGCTTTGGGGTCTTGTGCTGTGTGGTGACCTGTGTTCTGGGAAAAGTCTGGATCGGCAGAGGAGAGTTCGGTGTGAGGACCCACCGTGACCACAGTTTGCTGGGGGCCCAGAATTAATCTCTTTATTTATTTATTTATTTATTTTTGGCTGCATTGGGTCTTTGTTTCTGCGCGGGCTTTCTCTAGTTGTGGCGAGCAGGGGCTGCTCTTCATTGCGGTGCGCGGGCTTCTCATCGTGGTGGCTTCTCTTGTTGCGGAGCATGGGCTCTAGGCACATGGGCTTCAGTAGTTGTGGCTCGTGGGCTCTAGAGCGCAGGCTCAGTAGTTGTGGCCCGCGGGCTTAGTTGCTCCACGGCATGTGGGATCTTCCCGGACCAGGGCTCGAACCTGTGTCCCCTGCATTGGCAGGCAGATTCTTTTCCACTGTGCCACCAGGGAAGTCCCAGAATTAATCTTTTAGATGCCCTGAGATTCAGTCTGTTGACCCACAAGGTGGACAAATGCCCATCATGTCATCATGTGAAGATAATATTTATCACAGTACTTTGTGAACTGTGAAAAGTACAAGCTTTAAAAAATTAATATTTAAAACCTTTTTACCCGATCCTCGTGAGTCTGTAGCGTCAACACACTTTTCTAAAGCTCTTGTGTATTTGGCATCTTTTATCACGTCTGTGTTTCCACAAGTTTCTCTGCACCACTAATATGGACGCGGGAAGTACCAGGGTGAAGAGTGAGCTCCTGGGAATAACGGATTTCATGCCCTGTCCACCCGACGTCGGACGACACCCTGGCACCCTTTGTGCTGGGTTTTCTGGCCGACGCTGGTTGGATGAGATGGAGGTGGTGAGCAAGCTCCCCCCTGGCGGGTCCTGAGCTGGAAGAGACACAGTAATGCTCATCTCATGAGCTGCTGCTTCACCTGAGCACCAGCTTCTCACTCTGAGCACAGAGGCTTCACTCTGGTCCTGGAGCACGGTGCTCAGAGCAGGACACAAACCACCCCTCAGCCCCCACAGCCCCTCCCTCCGCCTGATCGCACCTGTGCCCCCACTTCTTCCCCTCATCCCCGCCCCCTCCCCATTTCCCCGGATGAGCAATGGGGCCTCATTCCCTCTGCTCCCCACCCTCCTGGGGCAGCAGTCACCAGCTCAGGTTATGCCAGGTTGGGCGTTCCGTGTCCACCTGGCCGTGGTCGTGGCCGTGGTCCTGCAGGGCTGCATCTGCTGAGCCACAGAGAGCACCGTGGTCGCCTTCATGTGCATTCTGTTGCCCTTTGGAGCTCGTAACTGTTGCATTTTTGTTGTTATTTGCTCAGATTTCTATGAAGCCACCACCACGTTAGCCACACGCTTTCTGACTTGCTGTCAAGTCGAGAGCATCGGGTGACCCAGCGGTTCTGGCCCGCCCCCCCCCCACACCCGGTCTCCGCTGCGTGGCTGTCACCACCCGGTTCCACCCTTCCTTCCTTCCTTCCTTCCTTCGTCTCCTCCTTCCCTGGTGGGTATCCTGGTGTCCCAGCGCCATCTGATTACTACTCTTCTTTCCACATCAGATGTTCTGGCTCCCTAACGAAAATCCAGATATACAATTTTAGAGTCTGTAGATAATTTTATCTCCTCCTGCCTAATTTTTATACTGTGTTTTCTTTCTTTTATATCCAATTGCATGGACTGGTACCTCCAGTATAATGTTATACAATGGTGCTAGTACTGGGTATGTTTGCTTTTTCTTGATTTCAGTGGAAGTACTCTCCTATGAAGCATGAGAATGTATTTTATACTTGATATATTTCTTAATGGTAAGGAAACATTCATCTATTTCATTTTATTCGGGTTTTTTTTGTTTGTTTGTTTTTTGTTTTTTTGTGATACACAGGCCTCTCACTGTTGTGGCCTCTCCCATTGCGGAGCACAGGCTCTGGACGCGCAGGCTCAGCGGCCATGGCTCACGGGCCCAGCCGCTCCGTGGCATGTGGGATCTTCCCAGACCGGGGCACGAACCCGTGTCCCCTGCATCGGCAGGCGGACTCTCAACCACTGTGCCACCAGAGAAGCCCTATTCGATGTTATTTTAAAGAATGTTTTTAGAAATACTTTTTTAACAATTCTGAAGATGACCATAGAATTTCTTCTTCGGATTATTAATACAATGGATTATATGAATAGATAACTGTTACAGACCCATCGTAGCATTCCTTGATCACCTTGTGTTATTACTAATGTGCTATTAACTTTGTTTCTATATTTCATTTACATTTTTATATTGATGTTTATAGGTGGGTTGTTGAAAACCTGTATTTTCATTTGGTGCAGTCTTTAGGTTTTAATCACTAATGTTATATGCACTTTGTAGAAAACGTTGGAAGTTTACTTCCCTTCCCAGCGCTCTGGAAGCGATTTCAAGCTGTTGGAGACGGGTCTGTTCTGCCACAGCAACAGAGCCATGAAAAGACAGCTCGTCACCTGATTCCAGGATGAAAGTTCTCTATACATGTAAACTATAATCTGGGGGGAAATTTGACTGATAAGCCAAGGCTGCACCAGGTGGGAATTTATGACTTTTTGATTCCCCGAAAAGATTGAAGTAGAAATGAAAATTCTTCGTGTCCAAACGGGAGTCAAGGTTAACGATACATGGGAAACACAACTTATGACCCACAGTCATTACAAGTGTGGTTCATTCTCATCCCCCTGCGTCCTGCGTCCACCTGTGGCAGGTGCTTCTGTTCGGGCCACCGGCCAGTGGTGCCTGTGGACTTGACAGACTTCAAGGACCACAAGCAAGTTGTGTGTGAGCTGGGGCACACCTAGCGTGTATGGTTTACCCATCAGGTCAGTGGGTAACGTTGTGTGGACTCAGGCACCTGAGTCCATGGGCTGCGTACAGGGGTGTGTCGCCCAAGGAGGGGTTCGGGCTCCTGTGTCCTGAGATCCGGGAGGAGTGTGGTCATGGCTTGAAGCAGACACCAAGGCTGTTTGGCTGTCTGTGGGGACTGGGTCAGCCTGCAGGAGGCCGATGCACATGCACGGTCTGCCATCAGGCCTGGGAAACGCCAGCAGTGTAGGGGCGGGAACCCCTGCTCAGACACCGCCGGAGGGTGGGGTTCCCTCGGGCTCCAGGCTGTGTATTTTCTACCCTCATTTGTTCGTCTAGTCTCCGGAGCAGAGGGCTGCGCACAGCGTTTCTGCCGCTGTCCCGGCTTCTCCCTCCCATGTTTCTGGATTCGTCCCCTTCACTCGAGGCCCCTGTCCATCTCCACTCATCATGGCCCTGCCTGCTGTGGGCTTGAAATCCGCCCTCAAATGTGTGTGTGGAGTGTGAGCTCCCAGGGGTGGGGATTTCCATCTGCCCCGTCGCTGGTGTTCTGAACACACTGTGCACCCCAGGAAATGTTTGCCGAGTGGCTCTGGGGCGCTCCGTGTGTATGTGTTAATTTCATGGATGGCCGGAATGGTTGACACCGTTCTTCTTTGACTCCTTTTTTGTCTCCACGTTTTAAACATCTGTCCGTGTGCTGTGTGAACACCTGGGTTCCCTCCAGTGCGTCCGACCTGCAGGCGATATGTGCCCTTGGGCGCGTCCCCTCTTGCGCCTGGGCCGGCTGCCCTTGCGTTACCGCTGGCGGCTGCGCCAGAACTTCCTCCGCCCCCGCTGTTGTCACCAGCATCCGACGGGGTCCAACTTGCCAAGCTTTTCAGAACCGACGGGTGTAGCATGGTGTCTGGTTGCTAGTTAGTGCTGCGTTTCTCTTACCTCCCGGGACTTAGAGGAATTCTGCCCACGGAGCATCCGTGTTCCCTCTTCTGTGCACCCGGTAGCAGTTTCCTGTGGCCGCCACGACAAGTTCCCACAGACACAGCACTCTTATTCCGCTGCAGGTCTGAGGGTGGAGCCTAAAAATGGGCTTCCCCTGGGGGTTCCGGGGAGAATCGGCTTCTCTGGCTTTTCCAGCTTCTAGAGGCGCCCACACTCCTGGACAGTGGCCCCGAGCCTCTCTGCCTGTTCTGTCCTCACGGCTCCTTTCTGACGTCCACCCCCCTGTTAGAAGGACCCTCCTGATTACACTGGACCCACCCAGACGATCCAGGGTGAATAACACCTGCAGCGTCCCTCTCATGTGATGACATAGTCGTAGATTCTGGGCATTGGGACCTGAACTCCTTTGAGTGGGGAGCTGTGCTCATTACGCCCACCACAATTGCCATTCCAAATCACTTGCAAATTTTTCTGTTGAGTTTTTTGTCTTTTTCTGGATGATTTGCGGGAGCTCCTTGTATATTTTAATATAATATTATCCTGGTTGTGTGACATACGCATGGCATGAGTCTAGGGTAAACTTCACTGAATATAAGTTGCTGAGGTTGACATAAGTTCTGTCTTTCTTTCAACTTTATAGATGGTGTTTTGGGATTCTTGTTTAAAAGGCTTTCCCCACCTGTAAAGATCCTTGCTATGATTGTCCTACTTTCACTTTTCCCGTTTGAGAATTAGTCTGTCTGCAGCCTACCTTTGCATCAAGGTTGTAATGAGGCAGTACTGCTACTCTTACCCATGCAGTCATTTTCTCCTCACACAGACTAAATGACCCACTATTCCCCACTTGCTTTGTGATGTCTCCTGGATCGTCTATCTGGGTCACTGTTTAAACTCTCCTCGTTCCATTCGTCTGTGAAAATGTTCCTGTGTCAGTACGATACTGAATTTTTAAAAAAGAGTTTCATCATTGAAAATTTAAAACAATTACTAGAGAAGAGGGCAGTACAAATACCCCCATAGTCCCTGCCCAGCTTCCACAATGATGGGTCCTTGCTACTTGTATTGTGACTTATCTTCCCTCCTTTGTCCCCTTTTAATAGAAATCACATTTACTAACAGGCATTTCTGCTTTCATATTAGTTTAGAATAAATTGTTGAGGTCAACAGAAAATCCAGCCAGAAGAGGAAAATTCATAGCTTCAGACACTTGTAATAATAAAAAAGAATGACTGAGGATAGATTAATTAAGCATGTGACTCAAAAAGCTGGGGAAAGAACAAAAAGTAATCTGAAGGGATGCAGAGGGAAGGAATTACTACAGATAAAAGCAGAGTTTAGGGCTTCCCTGGTGGCGCAGTGGTTGAGAGTCCACCCGCTGATGCAGGGGACACGGGTTTGTGCCCTGGTCCGGGAAGATCCCACATGCCGCGGAGCGGCTAGGCCCGTGAGCCGTGACCACTGAGCCTGCGCCTCCGGAGCCTGTGCTCCGCAACGGGAGAGGCCACAACAGTGAGAGGCCCACGTACCACCAAAAAAAAAAAAAAAAAAGCAGAGTTTAATGAGAGGGAAAGGGGGTGACAAACATTCTTTGGAAAACAGAGTAGATAAATCATTAGATGGCCTCATCCAGGCAACGTGGGGAGGCACAAATACACAAATGGCAAAGGCTGCGGTGAGAGTGACAACAGGAACACGAAATGTAAAGCATCCTAACGGGTCAGGTGCTCCGTGCGGCTCAGATCTGCTTGGAACCCGCGTGGCTGCTCAGACACAGAGGCAGGGGCTGGGCTTCCGTTCCTGGTGAGGCCTCTTCCTGGCCTGAGGACGGCACCTGACCTCCGCCTCTTCTTACAAGAGCACTGATCCCACCTCGGGCGCCCCCCTCCTCACTCCCACCCGGGGGTGCACTTGGGGGACATTATGTCCAGAGCACCAGGGTTCCTGCGCCCGCCACCTCTCTCTGGGGCCCTGTCTGCGGAGGGGACGTGAGGGGCCAGCACTGCAGCCGGCAGCCCACTTGGCGACCCCAGAGCTAGGGGACCCGTGAGGGTTTCTGAGCTGCCCGCGGCCTCGGGGCAGGATGCTCCCGCACTGTGTGCAGCGAACGCCCCGTCGGGACACGCGGCACTTCTGTGATCATCTCTGGGCCAGGGGCTACAGCCCGTCCATCTCCCTGCTGACCCCGTTTTGTGGGAAAACGTCTGAGCTTAGGCCGTCTGCCCACCAGGCTGGGCGCCGAGGCCCTGCAGGGGCGGGGGCTGCGGCGCCTCAGCGTCTGTCACGGCCGGAGCCTCGCGGGGCTGGGTCCCTGCCGAGGTCGCATGCGGATAAATGCGCTGGCCTGAGGGAGGGCCCGCGTTCCAGCACTGAGGTCTGCACCACACAGCTTTCCCTCGAGAGGAGCGACAGGGAGGGGTGGAACGTTAGTAACCACAAGCCGGACAGTCGGGTTCATCAACTTTCGGGCTGCACGCCGCTGTCTTGGCTGCTTGGGGGACACAGGTCCCGGCGGTGCCTAGAAAAGCCCCCTTCCGTGCCTGGACAAGGGAGCGCCGTTGGAGGAGCCCAGCAGGGACAGGGCGTGGCGACAGCCGCCTCCTGTGCCCCGGGCCACCGTCTGTCCATCGCGGGGCGTCCAGGATGGGCTCTGGGCTGGCTGGGCATTTTAGGTGACATTTGCTGCAGATTATTTTCTACAAACAAGTAACAGGCTGTCTCTGGCTGGTCCTCAGGGGGAAGCAGGGACAGAATCAGGGCAGCGGTCATTGACGATCCAGTCCTGGCTGCTTGGTCGACTGTCGTGGGCCTGGTGTTGGGCTTCCTGGACTGTTTGCTGGAGACACAGCCTGACCTCAGCAGGGCCCTGGGCAGGTGAGTGCAGAGGGCGGGCTGGTCTCAGGGCAGGTGAGTGCAGAGGGCGGGCTGGGCCCTGGGCAGGTGAGTGCAGAGGGCGGGCTGGGCCCTGGGCAGGTGAGTGCAGAGGGCGGGCTGGTCTCAGGGCAGGTGAGTGCAGAGGGCGGGCTGGGCCCTGGGCAGGTGAGTGCAGAGGGCGGGCTGGTCTCAGGGCAGGTGAGTGCAGAGGGCGGGCTGGGCCCTGGGCAGGTGAGTGCAGAGGGCGGGCTGGTCTCAGGGCAGGTGAGTGCAGAGGGCGGGCTGGTCTCAGGGCAGGTGAGTGCAGAGGGCGGGCTGGGCCCTGGGCAGGTGACCACAGGTGAGGGGCTGGTTTCTGAACTGGTGAGTGCAGAGGGCGGGCTGGGCCCTGGGCTGGTTGCTGCAGGCTATGGGCCAGGGTTCCACTTTTGCACCTGGTCTGGCCGTGTCCATGCGCACGGTCAGTCTCTCGTTCTGAAGTGACGAGGGCTCCCTGTCTCAGGCTTGACTGGAGCACAGACCCCGGACCCACCCTCGGAGCCCAGCTTTGTTTCCGAGCGCCCTTCCTGGGTGATGCACGGGGCTTAGCCCCGCCCAGGAGTGACGCTGGCCTTTCTGGCTGTTTTGTTCTCCTCTGAGTGACCACTTTATCCGAGGGCTCGGCCCCACCCGGCCAGCACTCCGACGTGGTCTTCAAGGGGGGGGGGTGCTTCAAACCTGCAAAAGGAGGGCCGTGTGAGGAGAGGCCCTCTGGTTTCTCCCGCGAGGTTGGCCCCCATCCTCTAACCAGGGGGAACGGGCCTGAGAAGACGCCAGTGCCTTGGAGCTAAAACGCGGAAAGAGAGCAACAGTGTCCTTCCTTGAGAACACCTGCCTCCAGGCTTTGTGATAGGAGAGCAACACCCCTGCTCTTTGGGGCAAAGAGAGTCCGAAGGCTCCGCCCTACAGGGACCGCGTGGTCCTCTTCTCAGAAATGTCGGACGCTGGGTACTTACTGATGGGAATTTGTACCGAGTCCATCCTGGGGAAATGTTCGAGCGCAACGCTGGAGCGGAAGATGTTCCAGGGAAGCTTGCTGTCACCTCGTGGCAGCGCGTGGCCTGTGACAGCTGGGGGGTGTGCGGGGGGGGGGGGTATCAGGGCCCCAGGCGAGGCCCTGACGTTTCAGCCTTTGACTTCAGAGAGCTGAACGCTGGCTGTATTCCCACGTAACTACTGCACTTGGAGGAAAGTAAGAGCAAGTGGGTTTGCAGTTTACAGCTGTTATTCTAAACATTCCCTTTGTGAGTAAAAAATCCACCCATAGGTTTGTAAAACAACGGCCGTCCTGCTACAGGGCAAACAGCCCTGCTTCCTGTAACCTGAAGGGAAAACACGCCAGGAATTCTCCTTGAGGAGCCGCCGGCGGGAAGGGCCGGGTGGGACCAGAGGGGACTCAGGGTCCCGAGCGCCTCCGCAGCGGAATGTCGCTCAGGAGTTCATGTTCTGTGTCCTCTGCCCAGAGAAACGTCTCATTCGTTTTGGTTGTAAAGCAGCCATTTGAAAACTTTTAAAAAGCACTAATGTTTCACACTAAGTCAGCAATTCAGATAATTGTTTAAAACTCTTCAAAATGATGCCCATAGATTTTACACTCGCTCTGAGGATACAGAAATGTTTTCCAAAGGCTCAGAGCTCACCGTGCTGTGGAGGCAGTTCACACAAGGCAACAAAAGGTCAGAGCAGCAGCAGGGGAGGCGCACGGGGCCTGGCCCGGAGGAGGGGCGCACAGGCCCTCCCGGGGGCCACCCCCAACGGGTGGACCGTCCATGCGGGAGCCTGAAGGGAGGGACAGGCAGGGCAGGGCCGCAGCCGCTCTGCCCAGTGTTCCCCCAGAGTACAAGAGGCGTGGGTCCTCCAAGACCCCTCAGAGGCACGTCCTAGGGAAAAGCTGTCCAAGACACAAAATAAAGGGAAGCTTGTATGCTGCCATTACAAGGACCTTTTCACCTGCGGGCACTCACCCCTAAGAGACTCTGCCATTTCTTCAAGCTGTCACGTGTCACCGGGAGAGACGCGTGAAAGCATCGAATGACAGCAAACCTGTGACAACGTTTGAAATCTCCTGCCCTCAGAGGAGGGCAGGCAGCGGTTGGCGAGGTGATTTTGGCCCATCTATGCACAAAAGACCCCCTTCCTCATGTTTTGCTACATAATGTATAAAATATTGATTATTGCCACAGACTATCTTTTTTAAAGGAAAAGATAGCAGGTGTGTTTGTATTTGCGTGTTTAGGATTTGCAGTCTAATTAACCCTAAAATGGATCTGTGAGTTCACACAATTAAAACAGCACACAGCAAAACCAAGTGAAGCGAGCAGAGCATCAGATTCCACCCCGGGGCACCTGCCACTGCGCACGATGGTCTCCTTCTGAATTAGGTGTGGCTCTCCCCTTGGAAGCTGGGCAGGGACACCGAACGGCTGGCTTCTGGAACTGGGGCAAAGCACCTTAATTTCTGACGAAAATTATTAAAACCAAGTGTGTTTAGCTGTTTAACTCATTTACGTGAGAGGAACTGAAAGAAGGAGTTCTCAGGAAAAGGTAGAAACTTTCCACATTCACGGGATGCGCCAGGAGCTGCAGGAAGGAAGACGCCTCAGGAGCCTCCGTGTGTGACCATGATGGAGTCTGGGGCTGGAAACGGCTCATGCTGCTCCCAAGCTGGCAACGTTGGAAGCCAAGTAGAAAAACAGAGGAATTCCGAGCATTTAGAGGCAAACCGGTAACTGGGGAGAGCGACAGGGACCCCAGATGCTGGCTCTCCTGTGTCCGGGTGGGTCCTGGGTCTTCCTTCCTCAGAGAATTGGGATGATTCCATCTGGGGAAGGGCCAGGTGGCAAGTTTCCAGTTGAAGGAAATGCAGTTATTACTAAACTCTTTGATGCCTAGAACCCCCGTCAAAATGCTCTAGAGGAAGGAGACGGAAGGAGAAGGAGGAGGAGAAGAGGAGGGAGAAGCAAAATGCTCTAGAGGAAGGAGACAGAAGGAGAAGGAGGAGGAGAAGAGGAGGGAGACGCAAAATGCTCTAGAGGAAGGAGACAGAAGGAGAAGAGGAGGGAGAAGCAAAATGCTCTAGAGGAAGGAGACAGAAGGAGAAGGAGGAGGAGAAGAGGAGGGAGAAGACGGTTCACTCTCTGCACACAGAGAATCTTTGCCTGGGAACAGCAACATTCCGAGAGTCCTTGTACTGAGAACCAGAGGACGGGGGTCCTCTCAGACCGTCTGTTTCCTCATCTGAGGGCAACTGGGTTCTCCTTACAGGGCTCCATCAGCTCCTACTTCCTGAATGAACACTCCTCTCAGCCCAGGCTGGGTCGCGGGGTCTGTGAAAAACAGCTGAACTCTAGCAACTTGTCTAAAGACAAGAGAGATTTAGGGAAAATTCAGATACGGCTCAGTAGGCTCAGTAACCTATTCTCTGAAGGAAAAGGGTACTTTTACAGGACAGACAGCAAAGATGAATATGTTAAAGCTTGATAGTTCGTTGCCCTCGTGGTATCCCTGCGAAGACTGATTTATTTTCAAATAGGAACGTCTTCTGCATCACCCCCAGATGTTTCTCTTTTACCTCAATAGGTAACTTTTACCTCCAAAAGGTCAAATATTGTTTCTACTTCCTGTCCTCATGTAAAAATCAAGAACCCTTTCTAACACGTTTCTAATTATACTCCAGGCTCATCTTCCTCTAATCACGTTCAGTGTACAATTGTGACAAAAGTGACATTTTTTCCCCTTTTTCTTGGGCCAAGGATGCTGCCACAGAAAAATAATTCCTGCCTATTTTGAACTCTGTGGCACCAATCTGAAATAATGGCTAATCACTGAGCTCATCATTTGGAACCGCTGGGTGATCCACCCAGCAGTGTGGGAGCAGGGTTACAGCTGCCCCGAGGAAGGTCCTGCAGGATGACCCAGGAAAATGGGGGCAGAAATGAGAGAGAGGGAAGAGGGAGACAGACAGAGCACAGGAGCTACTGCCTCTGATTAGAAATTGCTTTAAAATTACATATAAACGGTGACAGCCAAGTGGTCTGCCTGTTCCGTGATGTACTCTCTGAGTCAATTGACTCATTTTCTCCCAGGACATTGGTAAGACTTTCTCAAGGCTTTTTTTAAATCTAGGAAATATTAAGTACCTCTTAATGCTCTTTGTAGAACAGAACCCTTTCTACCAACTTATGTCTCTATGATAGGAAGGGAAAAGTTATGTTCTCATCTTACCCACTAGAGCTGCCTATAGGTAAAGAAATCTCAGAATCTTGTCCCACTGGAGAGATGAGTATGAATATTATTTTGAAAGAAATTGTACCCAAGTTAGACCCCGTGAATATGGGATTTAAAAGTGGGAATTCGTGTGGTCCCTACTGAAACATGAAGCATGCAGGTCTGCAGCACCATCAATTCAAAAGCCAGTTTTTAAGGGTTAGGTTCTTAACACATATGATCGTCCGCCGGATCCTCGGGGAAGTGTTCCAGGACCCCCCGTGGATGCCTGAGACCGCAGAGAGTACCGGACCCTACATACACGATGTGTTTCCTGTCCACACACCCCTGTGACAGAGCTGTAATTTATAAGCTAGGCACAGCGTGCCGAGCTCCCGGCATCACTCCTCCTGAGCTTTGGGGTCATGACTAAGTAAAGTAAGGGTCGCTTGAAAACACGCTGTGACACCTCGGCAGTTGATCTGATAACCAAGATGGCTACTAAGTGACTGACAAGCAGGAGGTGCTGGTCGAAGGGGTGATTCATGCCCCGGGCAGGACGGAAAAAGATTTCATCACGATGCTCAGACGGTGCACAATTTAAAATTTATGAAGTGCTTTTTACTTCTGGAATTTTCCATTTAATATTTTCAGATCACAGTTGACCACAGGTAATTGAAATTGCGGAAAGAGAAACCGTGGATGGGTGAGGGCTACCGTATTTCAACGAACGACGGCCAGAACACAAAAAGTAGAGCCTGGCCCACACCTGCAGCAGGCAGCCCAGGGCCCAGCCCGTCCTCTGCAGTCTCGGCCCAGGGCCCAGCCTGCGGAGGTCACACGTGTAGGGGGTCCTGCAGCCAGTCCAGGAAGCCCAACAACAACCCGGTGACAGTCGACCAAGCGGCCAGGACTGGATCGTCACTGACCGCTGCCCTGAGTCTGTCCCCGCTTCCCCCGAGGACCAGCCAGAGACACCAGTCCTGAGGAAGCCCTTCTAGTTGGGCGCACTGCACCTGCCCCCCCTCAGCCTCCGTGAGGGCCCCCAAATACCCTCCCTTCTCCCCCTGGACAGCTGCCCCACGGCCCTGCCTGCCTTTCAGCCTCTCCCAAAGGCTCCTGACCAAGGCCAGCCCCCCTCCCCAGCAGGCTCTGTGTGAGCGGCCTCTGCCCACTCTCTTCTGGGTGGTTTTCATTTATTTCCACAAGATTGATTGGATTTTCTTGGTGTCCTGACATCAGCAGTCCTTAGGCACTGGTGTAGGTCTGTTTGTTTTCCCTTCTCAAAGTGTCGTATATTCTTGGTATCAGTAATCTGTAACATCTACGGATGAACTGATCTGACCAGCATATACTACGTGCAGCTTTGAGGAAAGCCCCTTAATCTGTCAACCCATGGAAACACTGTCTAGCTTGTAGCATTTCCATTATTTGAGGTGCAATTTCAAATCCTGCGGCAACATGCCATCAGATTACTCTGTGGGAAAGGATGGAAGGGGTACAATTCTGCCGTTGCGTTCTCCTTAACCTCCTCCCCATGTGCTGCGTTTCAGATGGGACGTATTTTTCTCTGCTCCTAGACCCCACTCATCTTCACCGAAGACGTTCATTCCCTTTGCAGAATGAATACACGTCTTTAGGACCTGTCTTCCCTAAAGCCCTTCTTATCAGCAAAATTACTGTCTATCTGTGTCAGCCATGCCTTTCTCCTGCAAGGGAACTCCACAGGTGGCGCACCCGTGAATGCCACTTCCTTGATGAGTTCCAGACCCTGGATTTTCCAGGAGAATCTCATTTTTAATGAACAAGGATCCTTCAGAAAGACTTAGGCAAGTGACAGGCAGAATTGCTTTGTGGGTTGATTCATTTAAATTTATTCAGTCAACCAGTAGTGATTAAGTGCCGATTCTGTGCGAGGCTCTGAACGCACGTGAGTAAGACGGCGCGCGCTGCCCCCAGGGGTTCTCGGTCCAGCTGGGCACACGGTCACGAGGCCACAGCCGTGGTGAGAGGTGTAATCAGGCTCTCCCAGCACAGATAAGCACTTACCTCTCTGGACATTTTATTTCTCGTGGCTCACGTACCGTATTTCATTCTTATGAAGACAGTGGAAACACTGCGCAAAGCTCACTCACTCCTATTTCTCACATCTCAGCATCTGGTACTTATGCCCAATACGTGTTTGTTGAATGAGTGAATGAAGGAATGAATGAAGGCTAGCTTGAGGAGTCCAACCGTGCCTCCAAGTCCCTCTCTGTCCCTGCGGGGCCAGGACTCAGGCCCAACAGTGGAGGCCGAGCAGACGTGGAGACTGACGCCTCACCGCTTGGCGCCCCGGACGCCCCTGCGCCGGCATGTCCGCGAGATGTTATGTTTATGCCGAAGCTACCAGGGCCGACTGGCGCCTTCAGTGGAGCTACTCCTGGTCCACGGGTAACCCGACCCCGCAGAATCCTATCTGGAGATTTTTATTGTGTTTAGAGATTTGGCTGGGAACATTCCCGCAGAGATAGACAGATTCACATTCTTGAGAATTTTTAATGTCATTGGAAAATTCTTACTACATGACATTTAACGAAAAAGGATGGATGAAGAATTTGAATTGAGGGTATAATTTTTTTAAAAGGCAGAGAAAAGATTGAACGGAAAAATGCTTACACACTTAAACAGAAATTCGAAATGGGGCTTCCCCAAATGCAGTGAATGTTTTGTGTGTGTGTCGGTTTCCTATCGCCTCTGTGACAAATTACCACAGTGTCTTACAAGGACACGGTTATCTTACCGTCTGGAGTCAGGGGTCTGGAGTGGGTCTCCCTGGCCTAAAATCAAGGCGTTCGCAGGGCTGTGTTCCTTCAGGAGGCCAGGGTGGGTTCTGTTCCTGCCTTTCCCAGCTTCCAGAGCTGCTGCCCTGCCCGGCCCCAGCCCCTCTGTCTTCAGCCTGTGCTGCCCTCTCTCTGGTTTAAGGCCCCTTGTGATCATGCTGGGCCCACCCACATTATCCAGAATAATCTTCTCATTTTAAGGTCAGCTGTTAACAAGTGCAATTTCGGGGACCTCCCTGGTGGTCCAGTGGTAAAGAATCTGCCTTACAATGCAGGGGATGCGGGTTCGATCCCTTGTCAGGGAACGTACCGTGGGGCAACTAAGCCCCACGCCATAACTACTGAGCCTGTGTGCCGTGCCGCCAACTACACAGCCCACGTGCTCTGGAACCTGCGCGCCACAACTACAGAGCCCACGCACCCCGGAGCCTGTGCACCACAACTAGAGAGAAGTCCGAGCGCTGCAATGAAAGATCCTGCATGCCTCAGCGAAGATCCTGCGTGCCGCAACTAAGAAACAACGCAGCCAAAAGTAAATAAATTAAATAATAAATACATCTTAAAAAACAAACAAACAAACAAAACCCCACAATTTCAACTGCAACCTGAATTCTCCTTTGACCTAACATATCCGTAGGTTCTGGGGATCAGAACGTGGACATCTTTGTGGGCCATCGTTCTGCTGACACATGGCGACTGTTGGGACTCAATATTAGTTTTACTTTACTTTGGTTTTTCCCAGTGTTGTTTAGATTCTTCTTTTTTTTAATGAACTTATATAATTTTTAGAATAAAGATGTTTGTTTTACTTTTCTTATAATTTTTGGAAAAAAATCTTTGTATGAACTGGATTTAAATGTCTGCATCACGTTTCAGTGTACGGATGTCCATTTGAGGATTTTATGAATGGTATTCAGGTAGGAAGTGTTGCTGTGCAGGGTGTGTATGTGTGTGTGTGTGGTGTGTGTGTGTGGTGTGTGGGTGTGTGGTGTGTCTGTATTTGGTGTGTATAGTGTGTGGTATGTGTAGTGTGTGTGTGTGGTGTGTGTGTATATGTGTGTGGTGTGTGTGGTGTGTGTGTGGTGTGTGTATGTATAGTGTGTGGTGTGTGTAGTGTGTGTGTGTGCGTGGTGTGTGGTGTGTGTAGTATGGTGTGTGTGTGCGTGGTGTGTGGTGTGTGTGTGGTGTGTGTGTACGTGTAGTGTATAGTGTGTGGTGTGTGTGTGGTGTGTGTGGTGTGTGTGTGGTGTGTGTAGTATGGTGTGTGGTGTGTGTGTGGTGTGTGTGTATGTGTAGTGTATAGTGTGTGGTGTGTGTGTGTTGTGTGATGTGTGTGATGTGTGTATGTGTGTTTGTATGGTGTGCAGGGTGTGTATGTGTGGTGTGTGTGGTGTGTGTGTGTGGTGTGTGTGTGGTGTGTGGTGTGTGTGGTGTGTGGTGTGTGTATAGTGTGTGTGGTGTGTGTGTGGTGTGTGTGGTGTGTGTGGTGTGTGTGTGTGGTGTGTGTGGTGTGTGTGGTGTGTGGTGTGTGTGGTGTGTGTGGTGTATAGTGTGTGTGTGTGGTGTGTGTGTGTGTGTAGTGTGGTGTGTGGTGTGTGGTGTGTGTGGTGTGTGTGGTGTGTGTGTGTGGTGTGTGGTGTGTGTGTGTGTGGTGTATAGTGTGTGTGTGTGGTGTGTGTGTGGTGTGTGTGGTGTGTGTGGTGTGTGTGTGTGGTGTGTGTGGTGTGTGTGGTGTGTGTGTGGTGTGTGGTGTGTGGTGTGGTGTGTGTGTGGTGTGTGTGTAGTATGGTGTGTGTGGTGTGTGGTGTGTGTGTGGTGTGTGTATAGTGTGTGGTGTGTGTTGTGTGTGTGTGGTTTGTGTGTGTGGTGTGTGTGGTGTGTGTATGGTGTGTGGTGTGTGTGGTGTGTGTGGTGTGTGTGGTGTGTGTGTGGTGTGTGTGGTGTGTGTGTGGTGTGTGTGTGGTGTGTGTGGTGTGTGGTGTGTGTGTGGTGTGTGTGTGGTGTGTGTGGTGTGTGGTGTGTGTGGTGTGTGTATGGTGTGTGGTGTGTGGTGTGTGTGTGGTGTGTGTGGTGTGTGTGTGTGTGTGGTGTGTGTGTGTGTAGTGTATGGTGTGTGTGGTGTGTGTGGTGTGTGTGTGGTGTGTGGTGTGTGGTGTGGTGTGTGTGTGGTGTGTGTGTAGTATGGTGTGTGTGGTGTGTGGTGTGTGTGTGTGGTGTGTGTGTGTGTGGTGTGTGGTGTGTGTGTGGTGTGTGTGTGGTGTGTGTGGTGTGTGTGTGGTGTGTGTGGTGTGTGGTGTGTGTGGTGTGTGTGGTGTGTGTGGTGTGTGGTGTGTGTGGTGTGTGTGTGGTGTGTGGTGTGTGTGTGGTGTGTGGTGTGTGTGGTGTGTGTGTGTGGTGTGTGTGGTGTGTGTGTGGTGTGTGGTGTGTGTGGTGTGTGTGGTGTGTGGTGTGTGTGTGGTGTGTGGTGTGTGGTGTGTGTGGTGTGTGTGTGGTGTGTGTGGTGTGTGTGGTGTGTGGTGTGTGTGGTGTGTGTATGGTGTGTGGTGTGTGGTGTGTGTGGTGTGTGTGGTGTGTGTGTGTGTGTGGTGTGTGTGGTGTGTGGTGTGTGTGTGGTGTGTGGTGTGTGTGGTGTGTGGTGTGTGTGTGGTGTGTGTGTGGTGTGTGTGTGGTGTGTGTGGTGTGTGGTGTGTGTGTGGTGTGTGTGTGTGGTGTATAGTGTGTGTGTGTGGTGTGGTGTGTGTGTGGTGTGTGGTGTGTGTGGTGTGTGTGGTGTGTGGTGTGTGGTGTGTGTGGTGTGTGTGTGGTGTGTGTGTGGTGTGTGGTGTGTGGTGTGTGTGGTGTGTGTGTGGTGTGTGTGGTGTGTGGTGTGTGTGTGGTGTGTGGTGTGTGTGTGGTGTGTGTGGTGTGTGTGGTGTGTGGTGTGTGTGTGGTGTGTGTGGTGTGTGTGTGGTGTGTGTGTGGTGTGTGTGTGGTGTGTGGTGTGTGTGGTGTGTGTGTGTACTCACGTGTGTAGTCCGGCCTTGTCCCTGCGGTGAAGTCTGGAGAAGGACGCTGATGTCACTGCTCAGCTCTGCACTGGCACACGAAGCAGCACAGTGGGTCACGGCCCCTTAGGGGCACCTTGTCCCTTCCACACCTGCTGTTGTTAAGAGCGGGGGAGGGGGGTCTCACTAAGTCCCAACTCTCAACTTTCTCATCAAGACACTGAACTGGGTGCCATGCACCCCACAAACGTTTGGCCTCTGCCTTGGGTGGGCCCCAGGCTATGGCGCCCATCCTGGAGGGGGTCCCCGCTGGGGTTGTGACGTGGACTAGATTTAGGGGCTGGGGGTGAGCACGAGCTCGCTCCCCCAGTTGTCTGGCCTCTGGACCGTCCTCAGCCTCTTCAGGCTGCCCTTCGGCCCTCTGTGAGCACGGGGCTGGGCCGCCATGTGACATGCCCTGCTCTCCGCTCACGTGCTGGTCTCTGTGGTCCCTGGGTCTCCACGAAGGGTTCAGAACACGCTCCCCCCCCACCCCAAACACACCGCGTTGGCATCTTGATTGCTCTGGGCCAAGGCAGCTGAGAAGCAGCAGTCTGGCCTCTCTACCTGAAAGCAGGACATGAACCTCCCCGTGAGGAAGGAGCCCCACCCTGCACCAGGGAGAGCAGAGCATTCTTACCACTGGAGAAGGGGTTCGATGCAGAAAGGGGTCTGGGCAAGCCCAGTAACATGACCCTGATCGCCTGTTGAGGCCTGTATGTTTCCTAGTCTCTGTGCCACAGTTTACCTCGTCACAGCGCCAGGACTTATCATGTCTTTAAGAAGTGTACAAGCTCTGGATCCTAACTGCTTCTTAGTCTTCATTTTCCTTATGAAGACTCCTCTGTGTACACAAAAATATTAAATAACATCTATATGTGCTTTTCTCCTGCTAATCTGTCTTATGTTGGTTTAATTCTCAGGCCCCATCACAGAGCCTAAGAGGGTGGAGGGAAGTTTTTCCTCCCTACAAAACCTTGAAACCTAATTTGTGCAATGGAAACTGTGATTGGCTTAGTTAGGATGGGTTATCCGCCGGTCCACTGAGTAAAATCTGCCATGAGCAGGGGCCTGCGGTGGCAGGGACACCCCGTCATCAGCAGTGGAGGTGGATGGAGGGTTCTCGGGGAAGGGGCTGACCCGGAGAGGCCTCCTTGAAGGTGTCTGCCTGGCCTTTGCTGGGAACCCATATACACCAGGCCCTAGGGGGCAGCTGAGTATAAGCTGGGCCGATCCAGTTCACTTCTTGGGAAGGAAGACGGATCACAGTTCATCGCACCACAGCATGCTGCCAGCTCTGCGATGGTTCCTCCTGGTCTGTGGAGGGACGAGAAAGAAGGGAGTGGAAGGAGGCCGACATTTGGGAGGTGAGAGAGTTCCAGGACTACGAGGGTAGCGTCAGCTCAGCCTGGTCCAGGACGACTCCTGTGGCCGGTGAGCTGTGTAGCTGGGGGCCGGCCCCAGAGTCACGTTACAGCTTTAAACCCTAAAGCCCTGCGTGAGGACAGCACTGCATGTTCCGTGCATTTGATGAAGGGGCCGCGCTGCTTGGATGATGAAGTTATTGCAAATTGGATAATTCCTAGTTCCTTTCTGCTCTTCAGTATTTACCGCGTGGCCTATTGTGAATGTGCGTTATCCTTGTAGCAGAAAAAAACACAGTGAACATTTTAAAAGATATTGACTATTTTAACACCAGTATAAGAAATATGTTGCTATTAAACGGAATGAAAAGGGACAGGCATATTGCATAAGCAAAAGCCTTTACACATCCAATTATTGAACACAAAGGAGGAGGAAGAAAAAAGAGGGAAAGGTGGCTGCATCCCGGCGGAGCGGAGGGTGCCAACACCGGGATCCCGTGCTGCCTAGGCACGGGGCTCACTGGGCTCACTGGGTCCGCTCCACTCCTCCAGGTCTGCAGCCCCTGCGTGTGAATGCTGTGCAGTCGTTGACGTGCTGTGTTGCTTTTTTTCCATTTGGCACCTTAAAAAAGGACTGATTCAATGGTGAGATGGAATTTACTGTGGGTCCGTGAAAGCCTGTGATTCTGCACAGCTGGCGGCCACTGAAGGTCAGTGTGCTGGGCTCTCCCCTGCGGCGCTGGAGCCTGTGCGTGTGTGTGTGTGTGTGTGTGTGTGGTGTGTGTGTATAGGTGTGTTGTGTCATGTGTATATGTGTGTGGTGTGTGTGTGTATGTGGGGGTGAGGGGTATGTTGGGTGTGTGTGTGTGGTGTGTGTATAGGTGTGTTGTGTCATGTGTATAAGTGTGTGGTGGGTGTATGTATGTGGGGGTGAGGGGTATGTTGGGTGTGTGTGTGTATGTGATGTGTGTCTGATGTGTGTGTGGTGTGTATGAATGTGTGGTGTATGCAGTGTGTATTTGTGGTATGTGTATGGTGTCTGTATGTGGTGTGTGTGTTCAATCCAGTGTGTATATGTGGTACGTGTGTTGTGTGGGGTGTGTATGTGGTGTGTGTCTGTATGTGTATTTTGTGTGTATAGTGTGTGGTGTGTGTAGTGTAGTGTGTGTGTGGTGTGTATGTGTGGTGTGTGTATGTGGTGTGTATAGTGTGTGGTGAGTGTAGTATGGTGTGTGTGGTGTGTGTGTGTGGTGTGTGTATGTGTGTGCGTGGTGTGCAGGGTGTCTATGTCTATTTGGTGTGTATAGTGTGTGGTGTGTGTAGTGTGGTGTGTGGTGTGTGTGGTATGTGTGGTGTGTGTATGTGTGTGTGGTGTGTGTGTGTGTGGTTTGTGTAGTGTGTGGTGTGTGTATGTGTGTGTGGTTTGTGTAGTGTGTGGTGTGTGTATGTGTGTGTGGTTTGTGTAGTGTGTGGTGTATGTAGTGTGTGGTGTGTGTGTGTGTGGTGTGTGTATGTGGTGTGTATAGTGTGTGGTGTGTGTGGTGTGCGTAGTGTGTATGTGTGTGTGGTTTGTGTAGTGTGTGGTGTGTGTAGTGTGTGGTGTGTGTATCCGTGCGTGGTGTGTGTGGGGTGTGTGTATGTGTGCGTGGTGTGCATGTGGTGTGTACAGTGTGTGGTGTGTGTGGTGTGTGTGGTTTGTGTAGTGTGTGGTGTGTGTAGTGTGTGGTGTGTGTGGTGTGTGTATGTGTCTGTGCGTGGTGTGTGGGGTGTGTGTGGGGTGTGTGTGTGGTTGTGTAGTGTGTGTAGTGTGGTGTGTGTGGTGTGTGTGTAATGTGTGGTGTGTGTAGTGTGTGGTGTGTGTGTGGTGTATGTATGTGTGTGCGTGGTGTGCATGTGTGGTGTGTATAGTGTGTAGTGTGTGTGGTGTGTGTGGTGTGTGTGTATGTGGTGTGTACAGTGTGTGGTGTGTGTGTGTGGTGTATGCAGTGTGTATAGGCGGTATGTGTGTGGCGCATGTGCTGAATGCAGGGCGGGGGTGGGAGGTGTATATGGACACGGGCAGACGGCTCCCCCCTCCCCCGCTCCCCCCCCCCCGTAAGTGCAGAGGCCGCGCATCCCGGGGTGCGGGGCACCCTGCAGGACCAAGGCCCACCAAATCCCTGTACACACCCACCGCAGCGCCTCCCACACATGACCCGGATGGACAGGCTCGCCCAGGGCCTGCCCCATGCGCAGACCCCAGGGTTGGAACGAAAGTCAAATGGGGAAGCCACGGGGCTCCCCTCCCTCTGGCGGACCCCCCCATCTCCACGCTCCTGGGAAGGAGGGGCCGACCGCAGAGAAGGCAGGCGGCGCCGCTGTGAGGCTCCTGGCTGCGGGGAGGGTCAGATGCCGTGCGGGTTCTGGCTGGGCTGGGACAAGGGGGCACCTCCGGCGCGCCGCCCGGCCCCATTTAGTCCGACCTGGCTGTCGGGTTGCCCAGCAGATCCACTGGGCTCGGGTCCCCTGACCCTCCAACTCTCGGGCAAACACCACAGGAGGGGAGGAGCGGGGGAGAAGTCACAGAGCTCGCAGCTGTAGGGGCCTGCGTCCCGGAGGGTGGGGGGCCTCAGGTCTGCTGAGCGGCCTGTGATCACGGCTTACAGGTTTTAAAAATGCACGTTTATTACTTTGCGTTTCCACATTTCTTAAGCATGTAAAATAACTATTTAAATACAGTACAACCTTTTAACATGATTATAATTTTAAAAAGAAATACACGAACTTGTATACAGAAAATAGATAAGCTACAAGGATTTACTGTAGAGCACAGGGAATTATACCCAATGTCTTGTAATAACCTCTAGTGGAACATAATCTGCAGAAAACCGAATCACTATGATGTACACCTGCCTGAAACTAGCAGTGTTGTAAATCTGCTACACTCCAATAAAAAACAAACAAAAAAAGGGAATAAATATTATGCTTGTTTATTAAGACGTTGGGAATGATTCAGACACGACAGCAGATACAAAAGTGCTTTAAAAATAAAGGTGCTGGGGGTGGGCAGCAAGTGTATTCATTGTTCCTCTCAGTATTTTATCGTATTACTTACCCTATTATTTCCTTGGAGAAAACAGGTTTTATTAAAAGGCACAGGCCTTTGGTTTGGTGACAAAGAGGATGTCTAGTAACTGGTGGCCACCAGCCCTCAGAAACTGAGCGTCCTGGATGGAGATGGCTGAGGGGGGACTCCGGTGGTAGGGTTTTGATTCTTCTGTGCTTTCATCATTTCAGAGTGTGAGGGGGACGAAGGCTGAGTCCTGATCCCTGGGCGGCCACAGCCCCTCTAAGAAAGGTATCGGGACAGTCGCTAAAGATGGTCCGGCTTTACTCCAGCGGGGCTCTCCCTGGGGCGCTGCCGCTGGGCCTGGGTGGGCGGGGCTTCCAGCCCAGGAGCGGGGCGGGGTCATGATGGAAAACATCCGGGGCCAGGGGATTCTCTCTGGAGGCAGGCTACGGGGTCAGGCTCCCCTGGGTGGTCAGCACGAGCTCCGGCTAAGCCGACCCATCAGGGGTCTTGCTGAGACTGGGCGACGCAGGCCAGGTGGACCGATGCTGACGGTCAGACACTGGAGGTCGAGCCTGGTGGGGCTGAGTTTGGGCCCGGAGGGTTTGTGCGCCTCACAGAGGGCTTGTTGCGGAAGGGGGAAGGGAGCTCGGACCCAGGTCACGGAAGCAGGTGCTTCACACACCGCGTTTATCCAGAGATGCGGTCTGGCTGTGGTTAGAAGCCGTGCTGGTCCGGCTCTACAAGTGGAAGAGGAATCCCACTCAGGTTAAAGACCTGGAACACCGAGGCTCAGAGAGGGCAAGGAACTCCTGCAGAGCTTCACAGTGAACGCACATTGCGTCTTTACGCTGAAGACGAGTCCTACCATCCTCACCTCATTGTGAAGCCTTCCCATCACTAGCTGACCAGAGAATAATAGCTCAAGATGCTAAAATGACTTTCCAGAGTCACAGAGTTAGTAAGTCAAAGAGCTGAATTATTTATATTCCCCAAGGAACCTTTTTTTTTGTTTTGATTTGTTTTTTGTTTGTTTTTTGTGGTACCCGGGCCTCTCACTGCTGTGGCCTCTCCCGTTGCGGAGCACAGGCTCCGGACGCGCAGGCCCAGCGGCCATGGCTCACGGGCCCAGCCGCTCCGCGGCATGTGGGATCTTCCCGGACCGGGGCACGAACCCGTGTCCCCTGCATCGGCAGGCGGACTCTCAACCACTACGCCACCAGGGAAGCCCCCCAAGGAACCTTTTAATTAGAAAAATATAGAAGAGTACAAAAACAGAAAACAAAGTTCCCATAAACAGACATGTGATTGTTAGTAACATGCGTATATTATGTTTAATTGCAGGAATGTGAGCTTTTATGTTTTCACCATCATTATGTATACATTTGGATATAGTCACTGAGGTTATCATAGGGTTTTAACATGCAAAATAAGATAAATTAGAACAAATCAATCATTTAAGTTTGTTGTAAGTTCCCTATCAGTTGCAATGTGTAGATTGTTTATATTTTATAGAGTAGCAAATTTCTTAAAAATTCAAAACAGCAAATACTTTTTGATCACCATGCTTACATACTAGATACATAATATATATGACCTATACATAATTTGTTGTCTATATGTGTCAAAATTCATATATATAACTACGTAAACCAAAGTGGAATTTTCTTACTCTGATTCCCAAGCTTACTTCCCACAGGTAACCAGTACTGAAGTTTGGTATAAATCCTTTCAGGCTCTATTTTTTTTTTTTTAAGTAGAGCTAAAATTGTAATCCAGGTCAATGTGCTCCAAATTCTGTGTTCTTTCCATTAAGTGAGATAATGTGTGTAAAGTACCAGCAAATGCCTAGTGTGTCGTAAGCACTCAGTAAGCTGTAGTTTTGTTTCACTTCTATCAACACCGCTGAATGGAATTAGTGATCAAATCAGTGAATTGTTGGTGCAAGTTTTGTTCTCAGTACCACCACACTGGGTATAGGATGTACTTGAGAAGGTGTGAAGGGTACAGCATGTCATTTTAATAATACCTACAGGTAAGGGAGTCCAGACAGAAGCCTGGTCGGGAGGATACTAGGTAACCTGGTAACAGAGCAGGGCGTGAAGGCTGACCTTCAAGGCCACAGTGATCTTACCCTTTAATCCTCCAGGTGTTGTTAATGACAGTTCCCTCGCTTTTGATAAAAACGCATTGCAGGCATATGGCAGTTTCCACGTGGGCCTTCAATGTGGCGAATGGAACTGCAAGCAGATAGGTTAGGGGGTCCCCAGAGAGCGAGAACTAGGAATGGCTTTCTTGACATAAGAGAACCCATTTTGTGATCTAAGCCTGGCCACAGTGCTTGCCCTTGAACGGGTCTCAGTCATTAATCTTAAGGGAACAAAGGAATGCAGGAACAGAGAAGAGGCAGTCAAAAGTAGTACAGTGATGGGCTTCCCTGGTGGCGCAGTGGTTGAGAGTCCGCCTGCCGATGCAGGGGACACGGGTTCGTGCCCTGGTCCGGGAAGATCCCACATGCCGCGGAGCGGCTGGGCCTGTGAGCCATGGCCGCTGAGCCTGCGCGTCCAGAGCCTGTGCTCTGCAACGGGAGACGCCACGACAGTGAGAGGCCCGCGTACTGCAAAAACAATAAAAAATAAAAAAGTAGTGCAGTGATAAGCAGAGTCCTAGCCCCTCTTCGAGGGATAGGCCTAATAATACATCCTTGAGCTCTGAGGGAACTAAGGCCCCCTCCCCAGTGGAGGTTGGAACAATGAAGGTGACCCTCCTGACTTTAATCAACTAGAGCTTGGACTCTGTCGACCTTTGCCCCAATTCTATGCTGAGTTCTCCTCTGCTCAAGCCCCTCATGAATACGCGTGTACCCTAGCTTAAAACTTCCTCAAGAGGCGAGCCCAGTTTTTGGGTAACAGAACCACCAGCCTGTGGAGGCTCGAACTCCGTCGGATATGCCTGGCTTCATGGCCCACGTAACTGGAATAACAGGACTTCAAATCCAGCTGCCTTTGCTGCTCAGATCCGCCTCTGCACCATCCCCTCCCGGGGTGTGGACCCATCTCTGGAGGCCATCTCTGGAGTAAAATCTCACTAAGTTGAGCCTTCAAACAGGGATGGCACACTTGATCTTCGTTGACAGAGTTCCTACACCAGTGAATTTTCAGGACTCTATTAGCCAATAAGAGCAATTCAGGCTAAAATTAGTATCTTCCTCCAAGGAGAGCTCAGTAAATGAAATGTTCTGTAACCATGTCTTTCTAGATCAAGAAATGGATTCTTATGTGTAAGCGTTGTATTTTTTAAAAATTAATTAATTTTTGGCTGCGTTAGGTCTTTGTTGCTGCGTGCGGGCTTTCTCTAGTTGCAGCGAGCGGGGGTTACTCTTCATTGTGGTGCACGGGCTTCTCTTATTGCGGAGCACGGGCTCTACGCACGCGGGCTTTGGTAGTTGTGGCATGTGGGCTCAGTAGTTGTGGCGCACGGGCTTAGTTGCTCCATAGCATGTGGGATCTTCGCGGACCAGGGCTTGAACCCGTGTCCCCTGCATTGGCAGGTGGATTCTCAACCACTGTGCCACCAGGGAAGCCCCGTAAGTGTTGTATTTTTGTGACACTGAATAGTGTCAAGCACACCTCTTACAGAACTTTAACAATAGCATGACTTAATTTTATAAAACTCATAAATGAGTAAATGAATGACTAGGGCCAAATTCCTAGAACTCCCGAGAAGTGCTCAGAATTCCAGGATGCCTGAAGCTCAGTCACCAGCCCCCTCCTGCTTGCCTCAGGCGCTGTGCTTTGGGTTGCAGGTCCTCCCTCCTGAGCTCTCCTAGAAATAATGCAAAACGTTTAAATATACTGGAATTTAGCTTTTTAATTTAGTTAGCCTGGCCTTCTTATTCCAGATCGGACTGGATTTGCAGGAGGTTACAGATTAATTTATAAAGAAAAATTTCAAAGCAGAGAAATGCGGATATGCCAGACAAAGGAAGCCAGTGGTCCGGCCCAGGCCCCATGCTCTCTTGGTGAGAATAAAGGCATCCGTGTTATTTGTTGAAGTGTTCTGAGTTAGTGTTCTGTTTTGTTTGTAGTGACCTTGAAGGGGCTGTGTTTAGATCCTGGCTTTGTTTTGTAACCTCTACTTTATTGTTTCTGATTTTTATCAATGTTTGTGCTTGCAGTATGTTTATTTTGACAGAACCCTGTGGGCCCCAGGTACAAATTCATCTTGTGTAGGTAGCACATCTTAGAACCATCACCATGTCTACGTTCAGTATTTCCATCCTGAAGTCTTTCCAGTCCAGAAGACCAAGCTTATTTGACCTGGTTTGAAAAGGTGTATAGATATATAATTTTATCATTCTTATATATTCCCATGAAGAAGGAGTTCTTTAATTTCTAATGGGTAGATTATACTTCAGTGGGTGTTCTGCGGTTTCACATCAGTTTGTAATATTTGTGGCTGGTGGGCCCGGAGATATTTGTGTGCCTGTGTGTTTATCTCCTGACCCTTGCGACTCACTGAGAAGGGAAGGTGGGGACCACTGGGCTCTTGCCACGGCCTTGCTTTCCAGGTAAGCTGGTTGGTATGTAAAATTCGGCTTTCCCCCTCCACGCCCTAACCACTAACCCTGACAGGGGCCCTGTGCCCTGGGTCTGTTCTCGGGGCTCCTGCAGGCCTCTTCCAAAGACAGACTCAGAGCCTCTTTTCATTTTAAAAATTTTGCTGCTAAAAAAAAAAAAAAAAAAAAAATTTTGCTGCTAATCATTTCTGGAAAAACCCAACAGGTACAGTTGATTTTTTTTTTCTTTCAGAGTAGTAAAGATACAAAGCTTAAGAAAATGTTTATAGAAGCCTAGAGTTCTGGATTCTTTTTATAAAATGTACTTTTAAATCCCGCAAGTAATACACGTTTGGTGTGAAAACATAAGCAATACTGACGTATACCGAGTAAAAAGTTTCTCTGTGGATGGTAATTTGCTGGGCAGAGCGTTTGCACATTAAAATTGTGATAGATACTAACAAATGGATGCCTTCCAAAAGCGTTGTACTGTTTACACGCCACCAGCAGCTTATTTCCCTGCACAGCTACCAGCTTCCCTAGGTGCTTCCCAACACTGGGTACAGCTTTGCAAATGTTTACCACTTTGATAGGCAGGAAAAGGGCATTTCATGTTTATTTGCATTTCCCTCATTACAATGGAGTTGAATATCTTTTTATATTTTATTGTTTGGCTCTTTTGTGAGATATGATATCAAAGTCATCTTGTACTTGGGAATGTGTGAGGTACTTCTCCTGCTTCAGAGTTTTGGTGAGAGGCCAGAGGACACTTCAGGCCGGTCCTCTTCTGCCCCAGGCTGCGGTTCGGGCGGGGGCCCTGCCACGTTCGCCGTGACTGTGGCTGTAACCTATCTTACCTAGAAAAAGTAACAATTTTCGGCTGTCATAATTAGCTGTCAAAGTCCCTTCAACTTCCTGTGAACTACACCAGGTGTGCCACATCTTACTTGCTCGTCAACGTCAGGCTCCCCGAATGCGAGGGACCAGCGAGCACCACGTGGGGTTCCAAGGCGGCCTGGCCAGCGCAGCTGCCCACTTTTCCCTCGGACCCTGGGCTCCTAACGTGGAGACGTTGGAAGCTCGCGTCCCTCCCCCTGCCTGTGGCTGAACACGGTCCCTGCACCCGCCCCGGCCGAGCCCACCTCCTGCTGCCCATCCCGGGGCTCGGCCGCACCCTCCCCCCGGCAGGTCCACGTGCCCAGCGCCTCCGCCCTCGGGGTTCCCGGCCACCATTCGCGCAGTTTCCCACCCGAACGGCTGGGCTGCTGCGCAGCCCCGAGACCACCAGGCGCGGGGGCGGAGCGCCCTGGCGGGAACTGGAACCGCTTCCAGTCCCGCCCACCGCGCCCTCGAGCCGCGGACCCAGGGGTGTGCGCATGCGCACTATGCCCGCTCCCGCGTCCGGCGGCTGTCGCCATGGTGACCGGAGCCCCGGCCGCCCCGCCCCCAGCGCCGCTGCCCCGCAGACCTGGCCGCGCCCCCCCGCAGGGTGAGGGGTTAGGGGGTCAGCTCGGGTTGGGGGTGGATCCCGGGCTGAGGGGTGAGGAGGTCCGCCCGGGTTGCGGGGGCCTCGGACTGAGGGGTGAGCGGGGGCGGTCCCAGATGAGTGGGGGCCAGGTTAAGGGGGTCCGGGTGAGAGGTGATCCCTGGTGGAGGGTGAGGGGGTCGGCCGGGGGGTTCGGGGATCATCCCGAGGTGTTGAGGGGCCCGTGGTGGGGGGTGAGGTGTGAGGGGGTCAGCTTGGGGTGGGGACCCGAGGTAAGGACCTCGTGGAGTGATGTGGGGGGCGGGGACCTCGCTGAGAGGAGGAGGAGGAGCCTCGTTGGAGGTGTGGGAGGGTCGGTCGGGGTCAGGGCCTGGCCGGAGGGGCGGTGACTTCGGGTGGGGGGACCGCGAGCAGGGGAAATGGGGGCCTGGGGGGTGTGGCCCGCCTGGAGGTGGGCCCGGTCCCGGGCGTACGGTGGGTCTCGCTGGGTGCGGGGACCGGGTCCGGTCCGGGAGGGGCCGGGGCGGGGTGGGGGTGGGGAGGGCCCGGTCCTGGAGGTGGGCCCGCCCCACAGCCCGGCCCCGCCCGGCCCCACTGGCCGCGTCCGGTCCTGCAGGAGCCGCAGCCGGTGCGTCCGCGCTGCGGGCCGGCCGAGGAGGGGCGCGCACGGACGCACGGACGCACGGACGCCGGCGCCCGCCCGGGAGCATGTGGAAGCTGGGCCGGAGCCGGGTGCTCCTGGACGAGCCCCCCGAGGAGGAGGATGGCCTGCGGGCGGGGCCGCCGCCCTCCGTCGCCCCCGCCGCCGCCGCTGCCGCCGCCGCCGCTGCCGCCGCGCAGGTGAGGGGGCGCGGGTCGGGGAGGGCGCAGGTGAGGCCTGCGCTGCGCCGTTGGAGAGGCGCACAGGTGGGGTGCGCAGGTGAGGCCCGCGCCGCGCGGCCCGTTAGGATCCCGCGTGGCTCGTGGTGACCCCCCACGTTAGGAGTGACTGAACCCCATGCACCGCCACCCTTTTCGCGCGTGTTCGGGACCGCGGGCGCAGTCCCCGGAGGTGGTAGGGCAGAGGGCGCGCACCCAGGAACCTCGGGCCGTGGCCTTGCTGCGGACGGGGACCGCGCCACGCCGGGGCGGACTCACGGGCAAGGCCTGGACCGGTGGGGGCCAAAGCAGCGCGCTAAGTGTGCTAAATACTTGTTTGTTTAAGCAACAGACCTTCACCTAAACCTTTGGTTGGAGGAAGAAGGCAGATGTCCTTTATACAGAAAGACACTGGCCTTACGAGTTCAGAGATGTGCCTGGAATGTTTAGAATTTTTTAATTAAAAAGGATCCCAGGTGGATCCTGTATGCGCTACAAATGCTTGCCTCCACCTCATCCCCAACGCAGCGTTCCTTTCCATGTGCAGTGAAATTCAGCTCTTTATTTTATTTTTAAAATGACGGTGGTCATACAGTTTCTTGTTTGTTAAATGTTTGGAAACTCTCCTGTTGCTGGTGGCCTGTAACGGAAGTTAATGGGGATCGGCATCTTTCTTCTCAGGACTTGTAAATAGTTCACCAGATTGTTTCTTTCCCAGTTGGTTCTAAATAACTTCCCTTGGAACTGAAGTTGTCTCGTCTTGATAAGACATTTTTTTATAGGAGTTAAATGCCCTTGATTAAGCATTTAAATACGGTCCCTATCTGAAGTGTCTTTCAGAAATCAAGTTTTGGTGGTATTAGTGCTCACCTTACTCTTTATTTTTTAAATCTCAAAATGTTATGGTTACTTCATTTTTATAAATTTATTTATAAATTTATTTATTTTTGGCTGCGTTGGGTCTTCATTGCTGCACGCGGGCTTTCTCTAGTTGTGGCGAGCGGGGGCTATTCTTCGTTGCGGTGCGTGGGCTTCTCATCGCGGTGGCTTCTCTTGTTGCGGAGCACGGGCTCTAGGCACGCGAGGTCAGTAGTTGTGGCTCACGGGCTCTAGGGCGCAGGCTCAGTAGTTGTGGCGCACGGGCTTAGCTGCTCCGTAGCATGTGGGATCTTCCTGGACCAGGGCTGCAACCCGTGTCCCCTGCATTGGCAGGTGGATTCTTAACCACTGTGCCATCAGGGAAGCCCTTTATGGTTACTTTAAACAGCAGCTCTCTTAAATATAATGTTGAGAATTTATATGCAGTTTAAGTGTGGTTATAGAGTTATTTAATTTTGTAAATAACTATTATTGGTGAAAGATAAGCAATATTTGTTGTTTCTGAACGAACTATTAAAATTTTTAAATTGATTCTTCCTATGTTCTGCTTGTATTTCTCCTAATGAATCCTAAAACACGTTTTTTCCTCTTAAGTTAAATTACTTACAGGGAAAAGTTGGAAGGATAGGAGATTGAACACCCACATATATACTTCCTAGACTCAACCATTAGTGATACATTTATTAAAACTTTTTTCCCGATCTTCAAGTTTACAGAATTACAATCTATACCTTTTTTTCTCACTGTGTATTTGTGTGTGTGTTTTAATAGTCTTTATTTTTAGGTACCCAGCAATTGAGTGGAAAATGCAGAGTTCCCATATACCCCCTGTCCCCATACAGACACAGCCTCCCCCTGATACTAGCAAAATCCCATTTGTTACAACCAGTGAACCTCTATGGACACATCATTATCGCCCAGAGTCCACAGTTTACATTAGGGTTCCCTCTTGGTGGTGTTCGTTCTGTGGGTCTGAACAAATGTGTAATGACATGAACTCACCATTATAGTGCCATACAGAGGAGGTTCACTGCCCGAAAAACCCTCTGTGCTCTGCCTGTTCACCCCTTCCTACAGCCCCACAGCCACTAATCTTTTTAGTCTCCATAGTTTTGTCTTCTCCAGAATGTCAGAGTTGAATCATAAAATATGCAGCTTTTATAGATTGGTTTCTCTTACTCACTGAGCAGTATCTTTAAGGGTCCTCCCTGTCTTTTCACGACTTGGTAATTCATTTCTTTTTAACGCTGAATAATATTCCATCGTCTGCATGTACCAGTTTACCTGTTCACCGACAGAAGGGCATCTTGGTTGCTTCCACGTTTTGGCAGTTATGTATAAAGCTGCTGTAAAACATCATGTGCAGGGTTTTGTGTGGACATTAGTTTTTAACTCACTTGGATAAATACCAAGGAGTGTGATTCCTAGATCATAGGCTAAGAGTATGTTTTGTTTTGTAAGAAACCAGACTGTCTCCAAAGTGACTGTACCAATCTGCATGCCCACCAGCAATAAATGAGAGTTCCTCTTGTGTCCTGTCCTTGCATTCCAGCGTTCGTTATCAGTGTTCTGGATTTTGGTCATTCTAATAGGTGTGTAGTGGCATCTCGTTTAATTTGCATTTCCCTGATGACACGTGATGTGGACCACCTCTTTATATTGCTCATTTGCCATCTGTATGTCTTCTTCAGTGAGACGTCTGGTCAGATTTTTTTGCCCCATTTTTTGAGTTGCTTTTTCTCCTTATTGTTGAGTTTTAAGAGTTCTTTGTGTATTTTGGATAACAGTCCTTTATCAGATGTCTTTTCCAAATACTTTCTCCCAGTCTGTGGCTTGTCTTTTCATTTTCTTAACATTTATGTTTCACAGAGCAGAAGTATTTAATTTTAATGAAGTCCAGGTTATCAGTTATTTCTTTCATAGATCATGTCTGGTGGTGTTTCCCCAAAGCCATCAGCACACCCAAAGTCATCTGGATTTTATCCTGTATTATCTTCTAGGAGTGAGATCTGACTGCAGCTTCTGTGTTACTTTATTAAGGGTATCTATAGTTTGATGTGTTGAAAACTTTGCTATAGAAAAGCAGACTTTTTGTGGCAAGTCAGTCATACTCTAAATTGAGTTCATTTCATCAGGTAGATTGATCTTTATCCCAAAGCCAGCTTCTCTTAGCATTAAACTTTAAAATTCATGACAAGTCTACCATAAAACTTCTGCTGGCAAAATTTTATTTTAAAGTTGAAAGAGGTAGGAATTCATACGAGAAGAATTTAATGGATCTGTTAAATTGTGTCTCATTAGAAAGACGGTCTTATCTGTTTCATTTTCAGTCTCCAGCGGCCGCCACCACCCCTCCACCCCTGTCAGCCCGCTCATATTAAACATGTAGGCTCAGAGTACACTTTGTCTTATTCTAGAAAGGCATTTAGTTTGTATTCAAATCTGGTCTGTTCGACCTACTTGAAAATCAGGTCACATGGCTGTAATCTGTGTTGTTTTTTTAAAAAGAAAAAAATAGCTTAATGTTAGGTTCTAATAAGTTTGAAATGTGAGGCATTCAGTTATTACTTGGATTTAAGGAACACTTGACTGTACTAAAATAGCTTTAACATTATAGAAAATAAATTTCTCTGAGCATTTCTTTAGGCAATTGGCGTTTTTTGTCATGAATACACATCTATTTTGTAACAGTGGGGTTTTTAAGGTGAATCATTTATTGTAATCATTTAAAAAAGAGAGACTTACAAGTTTTAATGAGTCTAATTAAAAAAAAACAAATCTGCTATGCATATGGTAAAAGATTTCTGGATATTAAATGCCGGGTCTTAACTTCTTCCTCTTTCCAGTGGGAAGTATTGTTACCTTTTTTTATATAGCTATCCATGCAACATTTATGCATATACATAAATGTGTGTTTAAAATCGTACATTTGTTTTCCCACTACAAACATTTTTCTGCACTTTGAATTGTTCCCTCGATAAATAATATGTGTAGCATGGAATACTTCCTGTCTTAGCACTGCAGCTGAAAAAAATCATCTTTAAGCCTGTGTATTATTAAATCTAATTGGGCTCCTTCTGGTGGATATGGAGTTGCTGAGTCTTCTTTAGGCCCTGCTCCGGGGTCTGTGAGCGGTGAGAAGGAAATGGGGGTCTGCGATGAGATCCGCGTGCTGAGGTTTGGGCCGGCCTTCACTTGCTTTGAGCTGCACTGCACTGGGACTTAGTTAGCTGTACTTTAATGTCCTTAAAAACAAAACTCATGGTGTTTTTGGCATATTTTCATGTTAAAATCTTAAAAGACTTAGACATATTCTGTAGGCATTCCAAAAAAAAAAATCAGGGAACATTTCAGGTGCTTTTTACTCTGCTCTGAAGATAGGAAGAACCAAGGGGTAGTAAGTCTTAGTTGAGATGACACCGAATCTTTCTTGCGGGGTACTGTGAGAGCTCTGTTTAAGTTTGCTTTATGGTGATGGGAAGAAAGGAGTGAAGTAGATGCTTGGAGGTTTATGGGAGCGCTTTAGTTGAGAAAGTAAATGCTCTAAGGCCTCAAACTCTTTCTTGGGGGTGATATACTGGGAGGAGCATGGGCTTTGAGGATAGACTGGGCTTTAATTAACAACTTTAAGACACTTACCCCTTGCTTTTTCCACTTAGCAATACGTTTTGGATCTGATTGTTACGTGAAGGCTTCTTTATTCTTTCCAGTGTTTGTGTGTGTTTCAGTGTTGTATGGTGTTTCCTGGTATGGATATATAGACTTTAAATGCCAGACCTCTATTGGTGACCTTTAGGAGGTTATTTCTAGTCTCTTTCTATTACAAACATGAGCATAAATCATTTCACATATCTGACGATAGATGTCTAGAAGTGGAGCTGCTGAGTCCAAGGGGACCTCCCTTTGTAATTTTTTTTAATCAAACATTTATTAGTTTATTTTTCTTTTTTTCTTATTAGTTATCTATTTTATACATATTAGTGTGTACATGTCAATCCCAATCTCCCAATTCATACCCCCCCGCTTTCCCCCCTTGCTGTCCATGCATTTGTTCTCTACATGTATGTCTCTATTTCTGCCTTGCAAACTGGTTCATCTGTACCATTTTTCTAGATTCCACATATATGTGTTAATATACGATATTTGTTTTTCTCTTTCTGACTTATTTCACTCTTTATGACAGCCTCTAGGTCCATCCATGTCTCTAGAAATGATCCAATTTCGTTCCCTTTTATGGCTGAGTAATATTCCATTGTATATATGTACCATATCTTCTTTATCCATTCATCTGTCGATGGGCATTTCTGTTGCTTCCATGACCTGGCTGTTGTAAATAGTGCTGCAGTGAACATTGGGGTACATGTGTCTTTTTTTTTCTTTTAAAGCTTTTTTTTGTTAATTAATTAATGTTATTTTATTTATTTTTGGCTGTGTTGGGTCTTTGTTGCTGTGCGGGGGCTTTCTCTAGTTGCAGTGAGTGGGGACTACTCTTCATTGCGGCATACGGGCTTCAGTAGTTGTGGCTTGTGGGCTCTAGAGCGCAGGCTCCATAGTTGTGGCGCACGGGCTTAGTTGCTCCGTGGCATGTGGGATCTTCCCGGACCAGGGCTTGAACCCATGTCCCTGCATTGGCAGGCAGATTCTTAACCACTGTGCCACCAGGGAAGCCCCATGTGTCTTTTTGAATTATGGTTTTCTCTGGGTATATGCCCAGTAGTGGGATTGCTGAGTCATACAGTAATTCTATTTTTAGTTTCTTAAGGAACCTCCATACTGTTCTCCATAGTGGCTGTATCAATTTACATTCCCATCAACAGTGCAAGAGGGTTCCCTTTTCTCCACACCCTCTCCAGCATTTGTATGGAGACACAAAAGACCCCGAATAGCCAAAGCAGTTTTGAGAAAAAAAAATGGAGCTGGAAGAATCAGACTCCCTGACTTCAGACTATACTACAAAGCTACAGTAATCAAGACAGTATGGTACTGGCACAAAAACAGAAATATAGATCAATGGAACAGGATAGAAAGCCAGAGATAGACCCACGCACATATGGTCACCTAATCTATGACAAAGGAGGCAAGGATATACAATGGAGAAAAGACAGTCTCTTCAATAAGTGGTGCTGGGAAAACTGGACAGCTACATGTAAAAGAATGAAATTAGAACACTCCCTAACACCATACACAAAAATAAACTCAAAATGGGTGAAAGACCTAAATGTAAGACCAGTTATAAAACTCTTGGAGGGAAACATAGGAAAAACACTCCTTGACATAAATCACAAGATCTCTTTTGACCTACCTCCTAGAGTAATGGAAATAAAAACAAAAATAAACAAATGGGACCTAATGAAACTTAAGAGCTTTTGTACAGCAAAGGAAACTATAAACAAGACAAAAAGACAACCCTCAGAATGGGAGAAAATATTTGCAAACAAATCAACGGACAAAGGATTAATCTCCAAAATATATAAACAGCTCATACAGCTCAATATCAAAAACACAAACAACCCAATCAAAAAATGGGTGGAAGACCTAAATAGACATTTCTCCAAAGAAGACCTACAGTTGGCCAAGAGGCACATGAAAAGCTACTCAACATCACTAATTACTAGGGAAATGCAAATCAAAACTACAATGAGGTATCGCCTCACACTGGTTAGAATAGGCATCATCAGAAAATCTCCCTTTGTAATTTTGATAGATGTCTCGAAAGTGCCCTCCCAAAGAGGTTGCATGAATGTATGCGTCAACCAGCCATGTATGCAACTGGCTTTCAGGATGGGCTGGCCAGTATGATACAATACAGTATGTCTGCAGAGTTTTAGATCTGATGGGTGAAAAGTACTACCTTAATGTGGTTTTAATTTGTGTTTCCCTCGTGGACGATATTAAATAGCTTTTCCTATGTTTATAAGCCTAAACGAAGACTTCTAAAGTCTTCCCCATCAGTCCTGTTACCATGTCACTAGATGGATTAAACTGGAGTCAAAATAACTGCATTTATGTGCAGATACAGCCTGGTGGTTCAGATGTGGACGTTGTCACTGGTGTCCGTATCCATATGCCTTGGTTGAGTCCCACCCCTGCTGCTTGTTACCAGATGCCCTTGTGCAGGCCCCCATCCAGACAAGCTTCCGGTTTGTTTTTCATCTGTGAAATTGGCATAAGGTGAAGCTACTCTACCGTGTATTGTCTGTTGTCCTTAGACACTGCTAAAAGCCTTTGACTGGGTTAGTGCCACCATTTGCCAGATGTGTAAACCAGTCACAAAGCAGGAGGGTGACAGCTACTACCAGGTGGTGACAGAGACTCTCTACTTGACCAGAATGGAGTCAGGCTCCCTTGTGCCCTGTCTCGGATCAATGTCAATGAGTCTTGACCCTGAGAATCTTTGTCAGCAGCTCTGGAATCTTCTTGCTGCCCATGTGGCCCAGCCGGGGTAGGGGTGGGGAGGTTACAGATGGACAGGAGCTTTGAGGGTGGCGGTGACAGTGATCCCAGTGTCAGCCCAGCTGCGCTCCTACCAGTGACAGCGACCTCCTGCATCTCACTGGTTTGATAGCATTCAAAGAGCACTTAACTGTCTTCTTAAGAGTCATCTACATTCTACTCCAAAGGCTCCACAGAGAAGGATTTTATGCCCACTGCTGTGACCCTAATGCCAAGAAGGGGCTGGGGGTGCACCTGTCTGTGCTCGTGGAGTGAAGGGACTGGGTGCAGGATTGTCGACACCACCAGATGTGGGAACTGGGCTTGTGTGTAGAGTGCTGAGGGGGTTAAATGGGTCATCAGGGAAGCAGTCGCAGCGTCGGTTTTCTTTTCATCGGCCTGGAAGGATGAGTGGGAGTCATCTAGCCTAGAATATCTGATTTCTTCCTGGATACAGGTTCATTTGGGACTAGGCAGATACTTCTCTGTGAGGTTAGTCTTATTGGACATTCCCGTGATAAATCTGATGTTTAGTCCGCAAAACTCCTTTCATCAAATAAAAGCAGACAGTTAGTTGAGGGAAGGGGAGGAAGAGGAGGAGAAGATAAAAGATCAGAGGTAAAATACTCCTTTCTTCTAGATTCACTTAAGGCATCTCAAAGGAGGCCTGAAGTTTCTCCTGTTTATGAGACAGAGTAGCACAGTACAATAGAAATACAGTGCAAAAATTTTCTGGTAGCCACATTAAAAGTGTTTTTTAAAAAGGTGACATTAATTTCAATGCAATATTCTAAATTAAATATATCCAAAATATTAATTATATCAATATGTAGCCAATATAAAAATTTGTTAAGGAGTTACTTTACTTTCACTTTTTTTTCATACTAAGTCTTTGAAATCTAGTGTGTATTTTACATTTACTAGCACATCTCAATTTGTATACTCACTTTTCCTCAGAAATACGTGGTCAGTATTTAGATTTTATAAAATTTGCAGTTGAAAAAGTAGATTGTTTTATCCAAGTTGTTCTGAACATACATAAAAGTTTTCTAATAACTGAATTGAGTGTCTTTTTTTGAATTGGTACATAAATAATTTAAAATGCGTTTCCTCAGTCGTGTTAGCCCTGTTCCAGCTCCCTGGCAACTGTGTTTAGCTGCTGGTTAGGGAATTGGATGTCATAGTTCCGGACTTTTCCCCCAGCTTCAGATAAGCTCATCTCAGGTCTGTGGATGCTTGTACGTGCCTGGGCCTGTGAACCTCTCTAGGCATGAGTTGGTTGAATTCCAAGGTCCCCCGCCCTGTCCTGTTAGCACAGTGGCCACTTGAGGATGGAAATGGTTAAGGCTTGGTGTCTGTCTCAGGCCCCAGGCCCCAGCACACTACTCTGTGTAATGTTCACCTGTCAATGCTAATATTAAGCATTTAGATTGAAATTGTTATTCCTATGAGTTAAAAATCCTAGTTCGTAAGGTTCACTTTTACTGATTTTACTAGAACTTTTACTAGAACTTGTTATTCCTATGAGTTAAAAATCCTAGTTCGTAAGGTTCACTTTTACTGATTTTACCAGGCCCCAGCACACTACTCTGTGTAATGTTCACCTGTCAATGCTAATATTAAGCATTTAGATTGAAATTGTTATTCCTATGAGTTAAAAATCCTAGTTCGTAAGGTTCACTTTTACTGATTTTACTAGAACTTAAGGTCGTACGACTTAGAATATTCTTTAAAAATTGCTACTCATTAAAAATTGCATCACAGAAGATTGTGATGTACCTTAAGGAGAAGATGCATGTTAGATGAGCTTTGTTCAGGCGTGAGGTCAATGTTAATGGCTGTACAATACATATTAAATAAAGTGTCTTTATACAGAAACACACACAAAACAAGGTTATGTATTGAATGATTGATGAAAATGTGACAGAGGCTCACAGGAACCTGACCCTGTATTTCCTGTAAGAGCAGTGATTCAGTATTTGCTGATTCATTGTCTGTGGCAACTTTTACAGCGCAGCTGCCTTGAATAAGGAGAATCAACTCTATTTTACATTTGAGGAACTTAAGGAAGCTAAAAAACTTGTGCAGAGTTATGTAGCCACTAATAGGAATTTGAATCCGGGTTTCTCTTGAGGTTTTTTTTTTTGCTACCCTCTTTCTCTTACCTTACAGGTTATCATAAATTCGTGATATTTTTCTTCACTTTCCAAACATTCATATTTTATATTCAAAAAATTCTAGGGCTTCAACAATTAGTGCCTTAAAAAGCATTGATAAAATTGTGTCTTGGCTCAAATTTCAACAAACACCCTAGGATATTTCTACTTTTTGCTATGCTTAAGTATTGTAATAATGAGTGTATTTATCGAAGTCTTACTATGGGAGATAGATGGTTCTCTGGTGAATTAGCGAGTGAAAAGTACTAGAACATTGTGAGAAAAGCAGAGCTGTCACACATACACGCGCCCTTTTCTTTATTCACCTCCTTTTCAACTTAATTATTGGAGGAAGAGCAGGTAGACTTTAAGCCGGTTCTTGAGGAAAGACAGTGAGAAAGGGGGGAAATGGCGTAGCTTTGGATCCAAAAGAGGTTTGGGGGATAGAGAACAAACCAATTTAACTGGCACGGGAGGTTGGGAAGCCCCATTAAGGGTTTCAGACTTCACCTTTTAGACAGATATTGAGGGCCTTTGAGTCAGGGCTTCATGCTATTTGACAGGAAATACTTGTCTGCGGAGGAGGGATTAGAGGCAAGGTGCATTTGAAACAGGATTCTGGTGTAGGAGCTGGGACGTGAAATAAGAGCCTGAATTCTAGATGGAACAGTATCAGGACAAGAGGGAAGAAGTGAGCTTGCCAAAGCCGGTGGAAGAGAGCTCTTGCCTTTTGAGGTGAAGGTCAAAGGCTGAAGGGCAGTCGCAGTGATCAGGACGAAGATGTCACCTCTGAGCAGCAGGGAAGCCCAGGGCGCTGTGGCTTTGGGAGCAGCTTAACGAGTTGACTGTGGACGTGTGACTTGGGGACGGCGTCGCACATCCTGACGGACGAGCTGCTCAGGTGCAGTGCTGGGGGGAGGAGCTGAAGGGCTCATCATTTGTGAAAAACTGCAAGGACCTGGCTCTCCATTTCAGAACTTACACTGCAGCTGATGAATGAACTGGGACCAGGGGAAAGGGAGTAGGTAGCCCGGTGTCAGCAGGCAGACCTGGGCCCACCGGTCGCTAATTGTGTGACTAGGGGCAGATGAGTCAGTTATTCCCTCTCCAGAATCGCTGTTCTCAGTGAGAGGTTTAGAGCAGGAATTGGGCTGTGCGCGCTGTACAGTCTCCATCACAGCTGCTCAACTTTGCAGCTGTCCTGTGCAAACAGCTATGACGTGTGTAAGTGAACAGGTGTGGCTGCGTTCCAATAGAACTGCTGACCCCTGGTTTAGACTAAAGGATCTTTGAAGTCTCTTCTAACTCTAAGGCAACTTGATTCATTAGAGGTTTGCAGTGTGGAATTTGTTGTGATTTCAGGTACAAGTAGGGAGTCTTAATTGCTAAACTTGGAAATAAATGGCAGGGTGCTAGAGCTCATTTTTGTTCTTCCTGGGCTTACATTTTGTTAATTAATAAGTGTGCATTCGTATAGCTTTCCATGCTTTCACATAAATTAATTGTCTGGTTTGGTCCTTTATCTCATTCCATGATGAAATGAGTCATGCTTTTATGGTCAAGGGGACGACATTAAGAACAGCATGTGATCGTCCACATCATCTTAACCCAGATGGAGCATGGAGGCAAAAGGAACCGGGAGGTGTTTTGAGACAGTAAGAACTGTGTGTGTAATGGTGTTCATCTTAGTTCTGCGGAGCCTGGGGGCCAGCAGGTGCCCTTCTGGGCAGACTGCTGACTTTCCCCCAGTAGCAAGTGTTCATTGGGTGTACAGCTCCCTAACCAGAGAGCATCGTTTGCACCAGCAGGGGCTCTGTGTCCAGGTTCTGGCCTGTCATGTGAGAGGAAGCGGTGTGTGCACCTGCCTCGCTTCCTCTCTTTCCCTCGTCACGTAGGTCAGTGGTGGAGGGCTGTCTTCCACCCCAGAGGTGGTGTTGTGTGGTGGTGTGCTGTGTTATAGCAGCAAATTTTATTACAACCAAGAGGCTTTATTACACAGTTCCCCCAGTGACCTACTGTAAGTCACGTACCAGTTACTTCATTCTCCCTCTTCTGTATCAGTTAAACTTTAAAATAATACCTGATGTGATTTAGTGCTTCCTTGTAACTATTTATATCTCTTTTTAGATCTTCTTTGCCAGGTATTTGGCTATAGCTAAATACTAAGCTTGTTGACTGAAGACCAGTAATACTTTTTAAAAACAAAGTTTTAGAGTGATGGTGGTTTAAACAATAAATGGAGAAGTTTTGCCCCAAGATGTAATTATAGACATTGATCGATGTGACAAGAAAGTGTGCTAAGAAATTTTACAGAGAAAAGACAGTCTGTAACTATAATTAAGACTGATCATCTCCACACCTTTCCATTTTTATCATAAGGAATATATATATCTCCGTGTTGTTTTTTCCTGATACCAAGCAGTTCTCCAATTTTCTGACACCAAGTGGGTGTTCTGCGATTCATTTCAGTTCTGACACTACCTGAAGTTAGCACAGACCCCGCAAGTGAAGGGCTCAGTCCCACAGGACTGCCGCCATGTCAGAAGTCAGCCACAGATGGGGTGCCCAGGCAAGCATAAGAGGAGTGATGCCAGCAAGATGGTGGAAAGGAAGCCCCAAGCCTGTTTCCCCTCAGAGACACTGCCTTACAATATATGGTCCAAAAAAGCCTTTATGACTCCAGAAACCAGTTAAGAAGTTGCAGTAAACCAGGCAGGCACAAAGCTGAGAACAGCTGCATTGAAATGGGTAAAGAGGCTGCTTCACTTCACTCACAATAGCCGTTCCCACAAGTGTCCCTTAGCACAATTGGTAGTAAACGCCAAACTCAAGACTTCTCCGTCAGGAAGGTAATAGAAGAGTGGAGCATGTGCCCTACGTTCTGGCTTTTTGAGAAGCTGCCCAGGGGACTAGCTTGTCTCACCTGACTGGCATACTTGGCACACCTGGGGCCACTGAGAACAAATGAGAGTTCAGCTGCTTGTTGCAGTGCCAGAGAACCTACAGACAGATGCCAGAGGGAAAAAGAGGTTACAAGCTCTGGAAAGAGAAACTGAGAAAACTCTCTAATTGGGAAATTACATGCACAACCTCAGAGGAGACACATCCCCAGAAAAGATTTAGAGGCTTCCAGAATCTCTAGCCAGCATGCTTGGTGAAGGTCTTTCCCTGTATGAAGCCAGTCCATAAAGACTGGGAGAGGTGGCAGTTTTTTCAAATGCCCAAATCTCAGCAAAAAATAATGAGGCATCTGAAGAAACAGGGAAATATGGCCTAGTCATAGGAACAAAATAAATATCCAGAAACTGACCCTAAAGAAGCTGAGATCTGTGAATTACCTATAAATTCAAATTAATTGTCTTAAACACAGTATGCTACGAGAGAGCATAGAGAACTAGCTGCAGTTGTGAAAACGATGCATGAACGAAATGTAAATATCAACAAAGAGGAAGTATAAAAAAGGACCAAATTGTGGAGCTGAAGAACACAATAGCTAAATTGAAAATTTCTCTAGGGGGTTCAACAACAGAATCGACCAAGTAGAAGAAAGAATCAGTGAGTTTGAAGACAAGTCACTTGAAATTACCGAGTCAGGAACAAAAAGAAAAAAGAATGACAAAGAGTGTAGAAGGCCTAAGAGACTTATGGGACACGAATAAGTGGACCAATACATGCAGTGTCAGAGAACTAGGAGAAAAGGGCAGGAAGCTTCCCAAACCTGAGGAAGGAGATAAATATCCAAATTCAGGTTGCTCAAAAGAGGCCCAAACCAAGACACATTATAATAAAACTGTCACAAGGCAAAGCCAAAGAGAGAATCTTAAAAACAGCAAGAAAAAAGCGAGTTGTCACGTACAAGGGAGCACCCATAAGATTCTCAGTGAATATCTTAGCAGTAATGTTACAGGCCAGGAGGAAGTGGGATGATATAGTCAAAGTGCTGAAAGAAAATAAAAATGCCAACCAGGAAAACTGTCTGGCAAAACCGTCCTTCAAAAATGAAGGAGAAATAAGACCTTCCCAGAGAAATAAAAGCTGAGGGAGTAATTACCTTGTCACTAGACTTGCTTTAGCAGAAGAACTAAAGGGAGTTCCTTCACGTTGAAATGTAACATAAAAGCACACGAAAACATAATGCTTTTTGTTAAAGGTGAATAGATAGACAGGTATAAAATCTGTAATACTGTGATGATGTTACGTAGATCACTTTTAATTTGGGTATAGAACTTAAAAGATAAAAACATAAATATAGTAACTATAAATAAATGTAAAAAGATATAATTTGTGATATTGATAACAAGTGGAGGGGAGATATAAAGGAGTAGAGTTTCTGTATGTGATTGAAGTTATTAGTTTAAAAGATTATTGTAACTATAAAATATATAGCCCCCACAAAAAAATACCCATAGAATATACACAAAAGGAAATGAGAAAGGGATCGAAGCATGTCCCTACAGAAAACCAATGAAACGAAGGAAGCAAGAACAGAAAAGAGGAACAAATAAACTGTAAGACATACAAAAAACAATCAACAAAATGGAAATAGTAAGTGCTTCCCTATCAGTAATTACTTTCAGTGTAAATGTATTAAACTCCCCAATCAAAAGATACAGAGTAGCTGAATAGATTTTTAAAAATAAGTATGCAAGGGCTTCCCTGGTGGTGCAGTGGTTGAGAGTCCGCCTGCCGATGCAGGGGACATGGGTTCGTGCCCCGGTCTGGGAAGATCCCACATGCCGTGGAGCGGCTGGGCCCGTGAGCCATGGCTGCTGAGCCTGCGCGTCCAGAGCCTGTGCTCCGCAATGGGAGAGGCTGCAACAGTGAGAGGCCCGCGTACCACACACACACAAAAAAAAGTATGCAAGTACATCAGACAAAAAAATAAGTCAAAAATTTGTCACAGGAGACAAGGAGGGTCATCATATAATTATATATGTTACATATATATTATATATGTAATACATATATCACAGCTCCCAAATATATGAAGCAAACATTGACAGAATTAAGGACAGAAATAGACAACAACATAATAATAGTAGGAAACTTGAATACCCCACTTCCAGTAATGAGTAAAACAACATACAGAAGATCAGTAAGCAAACAGCAGATTTGAACAATACTATAGACCAAATGGACCTAACCAGACTATATAGAACATTCCCAACAACAGCGGAATACATGTTCTTCTCAGATTAACAAAGAACATTCTCCAAGGGAAATCATGTTAGGCCACAAAACAAGTCTTAATAAATTTAGTAAGATTGAAATCATACTGAGGATCTTTTGAACCACAATGGAATGAAACTAGAAATCGATAGCTAAGGGAAAACTGGAAATTCATAGGTATGTAGAAAGTAAGACACTCTTGAACAACCAGTGGGCTAAAATCACCAGAGAAATTAGAAAATATCTTGAGGCAAATGAAAACAAAAACGCAAGACACCCAAATTTATGGGATGTAGCAAAGCAGTACCAAGAAGGAGTTTATAGTGGCAGATGCTTACATTAAAAATTAGACCTCTTGGGCTTCCCTGGTGGCGCAGTGGTTGAGAGTCCGCCTGCCGATGCAGGGGACACGGGTTCTGTGAGCCATGGCATGGCTGCTGAGCCTGCGCATTTGGAGCCTGTGCTCCGCAATGGGAGAGGCCACAACAATGAGAGGCCTGTGTACCGCAAAAAAAAAAAATTAGACCTCAAGTCAGTATATTTACACTTTAAGGAACTAGAAGAAGAACAAACTAAACTGAAAATTAGCAGAAAGAAGGAAATCATAAAGAATAGAGCAGAGAGAAATGATTAGATAGTAGAAGAACAATAGAAAAGAAGTCAGTGAAACTAAAAGTTGGTTTTTTGAAAAGATTAACAAAGTTGACAAACTCTCAGGAAAAAAAAGAAAAATCAGAAATGACAGGTGGTATTAAAACTGATGTCACAGAAATAAAAAGGATTACAAGAGATTGCTATGAACAATTATACACTAACAAATTTGATAAACTGGAAGATATGAATAGATTTTTAGAAGCATACAACCAATCAAGACTGAACATGAAGAAATAAAAATCTGAACAGATATATAACTAGTTAGGAGTTTGAATCAGTAATCAAAAACCTCCCAACAAAGAAAAACCGCGGACCAGATGGCTTCACTGGAAAATTCTTTTGAACACTTAAAGAAAATTAACACCAGTCCTTCTTAAACTCTTCCCAAAAATTGAAGAGGAAGAAACATTTCCAAACTCATTTTTTGAGGCCAGCATTACTCTAATAGCAAAACCAGAAAAAGATACTACAAGCAGATTTCCCTGGCGGTCCCGTGGTTAAGACTTCATGTTCCCACTGCAGGGGGTGTGGGTTTGATCCCTGGTCAGGCAACTAAGGTCCCACATGCTGCGTGGCGTGGCCAAAAAAAAAAGAAAAAGGTGCTACAAGAAAAGTATAGAACAGTATCTTTGATGAATATTGATACAAAAATCCTCAACAAAATACTAGCAAACCAAATTCAGCAACACATTAAAAGGATGATACACTATGACCAAGTGGGATTTATTCTTGGGACCCAAGGATGGTTCAAGATTTGAAAAATCTATGTGTAACATGCCACATTAACATATTGAAGGAGAAAAACCACATAATTATCTCAATTGATACAGAAAAAGCATTTCATAAAATTCAGCACCTTATCATGACAAAGCATTTAACTGATTATAAACAGAGGGAAAATACCACAACATAATTAAGACCATATATGAAAAGCCCACAGCTAACATCCTACTCAGTGGTGAAAAATTGAAAGCTTTTACTCGAAGATCAGTAATAATGCAAGGATGCCCATTCTTGCCACCTCTGTTCCATGTAGTACTGGAAGTCCTAGCCAGAGCACATTCAGCAAGAAAAAGAAATAAAAGGCATCCAAATTGGAAAGAAAGAAGTAAAATTATCTCTTTTTGCAGATGACAGGATCTTATACATAGAAAACTTAGAGATTCCACAAAAAAGCTTGTTATAACTAATGAGCAAATTTAGAAAAGTTGCTGGATACATAATCAGGTTTGTTTCTATACACTACAGTGAAAATTCCAAAAAGGAGATTAAGAAAAAAATCCCATTTACAGTAGCATCAAAAGAATAAAAAACTTGGAATAAATTTAACCATGGGGACAAAAATGCAATGCACTGAAACTAGAAAACGTTGCTGAAAGAAATTAAAGAAGACACAAATAAGTAGAAAGACATCCTATGTTCATGGAGTGGAAGACTTGATATTCTTAAAATATCCACACTACCCAAAGTGACCTATGGATTCACTGCAATCCCTACCAGATCCAGTGGCAGTTTTTGCAGAAATAGAAAAATCCATCTTAAAATTCATATGGAATCCTAAAGAACTATGAATAGCCAAAATTCTTTTTGACTAGCCCCCAGTTTTTTTCTTGAGAAAGAAAAAGCTGGAGACCTCACACTTTCTGACCTCAAAACATATTACAGACTACAGTAACATAAACAGTATGGCACTGGCCTAAAGACAGACATACAGACCTGTGAAACAGACTAGAGAGCCCAGAAATAAACTCTCACTTATATGGTCAAATGGTCTATGACAAGGGTGACAAGAACACATGATGGGGAAAGAACAGTCTGTTCAGCCAATGAAATGTAGAAAACTGGTTATCCACATGCAAAAAAATGAAGTTGAACCCTGACATTATACCATGTACAAAAGATAACTTAGAATGAATTAAAGACCTAAACGTAAGATCTGAAACCATAAGACTCCTAGAAGAAAACAGGCAAAAATCTTCTTCGTATTGGTCTTGGCAGTGATTTCTTGGATATGCCACCAGAACACAGCCAGTAAAACCAAAAATTGACAAGTGAGGCTACATGAAACTTAAAAACTTCTGTGCAGCGAAGGAAACAACAGTAAAAAGGGCAGCCTATGGAATGTGAGAAAATATTTGCAAACCTCATACCTGAGGTTTGGGGTTAATATGCAGAATATAGAAATGAACTATAGCTCAACACCAAAAACAAACAAGGAAACAAACCTGATTTTTAAAATGGGCAAAGAACTTGAGTATACATTTTTCCAAAGAACTATGTAAATTTACTATATTCTGTTTGCATGGAAATGCAAATCAAAACCACAATATCAGCTCACACATGTTAGGATGGCCACTATCAAAAAAACCCCAGAAAATAACAAGTGTTGGTAAAGATGAAATTGAAATTGAAGAAATTGCAACCCTGTGCGCTGTTGGTGGGAATGTAAAATGGTGCAGCCACTATGGAAAACAGCCTGGAGTTTCCGAAAATGTTTTAAATATAGAGAAGTACCATATGATTCAGTAGTCCCACTCCTTCCTTCCATAAAGAAAATGTGGTCCGTGTGCAGAATGGAATAATGCTTAGCCTTTAAAAAGAGGGAAATCCTGTCATGCTCCAACATTGATGAACCTTGGGGATATTATGCTAAGTGAAACAAGCTCACCACGAAAAGATAAATGTGTATGATTCCACTTATATGAGGTCTTGAAATAATCAAAGTCTCAGACACAGGACATAGAATTGGAGTGCCCAGGGCTAGGGAAGGCAGAAAACAGGGAGCTACTGTTTGGTGGTTAGGAGTTTTAGTTTTGCAGGATGAAAAAAAGTCCTAGAGCTCTCTTGCACAACAGTGTGCATATAGTTAGTACTGTACTTGCTATAGACCGAATGTTTGTGTCTCCCTGCAAATTCATATGTTGAAACCTAACCCTCAAAGTGATGGTGTTAGGAGGTGGGGCCTTTGGGAGGTCATAGGTCATGAGGATGGAACCCTCATGAATGGGATTAGTGCCCTTAGAAAGGAAGCACCAGAGAGCTCCCTTCTCTCTTCCGCCATCTGAGGACATAGGGGAAAAAGTGCCATTGTGAACCAGGAAATGGGCCTCACCATACACTGAATCTGCAGGCCCCTTCATCTTGTATTTCCAGCCTCCAGAACTATAAGACATAAATTTCTGTTGTTTATAAGACACCTAGTCTGTTGTATTGTGTATGGTAATCCCAAACTGACTAAGACAGTACTATATACTTAGAAATGGTTAAAATGGTACATTTTGTGTTATGTGTTTTTTACCATAATAAAAAAGTGGGTGCCCAGGCTACCCACACTTCTCTCTAGCTGACTACAAGTCAGGGGTTCCATGATCTCCCACTGGTTTCAGTAATTAACTAGGAAAGCTTACAGAAATTCAAGAAAGCACTTTACTTAAAATTAGAGGTATATTGTAAAGGATAAAACGCAGGAACAACCAGATGGAAGAGATGCATGGAGCCAGGTGTGTGGGGAGGGGCCTCCTCGACCTCTGTGGACCTGCTGTCTTCCCTGCGCACGTGCCCTCACCAGCCTGGAGGCTCCTGAACCTGTTATCTGGAAGTTCTGTTTCCTCCTATCAGGCAGGATAGATTAAATCACTGGCATTGGTCACTGAGTCAATTTTAGCCTTTCCCAAAGGTCAAGGGAGGGGTGGTGGTGGGATGGACGGACGGACAGACGGAAAGTTCTGACTATAGGAGTTTGCTTTTCTGGTGGCCAGCCCCCATCCTGGAGTTCTCTGGCCCCCCCCCACCAAGACCCCCCTGCGTCATCTTATTAGCATACAAAAGACTATAAATTCCAAGTCTTTAGGGGCTTTGTGCCAGGAAGCAGAGACAAAGACCAAATATTTATCTTTACCAAATCCCCAATATTTGATTTGTTGTAAATGTATATGGATTTCAAACTAGACTTTTTATTAAAATACGTAAATGTTTTCTTAAAAAACGATAAAATCTCTCAGTTTTTCTCTGTGTTTTTCCTCTTGCTTTTATGCTGAGAAAGGCATTTCCTTCCTTGAGATCAGATTCTCCTTAGTTCCTTTATGGCTTCATTTAAAAGGAAAAACTCTTTCATCTGTGTGGAATTTATTTTGCTGTCTGTTGTGAAAATAAGAACTTAAGTTTTTTTCTCTAAAAGTAGATAAGCAGTTGTTCTACATCTTTTTTTTTTGTTTAAATCATTGTTCTTTTACCCTCTTGGACACATCACTCTTATTAAAATTGCTGTGTTGTTATGGTTTGTTGGGTTTTTCCATTCTGTTCTCTTGAATTCTGCCTATTCTTGTTACATTTCCACAGTTTACTTGCTGAAGTTTTATAATATGTTTAATAACTGGTGGCACAAATTGCCTTTTATTAGACTTTTTAAAATGTCTTCCTTTTTGTTAATGAAAAATGTTGCCTGCCACATCTGGAAAAAAGTGTTGCTGCCATCAAACCACTACAGCCCCTCCTGATGGTGCGCCCTGAGGGGACTCAGGCTGGAGACAGATGGGCTGACTCAGCCACTGCAGCCCTCCTCCCTACCCCCGGCTCCTCCCAAACTGTGCACCCTGAGGGAACTTAGGGTGGGAAAGCACAGGATGCTGGCCCCAGAGAGCTGAGGTGCATAGCAAAGGAATGATTTCAGAGTCCAGACTCTTGCATCTTGCCATGCACAGAAAAGCACTGAATTCCTTAACTTGGTTTTCTTTAATTAACAGTACTCTTTGGATGTTCCCACTACCCGGTCTTTGTTGGAAAAACTTCTGTGTATCCTAGCTCCTCCCTTACCTCTTCAGAGCAGTCCCTCAGAGCCATCTAAGAGGCTGCATCCCAGGCTTGAAGTCCGCAGAAATAAAACAATTGTCAACTTTTAGGTTGTGCTTTTTTTTTTCCAGTCGACACTTTCCTGTTTACTTTTTGTATGTATGTGTCTTATTGAGCTAGGTTATTATCTTCTTTTTTTGTTTTTAATACGACTTTATGTTTTAGAGCAGTTTTAGGTTCACAGCAAAATTGAGGGTGGGGCACAGAGATTTCCCATGTACCCCGCCCCTCCCCCAGCCCACTGTCACCATCCCCACCAGATGGGAGATTCGTTACAATCCATGAACCTGCACTGATACATCATCACCATCCAGAGTCCCTGGCTTACATCAGGGCTCACTCTTGGCGTTGAACATTCTGTGGGTTTGACAAATGTATAATGACAGGTATCCACCATGAGAGTGTCATAGAGAGTAGTTTCACTGCCCTAAAAATCCTCTGTGCTCCACCTGTTCCTCCCTCCCCCAAACCCTGATCTTTTTACTGTCCCCAGTTTTGCCTTTTCCAGAGTGTCATAGAGTTGAATCACACAGTCTGTAGCCTTCTCAGATGGGCTTCTTTCACTCAGTTAAATGCATTTAACGTTTTGTCATGTCTTTTCATGACTTGATAGCTCATTTCTTTTTAGCTGAATAATATCCCCATTGTCTGGATGGACCAAGTTTATTTACCCATTCAATTGCTGAAGGACATCTTGGTTGCTTCCAAGATTTGGATATTATGAATGAAGCTTCTGTATAAACATCCACATGCAGGTTGATGTGTGATCATAGCTTTTTGACTCCTTTGGGTAAATACTAAGGCATGTGATTGCTGGACCTTATGGTTAGAGTATGTTTATTTGTATAAGAAACCGCCAACCTGTCCTCCAAAGTGACTTTTCCATTTTGCATTCCTGCCGGTAATGATGAGAGTTCCTGTTGCTCCACATCCTCACCGGCACTTGGTGTTGTCAGTGTTTTGCATTTTGGCCATTTTCATAGTTGCATAGTGGTATCTAACTGTTGTTTTAATTTGCAATTTCCTGATGACATATGTTGTTTGTCACCTTTTCATATGCTTAGTCACTGTCTGTCTATACATGTTTTAGTTAATGCTTAATTGTTTTCCGTGAAATAAATGTGCTGTGGACCCCCTGATATTTAATGGGTTCACTCTGGCTGGGACACCAGTTACAGCTGACATCTTTGATTATTCACTTTTGCATGTGAAAGTGGAAAACAGGTTTGTTTTTGTATGAGAAAATAGGAATTCACCTTTTTGGTTTCACCCTGTATATCTTCTTTGGTGAGGGGTATGTTCAGGTCTTTTGCCCATTTTTATATTGGGTTTTCATTTTCTTGTTGTTGAGATTTAAGAGTTCTTTGTATGTTTTGGACAATAGTCAAATACCTGATAGGTATGTCTTTTGCAAATATTTTCTTCAGGTCCATGGATTTTCTTCTCACCCTCTTGAATTTCCACCTTTTCTTGTTGTAGTCCACATTTCTGAGGACCATGATTTGAGCCGATGGGGGCAGCAGCTCACTGTCTGGAGGGACTTGGGAGAAGCAAGGGGCTTAGACCTGTATCTTCTGAGGCCCATAGGACTTAGAGTTGCCACATATTCTACCCCCATCCCAGGTAGAAATCATAACTACCAGACCAGTAATTTGAGAAGAAATTATACTTCCTAATATTTATTCTTGTCATTCAGGTAATGATTTTTTTATCTTCATTTATTCAAGTTATTTTTTAAATGTAATTTGTCAAGGTAACGTGTAACTTTTTTCTGAACATCTTAAATGTTCTTGTCTTGAGAATAGCATTTTTTCTGTTGTCTTTAACTGCAATAAACCTATTTAGTTTTATACATTTATTTTATATTTAGCCATTTCATTAGGTCTAATGGTTCTTCACTTGATGCTTTTCCATTTTCTAGTTATATGGTCTTTGCCTAAATTATAATAATTGTATTTTCCTTTCCAGTTGTTTTAACTCATTTCTGTTTTATGCCTTGTACTGATTAGAACTTACAGAATAATACTGAGTAATAATGTGGGAGGGCTGCCGTATCTTTTTTCTGACTTTATTTTGGGTTATGCAGGCTAGAATATCATTTATTTTGATAGTACTTTAAGTATGCTCATGTACACAATATTTTGAATGCCTGTATCTGTAGTTGTAATCAGAGAGGGAGATTTCATAGTTTCATAGATACAGCTTTTTTGGCTGGCCAAGAGATTAGTGAGCATTTAAAAATCATAGAAAATGTAGAGCAGAAAATATATTTAAAGTGAGGGTGGAGGAGGAACCTGTCAGATTCAGTCCCATGGCTGTCTCAGTACGCGGAGGCCAGTGTTGTCCAAATTTAATGAAGTTCAGGCTGAGTAGGCACTAGGTCATTTCCACTAGGTTGCAGATGGTAAGTGGGGACCTGACCTGACCTGCATTCCCAGTATATGTGGTACCTTTATTCAGAGATATTAGCTGAAGTGGAATAAAGTCTGAATTGGAAAACTTCCTTTTCTATATTTTTTTTCAGGATAAATTCCATCAATATCCAGTTCCTTCGACATACAAAATGAGAATCTTTATTTTAGGTGGCCCTTCAAGGCCAGAAGCAAGTATTCTCAACCTGTTGGTGCCAGCCTCTGGGGGCAAGGGATGGCATGTGAGAGCTGCAAATCGGCTCATTCAGCATGTGTCCCCATGGTCTTTGGGTGGGACTCCTTCCCCGGAGCTGGAAAGCTGATTTTGCCGTTTCCCAGTGTCAGTGGGGACTACCTTTCCCTGTAGCCACTTACAGAAAACAGTCCACTGTGCCGATGTGGACCTTCTGGTCACCAAGGGGCTTTGTAACCAAAGGGTTCCTTGTATTTACACGTGTGAGCTAAGGAGCAGCAGGTCGGGCCGAGGCATCCTGGACCCTGGATTGTTGCAGAGAATGTTGATCCAGAGAAGCGTGGAGGACGGCGGCCTCCCTACTCCTGTGTTGTGGTTGTGAATCCGTGACTGTTCCCTGGCAGGTCAGCTCTGGTCCCGTTTTCTGGGGGTCATTCCTGCAGGCTCAGTGTGGAGCCCCATCCTTCAGTCTTTCAGCAGCTGGACGTGCAGCTGTATTTTTCTGTATTAAATCTCTGTATGTGAGTTAAATAGTGGCTGCTGTTAATTGTCTGTACCAAGCTCTGTAGGCCCTGGGTGTGCTGCTCCCAGGACTGGAACATGTGAAGATCAGTCATGGCAGTTGGTATCTGCGCTCAGGCATCTTTACACAGGAGTGAAAAGGGTAGTGCATACCATGCCTTTGCTATGAACTGTTTCAGCTGTAAAACTACTATTAAGAGTCTACTTTTGTGATGTGACCAGATACTTCAGGCATTTTCCTCCATTGTTGGGCCAAGGCTGGTAAGAGGTGGTAGGAATAAGCTCTCTCTGGGCTTCTGAGTGTGATCTGCGCCCCTTCCACGGTATTTTCAAATACAACCACCTGCCTTTTTCTCTTTAAACAGCTTTATTGAGACGTCATTCATATAACAGTGAATTCATTCACTTAAATGGTACAATTAAATGGTTTTTAGTGTATTCACAGATATGTGCAACTGCCGATTTTAGGACATTTTCAGGACCTCAGAGAGAAACCCTGTGCCCTGTAGCTCTCCACCCCCCGTATTTTCCCTCCCCAAGCAGCTGCTCGTCTACTTTGTATTACTACAGATTTCACTATTTTGGACTTTCACAGATCATGTAGTGTGTGGACTTTTGTGACTGGCCGCTTTCACTGAGCATAATATTTTAAAAGGTTCACCTGTGTTATAGCATGTGTCAGTATTTTGTTACTTTTTATGGCTGAATAATATTCCATTTTATCCATTTACCACAAACGTTTGGGTTGTTTCCACTTTTTGGCTATTATGAATGCTGCTATAAACAGTTGTGGCAAAGATTTTGTGTGGACCTGTTTTTCACTTCCGACGGGTATATATCTAGGAGTGGAAATTCTAGGTGCCTCAGACTGAATGTTTATGCCCCCCAAATTCATATGTTAAATCCTAACCCCCAGTGTGAATTAGGTCAGGTGCCAGAAGCCTAATGAATGGGATTAGTGCTCTTGTAAAAGGGACCCCCGAGAGTTCACTGCCTCTTCCATCGCGTGGGAGTGTGCTGAGCTTAGCCATCAGTGAGCCAAGAAGTGGGCCCTCATCAGACACCCACTCTGCTGGCACCTTGGTCTTGAACTTCCCACCCTCCAGACTGTGAGGAATAAATTTCCATTGTTTATAAGCTACCCAGTCCGTGGTGTTCTGTTGTAGCAGCTCAAATGGAGAAGACACTGGATCACATGGTTTCTCTATGTGAAATCGTTTTACAAACCTGCTGACTGTTTCCTGCAAGTGACATCGTTTTTCATTCCCACCAGTAGTGTTTGAGGGTTTCATCTCTACAATTCCGCACATACACGTATTATTACCTGACTTTTTGATTCTAGCCATCCTTGTGGGAGTGAAGTAGTATTTCATTGTGGTTTTGATTTGTATCAATATTTCTCTGATGACTGATGTATTGAGCATCTTTTCGTGTACTTATTGGCTATTTGTATCACTTTCTTGATAGTGTACTTTGAAGCACAAAAGTTTTAAATTTTGATGAAGTTCAGTTGCTTCATGGTTTGATAAGACATCAACTTACCAATGTCTACAAAGAAGTCAGGTAGGATTACATTGCATTGAATCTGTAACCATGTTATGTATTCTGATCCATGAACATTGTATGATTTTTCCATTTATCCAGATATTTTAAAAGTTTATTTCAACAATATTTTGTGGTTTTCAGAGAAGAAATTTTGAGCTTTTGTAAAATGTATCCCTAAGTATTCTTTTTGATGTGTTTGTATGTGGCATTGTTTTCTTTATTTTTTTGATTGCTCATTGCTGGTGTATAGGAACACAACTGATTTTTGTATATTGATCATGTATTGTGTCACCACATTGAACTGGTTTATTCTAATAGGTTTTTAGGGGATTCCTTAGGATTTTCTATGTAAAATATGATGTCATCTGCAAATAGAAGTATTGTACTTTTTCCTCTCCAATCTGGATGCTTTTTATTTCTTTTTCTTGTCTAATTGCCTTGCTGGCACCTCAACACAGTGTTGAATAGCGATAGGCATCCTTGACTCATTCCTGATCTTAGGGGGAAAGCTTTCAGTATTTTACCATTTAGTCTGATGTTAGCTGTGAGTTTTTCATAGATGCTCATTATCAGATTGAGGAAGTTCTCTTTTTTAAAAAAAAGAAATCATTGATTTTTAAAAACAGTATAACAAGCAGAACAAACATTTAAAACTTATTGCTACCATGCTTAGAACATACAGTGACAGTTCTATTATAACTATACAATATATGTAAATTATACTTGAAACCTGAATGTTGTGTCTTGACTTTAATTCATTTCAAACTATTTCTGATTTCCCTTTTGAGTGCTTGTTTGATTCATTGGTTATTTAGGCATGCTTTGTTTAATTTCCACCTCGTTGTGAGTTTTTCCTGGTATGGATTTTTAATTTCATTCCTCTGTTGTCAGAGGCTCTACTGTGATAATTTTATCTTTTTCACGTGTTGTTTATTTTCTGTCTAGTTCTATCCATTATTGATAGTGGCATACTGAAGTCTCTTTTATTGTTGGATTGTCTAGTTCTCTCTTTATTTCTCTACATTTTTGCTTCTTCTTCTTGTATTTTTTCTGTTATTATGTGCCTATATGTTTTTAATTGTTACATCTTCCTGATGGTGAGCCATTTATCATTATGAAATCATCTTTATTAACTTTAAAATTTTTAATGTTTATTTTATTCATTAATATAGCCACTCCAGCTATTTTTGTGGTTGCTGTTTGCATGATTTATCTTTTCCCTTCCTTTTACTTTCAGTCTGTTTTTATCTTTGAATCTAAAGTATGTCTCCTGTAGGCAGTATTTAGTTGGATCACTTTTTAAAATCCAGTATGACAATCTCTGCCTTTGATTAGATTGTTTAATCAGTTTACATTTAATAGTATTATTGCTTAGTTGAATTTACATCTGCCATTTTTTGTTTTCTTCATGTCTTTTTTGTTCTGCTATTCCTCCTTTACTACTTTCTTTTGTGTTAAGTGTATACTTTGTAATGTAACATCTTAATATCTTATTATTTTACTGTCTGTAGTCATCTGCACAGTCCAGTAGTTTTACCCGCACCCGCCTCTTTTATGCTGTTATTGGCAAATGTATTACACTTGTGTTACATAAGCCCAACATTACATTAGATACATGTTATTGTATACACTTTTTAAGTTAGTTATAAGAAGTAAAAAATAAGCATTTATACTGTGTTTTATAATTACATAATTACTTCTACCAGTGCTCTTTGTTTTTTCATGTGGATTTGAATTACCATTTGGAGTTACTTTTAGTCCGAAGACCTTCCTTTAGTGTTTCTTGTAAGACAGATCTGCTAGCAACAAATTCTTTCAGATTTGCTTATCTGGGGAAGTCTTTATTTCATCTTTATTTATGAGAGATAGCTTTGTTGGATAGAGGATTTGTGTTTGTCAGTTTTTTCATGGAGTACTTTGAGTATGTTATTCCACTGCCTCTGGCCTTCATTGTTTCTTTTGAGAGCCAGCTCCTAATCTTACTTGGAGGGGGGGGGGTCCCTTGGTAAGTGACAGGTTGTTTTTCCCTTCTAGTTTTCAAGACTTCCTCCTTGTCTTTGTGTGGTGTAATAAAGAAAATGTCTGGTCTTTCCCACCGCCACCCCCCCATTCCTAGCACAGGGGTTCCAAACCCTTGGGATTCCTGAGGGTCAGGAGTCATTGTTACGCTAAGACATGAACTCACAGTGTGCCCCTCCACAGCATCAGGATGGGGCTTGGTTACCAGAAAGACCAGGCATAGGAAGAGAGGTTTGGGATCCCACAGGGAATGGAGAGGGCTAGAGACTGAGTTCTATCACATGGTCAATGATTTAATCAATGAATCATGCCAACAGAATGAAATTCCAGTAAAGACAGTGGAGCTTCATGGTTGGTAAACACAGTGTGTGTGTGTGTGTGTGTGTGTGTGTATGTGTGTTTGAGAGAGAGAGAGAGAGAGAGAGAGAGAGAGAGAGAGAGAGAGAAGCTGGCTCTGAATCCACAGGCAGAGGGCAGGGAAGCTCTGCGTTCCCCCCAGCCTCTGAATTTATACCTGTTGATTGCCTGGGGCCACTGAATGCGGCTGGTGTCTTCAGTAAAGACAAGTCTCGAGGAGGACTGAGCCTTGAACATGTTGAGTCTGAGAGTAGCTCCAGGTAGTTAGCCTCAGAATTGTATTACAGTAAAACAGCTGATGTTGACTCTGACTTTGTTTAACTATGATGTATGTGTTTGTGGGTCTCTGTGTTCATCCTACTTGGAGTTTCTAGAGCTTCCTGAATGTATGGATTTTTGTTTTTCAATGAATTTGGGAAACGTTCTGTTATTTCTTTGATTTTTTTTTTTTTTTTTTTTTTTTTTTTGCTGTACGCGGACCTCTCACTGCTGTGGCCTCTCCCGTTGTGGAGCACTGTCTCCAGACGCGCAGGCTCAGCGGCCATGGCTCACGGGCCCAGCCGCTCTGCGGCATGTGGGATCTTCCCAGACCGGGGCACGAACCCGTGTCCCCTGCATCGGCAGGCGGACTCTCAACCACTGCGCCACCAGGGAAGCCCCAGCACAGTGTTATTAGCTGTGGTCACCCTGATGGACATCACACCCACACAACGTATTATAACTGTGAGTTTGTACCTCTGACACTGTTCACCCACTCCCTCCATCCCTCCTCTGCCTTGGGCAGACACTAATCTGTCTCTGTCTCTCTGAACTGGGTTCTTTTTTGTTTTGCTTTTTTTTTTTTTTTTTTTTTTTTGCGGTACGCGGGCCTCTCACTGTTGTGGCCTCTCCCGTTGTGGAGCACAGGCTCCGGACGCGCAGGCTCAGTGGCCATGGCTCATGGGCCCAGCCGCTCCACGGCATGTGGGATCTTCCCGGACTGGGGCACGAACCCGTGTCCCCTGCATCGGCAGGTGGACTCCCAACCACTGCGCCACCAGGGAAGCCCTTGTTTTGTTTTTGACTCTACATATAAGTGAGATCATACAGTATTTGTTTTTCTCTGTCTGACTTATTTCACTGAGCATAATGTCCCCAAGGTCCATCCATGTTGTTGCAAACGGCAAGATTTCATTCTTTTTTATGGCTGAATAAGTCTGGTGTGTGTGTGTGTGTGTGTGTGTGTGTGTGTGTGTGTAGGTTGTTTCTATGTCTTAGCTATTGTGAATAGTGCTGCACTGAACATGGGGCACATATATCTTTTTGAGTTAGTGTTTTCACAGAAGTAGAATTGCTGGATCATATGGTAGTTCTATTTAATTTTTTTGTGGAATCTCTATACTGTTTTCCATAGTGGCTGCACCAATTTACATTCCCACCAACCGTGCAACACTTGTTATCGATATTTTTTGTCTTTTGGTAACAGCCATTCTCATAGGTGTGAGGTGATATCTTACTGCGGTTTTAATTTGCATTTCCCTGATGATTAGTGGTGTTGAGTATCTTTTCACATACCTGTTGGCCATCTGTATGTCTTCTTTGAAAAAGTGTTGAGATCCTCTGCCCATTTTTTAATTGGATCGTTTGTTTTTTTCTATTGAGTTGTATGAGTTTTTTATATATTTTGGATATTAGCCCTTTATCAGATATATGATTTGCGAATATTTTCACCCATTCAGTAGATTACCTTTTCGTTTTGTTGATGGTTTCCTTTGCTGTGCAGAAGCTTTTCTGTTTGATTTAGTCTGGCTTGTTTATTTTTGCTTTTGTTGTCTGTGCTTTTGGTAGAAAATCCAATAAGTCATCACTAAGACTGATGTCAAGGTGCTTACCCAGCTGTGTTTTCTTCTATGGTTTCCAGTCTCACACTCAAGTCTTTAATCCATTTTTAGTTAATTTTTGTGTACAGTGTAAGGTAGTAGTCCAGTTTCATTCTTTTGCATGTATATGCTGTCCAGTTTTCCTAACACCATTTATGGAAGAGACTGTCCTATCCCCATTGTATATTCTTGGCTCCTTTGTTGTAAATTAACTGATCATGCATGCATGGATTTATTTCTGCCTTTTCTATTCTGTTCCATTGACCCATGTGTCTGTTTTTATGTCAGTAACAGGCTGTTTTAATTGCTGTAGCTTTATAACATAGTCTGAAATCAGGGAGCATGTTGCCTTCAGCATTATTCTTCTCAAGATTGTTTTGGCTATTTGGGGTCTTTTGTGGTTCCATACAAATTTTAGGATTGTTTGTTCTATATGTAAGTAAATCTGGGCAGTACCCCTCCCCCATTCCTGTTGCCAACTTTGTAACTTACTTATCTCCTCCTTGTTTCGTGTCCCGCTGGGTTATCTTTGTGAGGTCTGCCCTGTGCCCCCCAATGTTGAGTGTTGGGCTTTGCCCCTCAGGGAAGCCCTCTGGGTGCACCCACATCGCCTGGGCTGCGGTGGGTTTGGCAGGCCGGCCTTCCTCTTGCCCTGACAGCATCCGGCTGTTAAACTCCACTGACTGCCAGCTGGTTACTCTTTTATTTCCAGCAATACTCGGGGGCATAAATTGCTCTGCAGATGCGTGCATTCTGACTGGCTCCTTTGAAGGAAGCATTTCTGAGGCCCCTGTTGATCATTGCTCTGACCTCAAGGGGCCCCTTCTGGCTTCTCCCTGCTTCTCTCCTGCAAGCTTGCTGCTCAGCTTAGCTGCACCTCAAGTCTGCTCTTTTTTTTTTTTTTTTGCAGTACGCGGGCCCCTCAGTGTTGTGGCCTCTCCCGTTGCAGAGCACAGGCTCCGGACGCGCAGGCTCAGCAGCCATGGCTCACGGGCCCAGCCGCTCCGCGGCATGTGGGATCCTCCCGGACCGGGGCACGAACCCGTGTCCCCAGCATCGGCAGGCGGACTCTCAACCACTGCGCCACTAGGGAAGCCCTCAAGTCTTTTCTTGATTACCTTTCTCCACCTCCCCCTGCTCTTGAGAGCACCCTCCCCTGTGTTGTGTCACAAATGAAGTTGGTGCCTTTGGGAGGAGCCCTTCCATGGCTCCAAAGCTCTTGCTGGCTCACAGCATCTCGTGTCCTGCTTTCCCCTGGCAGGGTCTCTGAGCCAGGGCTCTGGAGCTGGCGTGGAGACCACGACAAGCTTCTCTGAGTGGCACCCCACTCTAGGAGCTGAGCGCTAGTGGGGGTGGGGAGCAGCCTGGGGTCTCCTGGTGCGTAGTAGCTGCCACTGCGTGAGCTGGACCCAGAGACCAGGGTCCAGGGTTTCCAGTGTTCCATACCCAGGGTGAGCCTCTGTCTGCTAAGTGGGGGCTGGATGGAAGGAGGGAGCCCTCACCTCGGGAGCCTCGGGATGAGAAATGCAGAAGCCCTGAACCCTGCCTGGGGCCTGGGGGAGAGCAGGCTCAGTGCTGCCGGCTGCAACTGGGGGCCCAGGGGCCATGGTCAGGTTCAAATGCCACCGATGCTTGCTTGCCTTTTGTACATTTTCTTAATTTCTGGATTTTCAAATATTCGTCGATTTTCTTGAGTAGATATTTCTTCATTTACTCTTCACCCTAAGGAGCATTTCCGAGGCTTTTAATGGTTGTGGTTTTGTTTGTTTACACATTTCAGTAGTTTCACTGGGGAGTGGGTCCTGGTCTCTTCAGGCCGTCGTGGTGGAGGCTGATACTTGCTTTAATTTGTAAAGCCCGCCTAAGTGGGTGTTGCTCGTGCGGGGGCCGGGGCAGCGTGACCCCCGCCCTTGTGTCGTGCGGAGGCCGGGGCAGCGTGCCCCCCCCCCCCGCCCCGCGTGCTGGCTCCGTTTCTCGTTTTGCTCATCTCTTGGCGGAAGTCAAATCCTCCACTCCTCTTCCTTCTCATGGGAGGTGTTTGGTACAGAAGTGAATGGAGGCTGGGAGTGCACGGGGTGAAAGTCCTGTTACTTTTGCTGTTTCTGGCGTTCGCCAGGCCTGTGCAGAGAGGACACACAGGCCGCCACGCTTCAGCAACGTGGGGATTGCGCGCGCAGCTCTGCTCCGAGGCTGGACCCGTCGTTTCCCGTCAGTTCAGGAGCCACTGTTTAAAATCAGTGTTGAGGATCAGTGCCATTTAGTGAGTTATATGTCTCAAATAATTTTCAAAAGGAATGAGGGATTGAGTTAAGATGAGAGTTTTTTTCTTTTATCTATTGATTCTTATCTCTGGCTCTTACATATACTCGTCTACCTTTAAGTTTATTTTTGCGGTAGCAACTTAGAATACTGCCGTGACTTATAAACACTAGCTACCTTTGGTCTGATTCTTACATGTGTTTATTGGCATCTTTATGCAATTTGTAATTGCTCTGTTTTGACACTTAGAACAAGTTAGGTTCTTACTACTATTTTTAGTAGTATGACTGCAAATACCTAAAGTTTTAGAATACCTGATGATTATGTGATTGTTATATGGTTAACGATGATTAGCTTCTCATCCCGCTGTGGGAGTGGAGAACTGAATCTAAATTTCTGGTAGGATTATGGGCTATTCTGTCACTTCTCCCCTGGAAACCACGCATGTAACCCACACGGGAGCCTGGGAGGAAGACAGGAACCGGGCCCTCCATCAGCCTTCCCTTCCTGCCGTGCCCGCAGCTGGTGGCTCACTGGCACCCCTCTCTGGCGGTGAGAGCTGAATGGCCTCGAGGAGGTGGCCAAGCTGGCCTTTCTTAGGACAGAGGCCCGCGGTGGCAGAGCAGGAAGGGCTGGGACAGCGGCGGTGGTAGTGCTATCAGGGGCCGGAGGGAAGTGCAAATAGCCTGGTGCCCGCGTGTGAAGGTGGGGCAGCGCGGGTGAAGTGTGGGAACGGCTACCCTCCGGGCCAAGGAGACCTGGAGCTGAGACCACGTGCACTGGAGCCTGCCCCTCCTCCTGGGACCGTAGGCAGGGGGAGGGGGGCTGGCAGGAAGGCCAGCTGCAGAGGGAGCGGGAGGGCAGCATCCCCACTTGGGGCCTGGGATCGGGTTTCTAGCTCTCCTGGCCCCGCTGCTCCCTGGCGAGGCCTCCTCCTTCCAGGCCTCTTCACTGGAGGGTGTGCACACTTCCTTGCGTGATTTCTGTGCTGCTATGCAGAAGGCTGGGCTTTGTGAGTAACCATTTTTATTTCTTCTCAACCTAAGCCTCGTTGGTGTCCTGGTTATCTGATGATACTGGATGTGGGCAGCTTTTTTATTCCCATTGCTGTGAATGAAGAGGATATTCAGAGGTTGGAAGTGGGTGGGAGTAGATGGAATTTTCCTTTGGCCTCTGGCAACAGGTTAAGTTCATCCGTCTGAAATATTTCTAGCAAAAAAAATCCCCATATTTTGGATCTCGGTTGGCAAAGTGGTGGATTATGTTTCTTCACTGGGATTGCGTTTTCCAGTTTCTTTTAAGCGTCTTTGTCTTAGTGTGATCAGGCTGCTATAACTAAACACCACAAACTGGGTGGCTTAAACAACAGAAATTCGTTTCTCACAGCTCTGGTGAGGACCCCTTCCTGGCTGTAGGCTTCTGGCTGTGGAGGAAGGGCTGAGGAAGCTCTCGGGGTCTCTTTTCTAAGGGCACTAATCCCAGCACGAGGGCTCCACCCTCAGGACCTGGTCACCTTCCCAAAGACCCCCCTCCTAACACCATCACATCAGGGTTTAGGATTCCAACATGTGAATTTTGGGGGGAAACATACATTTAGACCATGGCCTTCCATGTGCTGACGAATAGCATTTCTCCCTCCTGAAGGCCCTTCGGCCCTGGAGTCTTAGCAGAGGGCCTGCATAATGAGCCTGTTATTAAAGCCGATTAGCACTTAGCGCCTGGGGTGCGTGGATTTGTGTGGAACGGTTAACGCTCCGACTGGATTAGTCCCTCTCAGCACTTGGCAAACCTGCTGCACAGTTTGTACCAAGGAAGGTTGTAGTGGGCAGTGTGTATGGGCTTGGATTTTCCAGTTACATAAGTACTCCACATGTATTAATTAATGTTTGTTTTCATCAGGCCTACAAGATTATATGAAGGTTGTAATTTATATTGGTTACATAAATTGAGTATTTAAGTAATCATTTAAGGTTAAGTTTTATTTTGGGTAAATACTCTGTTAAAAAATTTGGTGTGGGAAGGAAAAATTCCCTTTTCCCCACTCTCTATATCCTGCTCTAAATAAGTAATTACCACTATTAATATACAATTAGCCAGTTAGTTTTCAAATAGCTCTTTTAAAAAGGACATAAGGTGGAAGTTTTTCAGAATGGGAAATGATTAAAAATGCAGCTTAAAAGCTCTGAATGAACTTATTACGTTTGGTTCCGAAATGTGCAGAAGCCAGGAGCAGAGTTCTTTTGTCTTAACCACTGTCTGTGTTTGAATAGTTTTTGGTGTGTTAGAATTTAAACATTCCAAGATCTCTGTGTTCACTTCCTGAGATAGTAGAGCACAAAGACGTCAGTGAACCGGGAGTGTGAACGGGGAGTGTTTGCGGGAGGGCCGAGTACTGAGCTTCTCCTCCTGAGACGCTTGGGTGATAAGAAGGTGGTGGCCAAGGGTGTGCATATCCAGGGCAGGTGCAGAGACCCGGGCCGTCTCTGTGGGGACAGCGCCCACGGTCCTGTGCCTCCTGAAGAAATCTCATTTCGCACCTCATCTGGGGACTTATTTCTAGCTTCAGGACTTTTAATAACACTTCATGGCTGCACCCCAAGGCTAAACGAGCGAAAGAAAACTGAAGGAAAAGAAGGGCATGTTATGCAGAAGACAGCGTCTCGGGCACCAGGAAAGGCCGAGGGCTGCCGGCAGGGCGGGGTGGGGGCACAGAGCTGCTGGGAGCTGTTTAATGACAAGATCCGAGTCATTTCAGGCCACGGGTCCTCCCCTTCTCTCTGGCTGTAGAACAGAAGGCTCGCCTGACCGGGTCCTGTGTCTCCTGAGCTGAAGACCTGGTCACATGACCAAGCTTCTCCCATATACTCGGCCTTCCCTAGTCAGAGAAGATCCTGTTTTCTTTCGTTTTGCCCATTTTCCTACTGGGTTGTTTTGATTTTTTTTAAATTGTTTTATAAAACTCTTTATATTGAGGACTTTGGATTTTTATCATTAAAAATCCAAAAACTTTTGCAATCTTTCCTAGAAAAATAGCTTGTTTTTTTGTTTTTCAAATTCGGAAAGAACTGTACAGTTTATAATTAAATAAAAGAAGCAGTACCCATTTCTCCCCTCCCCATCATGAGTTCTGGTCTCAGAAGTTACCCTTTTTAATGTTGAAGCTCTCTCTCAAGACACCTGCCTGCAGGTTTCCAAGCTCAGTGCGTATCCTATGTGGCAGAGAGAGATTCTGTAGAATGCGGCCTCTGTAGAGACTGGCCCCTGTGTGTATAAACTGTTTGCTCTTTGCTTCTGGGTTTCAGAGGGAAGCACTTTTCAGAGCAGTCTTTTCTGCAGCATTAGGGAGACGTTTCCCACGGGCACGGGGTTGAGATGTGTTTTATTTGACCTGTTACCTACGGGGCAGAATCCCACGTGCCCTCAGTGGCCTCTGCTGTGGATCAGACGTTTTCCGACACCTGAGAATGCACTGCTGCACGTGTTCCTTTCCACAGCATCTGGGAGGCGTGGTCCCCCCAGCGGGGAGCTCTGTTCTGAACTGAGGGCTGCTGCTGTGGCCATTGCATGTCTGTCTTTGATGCTGGAAACCCCTCAGCCGTGCTCTTGCTTTTCCTCATGAAACCCATCTTAGCTGGGTCGCACCCTGACTCTGGCTGAGCTCTGCCCTGCGTCAGTTTCTATCTGGCAACTTGCCCTGTCGCACTGAGGTCTCCTCCTCCCAGAAGACTCAGTATCTGCTTGGTAACACCTCGTACTCTTTCTGTCCACCGTCTGCCTTTTAGTTTCCTGGGGCCTCCTCCCGCCTTGGCCCCCGCCAGCCAGCCCTTCAGGGATGCCCTGTTCCCTGCTCTCTCCGACTAGGACACATGGTCTGCAACTGTAGCTGTACTAAAGGGGACACGTTGAGTCAAGTGTCTGCCTGCCACCCAGTTCTCCAGTTCAGTTTTTGCTCTTCCCTCTAGAGATCCTGTCTGCATGTAACACATCTAAACACAGAAGGACATCAGTACACACATGCATGCCCAGATGTCCTAAGTACAAAGAGTGTGTGTGTCCCCAGATCTGTACGGGCAGCTGGTAGCACCGCTGGCATCTTGCTGGTTGGTCGGTGTTAGTCCCTGCGGCCCCTTCTGCCCCCAGGTGTGGATGCACCGCGTCTGCCTAATGAGGCCTCAGCAGACAGGCGTTCGGGTCGCCCCCCTCGGGACTCGGCAGTGTATTTTCCTGCTCATGCTTTCAGCACAAAGATGCACTTTGCTCTGAATCACGAACCTCTCTTTTCTTCCATTAGCATGAATAATTTAGTTGACTGTCAAATGATTAGGGTATTTGAAAGATTTAAACATTGTTGAACAAGTGACCAAACCAACCAAGTAACCAAAGTGACCAAACCAACCAAGTGACCAAAGTTTAATTGGTGGTTGATCAGGAACATTTTTCATATTTTAGAAACTACTACATGTGTTTGTTACTATTGGCGAACGCAGCTGTAACGTTGCACACTCCAGAACAAGTGCACGTCCCCACCAAGGAGCATTTCCACGGCAGACCGTTGTACAGAGAATGTAGTTTCCAGAGCAAGCCGCGTGAAGCCTTAGCTGTTTCTCTCCTTAGTCCCAGGAGTTTGTGTACAGCTCTTTGGTGAGTGCCATCCCGACAGATAAACTGTCAGCCGGATGGATGCAGAGCCTCCGGCTGCGGAGAGGCTGCCTCTGGTCGGGTTCAGTCCAGGGAACGGAAGGCCCTCGGCTCACCCCAGCCGTCCCTAAAGCTCAGTGCACTAGTGGAGGAACCACTGTGTCCCTGCGTTGGGCAGAGGGAAATCACAGGGACACGGTCCAGCCAGCAGGCCTGCCTCACTCTACCCGGGACGCGGACGGGGAGGGCGCAGGTGCCTCTGTTACCCACAGGTCCTCAGCAGGTGTCGTCCTGCCTCAGGTCTGAAGTGTGTGTGTCATCTGAAGGGTTTTTTGAGATACAGGTGATGTACGGTATTACATGAGTTACAGGTGTGCAACACAGTGATCCAGCGTTTAAAGGTTATACTCCATGTGTAGTCATCATAAAATACTGGCTACATTCCCTGTGCTGCACAGTGTCTGATGGGCAGGGCTGAGGGCCGGGTGTCCCCTCGGCCTCACGCCGGCCCTGGTCCCCCTGGTCCCCCTTCACACCCGTGGCCGCTCCCACGCCCTCCCTCCCATTTCTGTCTCTGCCATCAGTGGCGGGACCGCCTTCTTCTCAGACCTCTTCACCTCATGCGTCTGTGAGCCTGTGAAGGCCCCGTAGCAATTCTCCCGGAGCCGAGAGCTCTAGTCTGGCGACGGGGCCTTTGGTTTCACAGCTTGACCTAGAGGCCTGGATTGGGTTGTGAAATCAGTTTCCTCCAGGATTACCAGTTTCTCAATGAATTCAGTGTTTAAACATAAAGTGGTTGTGAGTTCTAAAATTTAGAAGGGTTAGGAAATTAGGCTTTTTAAATTACATTTTATTCAGAACCTTGGCCGTCGCTGTCCTTTGGGACATACCAGACTGAGCCCCTTCCCGTGCGGGGTACTGAGGGCAGGGCCTCGGCCCTGGTTTGTGGCTTGGAAGTCATGCCCACAGCACCCACTGCCTCCAGAGTCCCCAGGCAGAGTTGGGGTGCTGAGCGGGGGCTCTGGGGAGGCTCCCGCCCGGCCCCAAGCCACCCCACACTGCCCAACCTGAGTACTTTTCACTCCAAAGCAGCTTCCCGACACGGATCCGAGCCCTTCCTGGGGCAGTGATGGCCCTTAGCCCGCCGACAGGATGACTCGAGTTGGGCTCTGCCCTGACACAGCGCGTGGCCTCTGGCTTCAGGCGGCCGGCGCTATGCGTTGACCTCTTTGATCCACGCAAGGAAGCGCACTCCCGGGCGGATGACTGTGGGGTGACAGCACTGCAGTAACGTCACCTGGTGCAGACGACCATGACACTGAAGCTGAACTCCACCCATGCGGGGTGACAGCAGTGTTTTCCTCCTGAAAGACTGGGATGCCTGACCTAAGGAAGAGTAACATTTTCTCCTGATGTTTGACCTTAAATACCTTTAAAAAATAATTGCTTTTATTAAAGCATTCATATGCCGTGGGATCTGGACTGGACCAGTACCCTCAGGTTATGTGGCCTCCACAGAACCCAGCAGGGCACTAGGTTGTGTTCTTCCTCCTCATCCCTTGCATTCGTTTCTGATTTTCAGAGATATCTTGGCATAACATTTCCTTCGCCCCCATCACTGAAATGGCGCATCTCATTTATCACCATGCAGTTTGCATGTAATTTTTCTTGCTCGGGTAAAATTTGTGTTTTGATCCTCTTTTGGACCAAGAGTTGCCCTGGCAGCCTGGGGGCAGGTAGCTAATGCTTTCTCACAGTGCACGTATAATCAGACACTTCTAATAACTCGGTTACACGCTTTGCCAGAAAAATCTGAGATGAGAAACTTGCATCTGTCACATTTGGATAATTAAAGCACTTAAAGCTTTATATTTGAGGAAAAACAAGAGTAAATGCAAATGGTACTATATTTTGGTCTTTAACTTAGAGACATTTTGTTCTTTTTTTTTTTTTTTTAGGTAATGAAGTTTTGTGCTTGGTTTTTTCTCGGCTTGTGTTTTGGGGAAGTCTTTTTTTTTTTTTTTTTTTTTTTTTTTTTTGCGGTACGCGGGCCTCTCACTGCTGCGGCCTCTCCCGTTGTGGAGCGCAGGCTCAGCGGCCATGGCCCACGGGCCCAGCTGCTCCGCGGCATGTGGGATCCTCCTGGACCAGGGCACAAACCCGTGTCCCCTGCATCGGCAGGTGGTCTCCCAACCACTGCGCCACCAGGGAAGCCCCTTGTTCAATATTTTAAGATTACAAACTGTGAGACCGAGTTGGAGGGATGGCAGCTTAGAGTGTTTAACTTGGTCAGATAAGGTTCTATTTTCCAGATCCAAAGAGACGAAGTTCACAGGTCTAGTTAGTTTGCTTTTTTCCAGTTTTAGGAGATATAACTGACACACAGCGCTGAATAACTTTCAGATGTACAGCATAGTGATGCCTTATATGTATTTCGAAAGGAGGACAACAATAAATTTAGCTAACATCCATGGTCTCATAGATACAAAAAAAGGAAACATTATTTTCCTTGTGATGAGCTCTTAACAGCCTTCTCTTAACAGCTTTCGAATGCACATTACAACATTGCCGTCCGTGTCATCACGCACACGGCCGATACTTGTTTACCTTATAACTGTAAGTTTGTGCCATTTGACCACCTTCGCCCAATTCCACCCACTCTCCTCTGGTAACCACAAATTAATTTTTTTTCAAGATTCCATTGATAACTGAGATCATATGGCATTTGTCTTTCTCTTTCTCACTTATTTTCCATAGCATAATGTCCTCAGGTCCATCCATGCTGTCACAAAAGGCAGGATTTTATTTTATTTTTTTTATGGCTGAGTAATGTTCCATTATATATATGCTACTTTTTTTTTTTTTTTTTTTTTTTTTGCGGTACGCGGGCCTCTCACTGCTGTGGCCTCGTTGAGGAGCACAGGCTCTGGACGTGCAGGCTCAGCAGCCATGGCTCATGGGCCCAGCCGCTCCACGGCATGTGGGATCTTCCCAGACCAGGGCACGAACTCCTGTCCCCTGCATTAGCAGGCGGACTCTCAACCACTGCGCCACCAGGGAAGCCCTATATGCCACATTTTATCTGTTCATCTGCCGACGGACACTTAGGTTGTTTCCATATCTTGGCTGTTGTAAATAGTGCTGCTGTGAACATAGGGGTACATATATCTTTTTGAGTTAGTATTTTTGTTTCCTTTAGATTAATACCCAAAAGTGGAACTGCTGGGTCATATGGTAGTTTTTATTTTTAATATTTTTGAGGAACCTCCATGCTGTTCTCCACAGTGGCTGCACCAATCTACATTCCCACCAACAGTGCACGAGGGCTCCCTTTTCTCCACACCCTCACCAACACTTGTTACTTCTTGTCTGTCTGATGATGGCCATTCTGACAGGTGTGAGGTGATATCTCCTTATGGTTCTGATTTTCATTTCCCTCATGATTAGAGACGTTGAGGACCTTTTCGTGTACCTGTTGGCGACCTGTATGTCTTCTTTTGAAAATTTTCTAGTCAGATCCTCTGCCTATTTCTACACCATATTGTTTGCTTTTTGTTGTTGTTATTGAATCGTATGAGTTCTTCAAATATTTTGGATATTATCTGGTATATAGTTTGCAAATATTTTTTCTCATTCTGTAGGCTGTCTTTTCACTTTGTTGATGGTTTCTTTCGCTGTGCAGAAGCTTATTTGTCTGATGTCATCCCACTTGTTTATTTTTTATTTTGTTGCTTGTGCTTTAGTGGTGATTTCCCCAAAAAAATCATTGCCAAGACCTATGTCAAAGAGCTTTATTTTCTTATTTCTTTTAGGAGTTTTATGGTTTCCAGTCTTACATTTACGTCTTTAATCTGTTTCAAGTTAATTTCTGTGAATGGTGTAAGATAGGGGTCCAATTTCACTCTTCTGCATGTATGTGGCTGTCTGGCTTTCCCATGACCATTTATTGAAGAGACTGTCTTTTCACCATTGAATATTCTTGGCTCCCTTGTCAAGTGTTAGTTGACTGTATATGCATGGGTATATTTCTGGGCTCTCTGTTCCATTGATCTATGTGTCAGTTTTTATGCCAGTACCATACTGTTTTGATGACTATAGCTTTATAGTATAGCTTGAAATCAAGAAGTGTGATGCCTTTTGCTTTGTTCTTCTTTCTCAGGATTACTTTAGCTATTCAAGGTCTATTATGGTTCCATACACATTTTAGGATTGTTTATGTTTTTTCCACTTCTGTAAAAAATGCCATTAGAGTCTCAATAGGGATTGCATTGAATCTAGAGATGGCTTTGGGTAGTATGGACATTTTAACAATATTAATTCTTCCAACCCATGAACATGGGATACGTTTCCATTTATCTGTATCTTTTTCATCAATGTCTTGTAGTTTTCAGTGTAGAGATCTTTGACTTCCTTGCTTAAATTTATTCCTAAGTATTTTATGTTTTAGATGCCATTGTAAATGGTATCTTTCTTTTTCACATAATTTATTGTTAGCTTGTAGAAATGGTACCAATTTTTGAATGTTAATGTTTTAAATTTATTTATTTATTTCTATTTTGGGCTGTGTTGGGTCTTCGTTGCTGTGCGCATGTGTTCTCTAGTTGAGGTGAGTGGGGGCTACTCTTTGCTGCGGTGTGTGGGCTTCTTATTGCAGTGGCTTCTCTTGTTGCGGAGCACGGGCTCTAGGCATGTGGGCTTCGGTAGTTGTGGCACAAGGGCTCAGTAGTTATAGCTCGCGGGCTCTAGAGTGCAGGCTCAGTAGTTGTGGCGCATGGGCTTAGTTGCTCTGTGGCATGTGGAATCTTCCCGGAACAGGGCTCAAACCCGTGTCCCCTGCACTGGCAGGCGGATTATTAACCACTGCACCACCAGGGAAGTCCTGAATGTTAATTTTGTAACCTGCAGCTTTACTGACTTTATTGATTAGTTCTAACAGGTTTTTTTTGGTGGAGTCATTAGGATTTTCTGTATATAAAATCATGGATTCTGCAAATAGAAACAGTTTTCCTTCTTCCTTTCCAATTCTGATTCTCTCTATTTCTCTGGCCTGACTGCTCTGGCTAGGACTTCCAGTAAGTACTGTATTGAATAGGAGTGGTGAGAGTGGACAGCCTTGTCTTGTTCCTGATCTTAGGGGAAAAGTTTTCGACCTTTCATCATTGAGTATGATGTTAGCTGTGGGCTTTTCATCTGTAGTCTTTTATTATTCTGAGGTATGTTCCTTCCATACTTAAGAGTTTTTATCCTGAATGTTGAAAATTTTGTCAAATGCCTTTTCTGCATCTACTGAGATGGTATTTCTTTCCTTTCGTTCTATTAATGTGATGTATCACACTTATTTGATTTGTGTGTTTCAACCATCTTTGCATCCCAGGGAAATCCCACTCGATCATGGTGAATGATCCTTTTAATGTGCTGCTGAATTTGGTTTGCTAGTATTGAGAATTTTTGCATCTGTGTTCATCAGGAAAATTGGCCTGCCTATAATTTTTCTTTTCTTGCACTGTTCCTTTCTGACTTTGGTATCAGGATAATTCTGGCCTTGAAAAATGAGTTTACAAGTGTTCCTCTCCGATTTTCTGGAAGAGTTTGAGAAAAATTAATGTTAATTCTTCTTTAAATGTTTGATAAAATTCACCAGTGAAGCTCTCTGGTCCTGGACTTCTCTTCATTGGGAGATTTTTTAAATTACTGATTCAATTTCCTTACTAGTAAATGGTCTGTTCGGATTTTATATTTCTTCTTATTCAGTCTCAGTAGGTTATGTTTCTGAGAATCTTTCCATTTCATCTTGGTAGTCCAGTTTGTTGGCATGTAACTGTTCATAGTTCTCTTATGGTTGTTTGTTTCTCTGTGATATGAGTTGTAATTTCATAGTAGCTTCTTATGATCCTTATATTTACGTGGTATCAATTGTAATGTTTCTTTCATTTAGAATTTTGTTGATTTTGGTTCTGTTTTCCCTGGGGAGTCTAGATAAAGGTTTGTCAATTTTGTTTATGTTTTCAAAGAACCAACTCTTAGTTTTATAAATCTTTCTATCATTTTCTTGTTCTCTATTTCATTTATTTCTTCTCTTTATCATTTTCTTTATTCTACTAACTTTGGGCTCAGTTTGTTCTTTTTTTCCTACTTCCCTGAAGCACAGAGTTGTGTTACTTGGGATCGTCCTTGTTTCTGTGTGAACTTGTCTCTTAGAACTGCTTTCATTGCATCTGTAAGTTTTAGTATGCTGTGTTTCCATTTTTGTTTGTCTCCAGATAATAGTTTTATTTCCCCTTTAATAATATCTTCTTTGACCTGTGGGTTGTTCAAGAGAGCCTTGTTTAGTTTCCATGTATTCATGCAGTTTCCAGATTTCCTCCTCTTACTGATGGTATATGTTGTGGTCAGAGAAGATACTTACCATGCTTTCAGCCTTCTTGAATTTGCTCAGACTTGTTTTGTGGCCTAACATATGGTCTGTCATAGAAAACATTCCATGTGTGCTTGAAAGAACGTGTATTTTGCTGTCATGCTATCTAGAATGTTCTGCATGTGTCTGTTAGGTTCATTTCATCTATAGTGTTGTTCAGACTCACTGTTTCCATATTGATTCTCTGGATGATGTATATCCATTGTTGAGAGTGGGGTATTAAATTCCCCAGCTATTACTGTATTGCAGTTTATTTCTCTTTTTAGCTCTGTTAGTTTTGTTTTGCTTTTTTGGCCACACTGCGTGACTTTGTGGGGTCTTAGTTCCCCAACCAGGGATCAGACCCAGGCCCTTAGCAGTGAAAGAGCTGAGTCCTAATCACTGGACTGCCAGGGAATTCCCTTAGGTCTGTTAGTTTTTACTTTATACATTTATGCGCTCCAGGGTTGGGTACATAAATATTAATTGTGTCTTCTTGATGGACTGACCCCTTTATCATTATATAATGGCCGCCTTTGTCCCTCTTTACCATTTGTAAAGTCTATTTTGTCTTGAAGTATCTTTTCCCATCATCCATTCACTCTCAGCCTATGTGTGTCTTTAAGGCTAAAGTGAGTCTCTTCGTAGGAAGCATATTGTTGGGTCTTGTTTTTTTTTTAATCCATTCAGTCATTTTGTGTCTTTTGATTGGAAACTTTAGTGCATTTAAATTTAATTATTGATAGGCAAGACACTTTGTTAATTTCTTTCTCGCTATGTCATAGATCCATTGTTACTTGCTTTTTATCCTGCTCTCTTTTGTTGTGGTTTTTGTTTGTTTTTTGGCTGCCTTGGGTCTTTGTTGCTGCGTGCGGGCTTTCTCTACTTGCGGCGAGTGGGAACTGCTCTTCGTTGTGGCGCTCGGGCTTCTCATTGCAGTGGCTTCTCTTGTTGCAGAGCATGGGCTCTAGGCACACGGGCTTCAGTAGTTGTGGCACGTAGGCCCTAAAGCATGCAGCATTCAGTAGTTGCAGCACACGGGCTTCAGCAGTTGTGGCTCGTGGGCTCTAGAGCGCAGTAGTTGTGGCACACGGGCTTAGTTGCTCCGTGCCATGTGGGATCTTCCCAGACCAGGGATCGAACCTGTGTCCCCTGCATTGGCAAGCGGTATTTAACTTCTATTTCTTCTCCCCCTCACATTTTAGGTTACTGATATTATAGTTTACATATGTTTTATGTTGTATATCCAAGGACAGATTATTGTAGTTATGACTATTTTTAGTACTTTTTTTCTACTTTTAAGCTAGAGTTGTGATTTATGCACCACCACTACTACCATATTACAGACTCTAACTCTGACTATAAATTTACCTGTACTAGCGAGTTTTACACTACCTTCCTGTCTTTATGATGTTAATTAGAGTCCTTTTATTTTGCTGATGAGCTCCCTCAGCTTTTGTTTGTTTGGCAGTCTTTATCTCTCCTTATTTCTGAAGGACAGCTTTGCTGGTATAGAAATCTTAGTTGACAGTTTTTTCTTTTAATATTTTATAACATTTTATAATATTGTATGTTAATTATAATTCAATAAATAAAGTAAAAATTTTAATAATTAAAAAAATATTTTGAATATATCATCCCATCCTCTCCTGGCCTGAAAAGTTTCTCTTAGAAATCTCTCCATAGTTTTATTGGGGGAGGGTAGCCCGTTCCCTTGTATGTAACTTGTCTCTTTTCTCTTGCTGCTTTCAAAATTGTTTGTCTTTGACTTTTAACAATTTAATTGTGTGTCTCAATGTAGATGTATTTAGGTTCAACCTATTTGGGGTCCTTTGGGTTTCATAGATCTGGATATCCATTTCTCTCACCAGGCTTGAGACATTTTCAGCCATTATTGCTTTAAATATACTTTCTGTCCCTTTATCTTCTCCTGGAATTGCTGTAATGTGGATATTGTTGTTTCTGACTATGTTGCACAAGTCCCTCTGGCTTTCCTCATTCTTTCTTTTTTTTTGCTCCTCTGACTGGATAATTTCAGCTGTCCTGTCTTCCAGGTCACTGATCATTTCAGTTGTTTCTCTGTATTGTGAAGGCTACTTTTGAAGCTCTCACTTGAAATTTTTCAGCTCACTGACTGTTTTTCAGTTCCAGGATTTCTGGTGTGTGGTTTTCTTTTTGGTTTTGATGGTGTCTGCTTCTTTTTTGAACTTCTGTTTTGTTCATGTGTTGTTTCCTAATTTCATTTAGTTGTCTGTTATTGTGGTTCACTAAACTTCGTTAATAGGGTTATTCTGAATCCTTTGGTAGTTCACAGATACCACATTGCTTTTGGGTCAGTTACTGGAGCTTTCTGAGTTCCCTTTGGTGGTGTGACATTTACCTGCTGTCGTGATGCCTGACTCCTTATGTTGTCTTCTGCGCTTTTGAGTGAGTGGGTTCCTCTTCCAGGCCTTATAGATTCTTTGCTAGAGACAGTTCTTGAGCAGCTTAGTCTGGGTTTCTGGACCTGTCAGCTGCTAACGTGCTCAGGCAGATGGGGCTTGCTATGCGTGTTTACTCTGGGGCAAGGCCACTATCTGAGCCCTGGGCCCTGAGGTCCTGTTGGGTCGGGGGGTTGCTGCTGGCTGACAGTGTTCAGACAGGTTGGCTGGCTTGGTTCTCTGCCCACGTTGAGCCTGTAAGAGGGACCGCAGGGCGTGGGTTCTCTGGTTAGGCTCCACAAACAGCCAGGATGGGACGCTATCCTCAGCAGTAGAGGGGGCTGTGCATTAGCTTCCGTGCCCTGGTGGGGCAGCAGCGTGGGCCTCAGGGTCTGCCCAGCTCAATGTCTGGGGTCCCAGATCTTACTGGACTGTGCCTGAATTCCCTGGCTACACGGGGCCACCGGTTCTGCTCTGCAGAAGGGAAGACCCTCGGGCTGTGCCCTCCACTCAGTTGCCACTGTAAGCAGGGCTGCTGGATAGACAGCACAGCCTCCTGTGTGCTCTGCTCAGGGCCCCTGGGCAGGCGGGCTGAAGGCTGTACTCAGCTGTGGGCGGGCCGTGGGTTAGTTTCCCCTCCCAGGGGCAGCAGCTGGTCAGGCTCTTTGTGGTCTCGACTCAAGCTGACCCACGCCCCAAGTTCCCTTGTCGGATGGTGCCGCTGGTTTTGCTTTGTGGGTGATCAGCTCTGCCTGTTGGACTCTGGTTGGCAAGGCTGGGAGCTTTACTCAGCCGTGGGCAGTGCTGTGAACTCACTTTCTGCCCAGGCAGAGCGGGAGGCCCGGAGAACCCAGTCGGGCTTTGTGCTCACGCGGGGCAGTAGACGAGGTGTGACAAGACCCTCCTGCTAAATTGCTCCAACAGAACGAGTTTTGGTAAGTTATGGATGACAACTTTCTTTCTAGGATTCCATAGATTTTCCTCCCATGGGATGTGAAGTACTTTTTTTTTTTTTAACGGAGTTATGGGCACAGGGAAAAGTAATTCTTCCTTGTTCGGAGCTGGAATTCATTTTCTCATCTCTTTTGGACAGCTTCTTGGGTACTGCTCAGTTTCATAGCGTATCACCTGTGTCTTCATTTTGGGGCCGTCACTTTCTCCTGGCTCTCGTCTCACTTATAAAGAATTTTTTTACCCCTGGCCCTTCTGACTGCAGGACGCATTTGAGTTTGTCATCTGCCCTCTGAGGATGGAAACTTCCTCACCCCACACCGCAAACGGCACCTGCCCTCCACACAGCCCACCTTTCCAGGTGAGCTCAGGAGCGCTTCCACGTCCACAGGCACCCTTCATGTGGCGCTTGTGGAGGGCAGCCTCCCTGAGATCAGGGGCAGAGCCCTTGGGCTGGGACCTGCTGGGTGGCTGCAGTCATGTCTGTGGGTGACATCCCCGTGTCCCTCTCGGGGTGCAGTTCAGGTGTAAACGTGGGCACTGCAGGCAGAGCAGGTCTGTCAGTGAAGGAGCGGTCTGGCTTTGACACATTCTTTTGGGATCGTTAAGCCCAGCGTGACGGCCGCGCTCCTGTAGGATGTGCCTGGCCCAGGGTGGGCCTCCCTCAGGCTGCCGGCGGGCCGTTTGCCCCACACTGTACGTGAGCGCTCACCACTCAGAACTCCTACTGCTCTGTCTGTAGACGTGACATCACTTGTCACTTAGTAGTTATCTGCCAGCAGAGAGAGGTTTTCGCACCTGGTCTCTCTGATTTCTTCCAGGTGCTGTGTCAGCTGTGACCTGGGACATCTGCTTGTTGGGGACGTGGAGCCTTGCTCTTACGTCACCTGGCAGGTATTGCCAGCCCTTGAGTGACGTGTGGCAGTGGGAGAGGTGTCCTGAGTCCCCACAACCAGAGGCCTGGATTCACATGCCGGGGACAGATGTGACATCCAAGGGGGTGGGGTCACCTACAGGTTCTGAGCCCGGCCAGACTAGGGGCACCAAGGCCAGACCATGGAGGGAGAGGCGGGAAGAAGGCTGCCCTTCTTGAGGGGCAGCAAGGTGGAGGCAAGCCTGGTGGGCAGTGTCCACTGGGAGGTGTGGGTGAGGTTAGAGCTCAGGGTCTGACACGGGCCCTTATGCTCTCCACGGAAAGGTGGTGGGTGACAACCAGAGAGCTCTTTGGCTCACATGCATCCCTGCACCTGCCCAGAGGGCGAGCGCATCTGTGTTTCCCAATTACACGTGAGAAGAAGCTGGGAAGGGAGGGTTTAGAGGCAGAGGAGTAGGGAGAAGGGGGAGAATGCCCTAAGCCAGTGACACGTTCCTGCAGTGTGGGCCTCCCGGACTAAACGGCACAGGTGGTTTGTGTTGGGGTTTTTACTATTTTAAACGTTTTTAGACGCTCCTTTCGGTGGTGGTTTTATCTCTAGTTTTCCCCAAGCTCTGGGGCCCACATCTAAGACTTACCATCTCATTTAGATCATCTCAGCGATTTGTAGTAAGTTTCTCCTGTAGGCTACAGAGTGGTTGCCCTAGAACTCTTTCCCCCCGCCCCCAGTTTTATTGAGAAACTGACACGCGTCACTGTATAAATTCCACATGTGTAGTATGATGCTGTGACTGACATACGTCAGGAAGTGATGACCACGCTAGGGTTAGTTACCACCCATCATCTCGTGTAGATACAGGAAAAAGAAGGAAATAGGTTTTTCTCCTTGTGATGACAACATAGGATGTACTCTGTTAACAACCTTGCTGCACAGGCAGAGAGTGGGTTCCGTCCAGATCACTGCAATAGAGCAAGTCATGCCAAGTTTTTGATTTCCCAGCATGTATAAAAGTTGTGTTTATGCTAGATTGTAGTCTGTTAAATGTGCAGTAGTATTATGTCTTTAAAAACGTAGACACCTTAATTAAAAAATGCTTAATTGCTAAAAAGCATGCCAACCATCATCTGAGCCCTCAGTGAGACAATGAGCCCTGGAGGGGCGAGCGCGGCAGGGTCGCAAGCTGTTTGTTTACTGTTCTGCGGATGGTCTCACACCACTGCTCGCTTGCAGCCTCCTGGTTCAGGTTTCAGTGCTGCTGCATTTTTAACATTTCAAAGCATTTAAAGCCAGGTCTGCCCTACGGGAGATGCCCTCCTCCATCCCCTTCAAAGAAAACCAGCTGCAGTTGGTGTGATTTTGGGCTCCAGGGACGTGAGAGTGGCTCACGGTAAAGGCAGTTAACACGAGACTTCTGGAGATGTCCTTCCTTTTCTCCACTCCTCCCTTATTACTGTATCTCTTTGAATCTGAGATGCCAGGCGTTAATTACATCCTGATTTCAGAAATGAAAAAGTAGAAAATCATTTGTCTTAGAATAAACAGAAATGCGTGGTTTCTTCTCAAAGTCCACCTGGAGGTTGGTGCAGCCCCGCACCTCGTGTCAGGAGCCCCACCGTCCCGACTGGCTTGGCGGCAGTGTGGTCACTGATCGTCTGTTATTAAACGTGGGTGGGTTTACCCACTGTCCTCACTGGGTAACGGAGATTACCTGCAACTGATGGGAAAAGTCGCTGTGCGGATAACGGCAGGTAAGGAAATTGGTTCCAGCTTCTGTGCTGAATGCCAGCCCCGCAGTTACTGCATAACAGCTGTGACCTGTTTATTCACTATGTCAGATGTGATCTTTTTTTAACCTTTTATTAGGTTCAGGGAGCCAGTTTCCGAGGCTGGAAAGAAGTGACTTCACTGTTTAACAAGGATGACGAGCAGCACCTGCTGGAAAGATGTAAATCCCCCAAGTCCAGAGGGTGAGTAGCTGCTATCTGGACAGCAGCCGTTCCAGCGGCGGTGGGGAAGCAGGGCAGTGTGCAGGGACGCTGAGGGCTTCCTTCCCCGTGTGAGGAGACAGAAATGAGTCGTACTGATTTTGACAGTAAGCACTTAGAAAGATTACGGAAAAGTGGAAAAAAAGCTTCTCTGACCAGCTCTCAAACTTTAACAGTAAATAGAACTTATGAGCCTTAAAGCAGCTTGTAGCCATGCTTAAGGTGTGTAGTAGTTTCAGAAAATCAAGAAAAAAACCCAGTTAAAAATGCAAAGATTGATTGTAAACTGTAAAAGATTTTAGAAAATTGGGGCTTCCCTGGTGGTGCAGTGGTTAAGAATCCGCCTGCCAAGGGTAGGGGACATGCGTTCGAGCCCTGGTCCGGGAAGATCCCACATGCTGCAGAGCAACTAAGCCTGTGCACCACAACTACTGAGCCTGTGCTCTAGAGCCCGCAAGCCACAACTACTGAAGCCCACGCACCTAGAGCCCGTGCTCTGCAACAAGAGAAGCCACCGTAATGAGAAGCCTGCATGCCACAAGAGAAAGCCTGTGGACAGCAACAAAAACCCAACACAGCCAAAAATAAATAAATTAAAAAAAACAGATTTTAGAAAACTGAATATATTTAAGCTGACAGTGCTGCTAATTTATTATAAATATTTTGAAAGTTTAAAAAATGCATTTAGGGAGTTCCCTGGCAGTCCACTGGTTAGGACTCTGCGCTTTCACTGCCGTGGGCCTGGATTTGATCCCTGGTTGGGGAACTAAGATCCCACAAGCCATGCGGCATGGCCAACAACAAAAAAATGTTTTTAAAGATGAAAATATACGTTCAGTGACGACCTAGTGGAATTGCCAGTGGCAGGTGACTCCTGGTGAGTCTGACCGTAGAGAGGCTTCTCTCCCGAGGACCGGGTGCCTCGGCAGCACTCATGACCCCCCAGCACTGTCTGGCCCTCCCCTGCCTCTGACCCCGTGATCGTGACCTCATGCGCCCTCTCTGCAGGGACTGTGTAAGTCGGTCCTCTTGGATGTCAGGGTGGCAGCTGACAGGGGGCCTGAAAACACGCCTGTGTCCTGGCCCCTCGGTCCAATTAAATGAGACTCTGAAGGGGTCGGGCCTGGACGCCGGCGTTTTTACCCGTGTCCTGGGGATGCTCCCGGCCGCCAGGCTGGGGGACTGCGGCCAGAGCCCTGAGTCGTGTGTGAGCATTCGCCTCCACAGTCGGCCGTATTTTCCTCAGAGCGCACAGCGCTCTGAGCTCTGAACATCTGAGGCTGCAGCTCTGAATAAACCTGTGGAAAACTGAACCTGTGGTAAATGGAGTAACCCCCCGTTTCTGAATCTGGACCTGGGGCTTCTTTTCTCAGGTTGGTTCAGAGACGAGCTCGGCCTTCCGTGTGGCCTTGAGACAGTCTGCTTTTTTCTCTTCTGTTTGAGAGTGACTTTGCATTTTGCCAAGTGTGGTACCTTAAATACAGCGTTCACAAGTTTCCCTAATCATGTGTAGTGACTGCTTTTTCCTTATTAATATTTCAAGTTTTATGTATAAATCTGTGTGAGCTTTCCAAACAAGACTTTTTTAAAAAAGAACCTTTTATTTTATAAAATAAACACAGCTTGAGGCTCTGAGATGATTGATCACCAACACTTAACTCTTTCGTCTCCTGTAGAACTAACTTACGATTAAAAGAAGACTTGAAGACGGAGAAGAAGTCTGGATTTTGGGACAATTTGGTTTTGAAACAGAGTACACAGTCTAAGAAACCAGATGAGATCGAAGGTTGGGAGCCACCAAAACTTATTCTTGAAGACGTGGCAGCCAACTCGGGCGACCCCATGAGTGACCGTCTGTCCGGGCCGGGCTGGGAAGAGGACGCCAGGGGCTCCACCAAGTACACCAGCCTGGCCGGTGCCGGGAACAGCTCGCGCTGGAGCCTCAGGTCAGCGGGGAAGCTGGTCAGCATCCGTCGGCAGAGCAGAGGCCACCTGACGGACGACTGGGAGGAGCTGGAGTGACGGCCCCACTCCTGCGAGTTCACAAACCAAGGTCTGCCTGATTTTGCACCTTTGTATCTCATTTCATTCAGATTCCTAGAGTTTGCTGTATCACAGTGTGTTTTTAGTAGAGTATCAAGTTTGGTCTTTCCCTGATGAAAACTGCAGAGAATCTGCCCTGTGCTGTTTTATTTGGACTCTCCTCTTCAAATGCTTACTTAGGAAATTCCTCAGTGGACACGAACAGGGACCGCACATCAACTGCCTTATGTGGAAACGTCCTCCTGTCGTCCACGTGTTGCTGAGACTGGAGACGTGAGGTTTGCTGCCGTCCGGGAGGAGCGCAGTGGTAATTTGCATTTTGCCACAAAACCGTCTTCCTGTGTCCTCGGTTGCAGTTCTTTGTTCCGTGTCTTGATCCCTTTCTCTGCATGTAGCACATACGTGTAGTCTATGACACAAGAATGTAGCAGCTGCGCAGTTCTCTTCTGTTGCCAGAAACCTGCAATCCAGGTGTAAAATGAATCTTCCAAAGGTCATGTTACATTGTGTTAACTCTTCTTTTGTACTAAATTTTAAAATATGCAAGCAGAATAAACCCTGGAGAAGCAAAGGCTGGATCTGATCAGCGTGAATGCACTGTCTGCAAACGCGTCTTCATCTCCAGCCTCCTGTACGCGCATTAGATGATGACGGTGGTTCTTACCTTGAGGTTTTATTTTTATTTCTCCTGAACTTTTAAATATTGATCTTATTTTCTTCTAAAACTTTGTTCTCTGTTTTTGATTGCAGATCAAAGAATGCTATATATAAAGCATGGATCAGTTTTAGTAACTTGACAGTTAATTTTGTTTGGAAAATAACTCGCTTGTTAAGAGTTAAAACTATATGTAAAATGATGAAAGTGCCTCTCTTCTCTAACACCCAGGGTTTTGTTTTTCCAAATGAGAGGCTGGCTGGTTTGGGCACGTCCCTGAGGCATCTCGTGCGTCTCCAGACTTGCTCTCTGCCTCCTGATAGACTGGCCCCGTGGCCAGGCACCCGTGCACGTGTGTCCTCAGCAGGACAGCTCCGATCCCCAGGAGTACGTGTCTATCTCAGGTCACGGTGGCTTCACAGAGAAGGTACTGGGGTTTTTTGGTTAAAAACAAAAACCTCCAGTTACACTGTGCATTCCTCTCTTTAAAAGCCACTGTCCTCAGTGTTCAGTTCTGTGCTGTTCGACGTAAAGGGGTGCCATTTAGCATTTCTGTGGACTCCGGGGGGTGACAGTGTCTGCCTGTCATCTGTCATTTCTCAGTCATCTGTCTACACTCTGTCATCTCCAGCCATCTATGTACAATGTATACCTGTCCTCTAACCATCTCTCTCGCTCTGTCTACGTAGCGTCCATCAGTCATCTATGTCCATCTTTTTCTAAGAGACAAGAAGTTTACTTCACTGAGCCTTGAAAGGGGGACATGTAAGTGGTGGTAAAATCCAGTTTGCGTTAGAACCTTGAAATGTTAATACTGGAACTGAAAACCGTGTTTCCTCGGGGAAACGTTTCAGTCCATAGACTGTAGTCCTTCTCCCTGAAGAGACGCTTGCTGTGGCTGCAGACGAGCTCCAGGCCGTCATTTACGCGAGGATTTTAAAGCAGGAGCCGCGGGCTTGTCTTGGGCTAATCCTGTGTTGAGGTGCAGGGAGGCAGACCTCGTGTCCGAGGCTCTAGGCAGGGAGCTCAGCGCGGTGGTGGGGACAGTGTCCTCACTGTGGGGAGCCTGTGCCCGTGTGCTGCGACGCTCAGTGCCCGTGACACACCCGTGGTGCACAGCTGGCAGAACAACTCTTCATGCCATTGTTCCTCAAAACCAGACCGGGGTTGGAATATGCACATAAATCACACTTATCTACAAAGATAAACGTAAAAATGAATTTTTCTTCTGTTGTATCTGATTAAACAAAAATATTTGTGGGTTTTAATATAAATATTTATTGGTATGCTTTGGGGGAAAGATATTTTTTCTTGATAGAATTTACCGAAGCATCTTTGTTTTGTTCACTGGCTGATGAGAAAAGAGGTTTGTTTGAATTCTGTAAAAACATAGCTTCTCTGTGTGAAGAGTGAAGTGTCTGCTCTTTCGACTGTCGTTTTTAACAGAAAAGTGATTGGCTTCAAAGAAGGTTGAATTCTTAATGCTGAGGTTTTTTAAAATAAAACATGCTTTATATACTCTGACTGTTAGTTTGCACGGTTACTGGAATCTGCTTCCGGTGACTCAGTCACTCAGAGCTGATGGTACCCGTCTCGACACCTTCAACCTCATTTAAGATGCCAACAAAATGTGTAGACTCATAAATAAACGACCAACTTCAACCTCAGCTGTCAGGATGTATCTTTTGTGTATCTGAATGGACGCTGTTTGGGAACAGCAGGCGCTGCGCCTGCCCTGCCCTGGGCCCCGCTTCCGATTTTACTGCAGTGACTCCACGAGTTAGAACCTGAAGCAAGCCCCCCCTCAGCACCCAGCTGACAGGAGGACGTTCTTTACTTAATCATCTTCATCTTGTAAAAAGGTTTCCATCTGTTTTTCTCAAACAGTGGCCTCTTCTGGAGAGAAACCCTGACCTCCCTTAGGGACTGGATGACCACGATGCCGTCTCAAGCCAGGTGACACGTCCGAGTCCCACCACCTTCCTTTCCCGTGGTGTGCGTGTTTCTGCCTTTCCCTCGCTGGTCTCCTGGCCTGTCCCTGCCCTCGTCCCCTCTTCCTCCCCTCCCCCCCACCTCACCCACTCCTGCTCCCGTCCTGCTCTACACCTGCCTCTGGGGGCGTGTGGTTCCACTGGTGGTTTCAGACCCTGAACCTCAGGTGCTCACTCACAGACATACGTCACCAGATATTTTCTGACTGTTGTCACAGGCCGGGGACTTTCTCTTCTTTCTCCCCATTTACTTCTAGCCATTTATATACTTTCTAGTTTTTATGGTTCTCAGTTGATATTTGAACAAAAGAAGGGCAGGACACTATTTAATAAGCTTTAAAGAAATGAATTGGCTAAAAATTTAACTTTGTGATAAAATAGTCCAAAGGGGGGTACAGACGGTGCTGAATGACTAACCAAGGGACCTGCTGCTGCCACTGCTTTCTTTTGGCAGAAGAGCGGTTCTGGGTGATGGATGCGGGGCAGGAACGCCCTCCGAGGGGGTTTCCCAGCGCCTGTGCCCTGAGGACAGGCACCGTCACTTCCTAGTAGTTGCCGCTTCACCACAAGGGTCTGATGGGGCTGTGACCCACACGTGATGCTGTCGTGGTGAGTGCGTGTCCTCACGGCTGTGTTCTGTAGTTTGTAATCGTGGATACAGGACCTAGCCTGGTCCAGAACTGTCTGCAGGGCACCTCCTGGGTCGCAGGGTCCCTTGGGGCTCCTGGGGCAGGGGGGTGGGGTAGGGTGGTGGATGGCCACATCCTGTCCCAGCCTGGTCCACTCGGTGCTGGCCAGCTGTTAACGTTCAGCCAGCTGAATGCACCTGTTTTCAGAAAAAGCGCTACTTTGTAACCTAAATGGCTTTCGATTCATGTTGTGCAGAGTCACGTTGCAATGAAAAATTACCAATCTTCACTAATAGCAGAACAAAGTGATGAACTATTGATAGATTTTGCCCACTGTTGAAAAATGTAAAATTTCTACTGAAAGAAGCCGTCTCAGGATTTGGAAAATATTTGAGCTGTGTCCTTTAGTAACAGGGTGATGAACGCAAAGGTGACCCCCAGGGTGTGAGGTGTCACATGGGTCTAGAAGGAAAGCCCCGCATAGCTGGGTAGCACCCCGGATTTGGTGCCCCTGATGAGGTCATCGTGTTACCCTGGAAACAGTGGCCCAGCACCCGACTTTCCTCAAACCCACGGGGAGAATGACGTGGCAGACGAGACCTTTTTAACGGTTGCATTCGGATGAGGGATTGCAGGTGACTTTCACCTCTATGTTTTTCACGCCTTCTGGGGTATTTTGAAAAATCAGTTAGACAAGCGTACAGACCGTATTAACAAGCAAACCAGCTCCACTCTGGGTTTTTCTAACCATGTCGTCTCCCCGCTGTGTTCGCACGAGGACAGGTCAGGGCGCTGCGGCTGGGCCTGAGGTCATGGGAAGGTGAGGTGTGGCCGGGCCAGCCCTGCAGGGGGCCCTGACCCGCTCGGTAGTGAAGCCATGGGGGTAATAAACCGAAAATTGGCTTCTTCCCTGTGAGGAAGAGGCCGTCTTTTCTGACCGAGTGTCTGTGTTCCAGTTCCCAAGTGGCGACTCTAGCCTTCATGCAGAAATTCTGAATTTAGAAATGGTGGCTTTAAACAGAACAGCAAGGGAGAGATGACACGTGGCTGTGGCGTGTGCATCTGCCTCGCGGGGGGAGGGCGGTGAGGAGACCTCAGACTCTGGCGTCGGGCGAGGGTCTCAGGCGCCGTCCACTCCACTCCCTGGTGCCGCCCGGCCTCCTGCGGGGCACCTGGCCCATCGGGGCTCCCAGAGGCGGTGCCGCTGCGCCCGTTCCCCAGATGATCAGAGTGAGGCTCCGAGGGTGTTTGTGCCCAGGCACTCGCTGGACCAGGAGCTGAGATCCAGGTGGGGAAGCCGGAGGCACCTGCTGTTCTGAGGGGTCTGACGTGTCCCCAGCACTGGTTGGGGGTGCAGGGCCTGGCTTCAGACTCACAGGGACGGGGTCTAAATGCTGGCTTAGACCTCGGGAGGCCACACAGTTTGTCCCTCGTCGCAGAAGGCGTGGCTGGACAGGGTGTGGCTGGCATGGAATGCGGTGGTGAGGGCCAGGCGAGGCTGCGGGGCGTCTGGGCAGGTGTCCCCACCTGGCGGTCCCTCCTGGACGGGTGGAGCCCCCTGCCCGTATGCACCAGGCAAACGTTTTCATGAAGCGGACGGAGCATGGGATTCAGTGGGGTGAGGAGGCCGTGTAGCTGGTGGACGGGAAGCTGAGAGGCTGGCAGAGTTTGGGAGACGTTCCTGGGGCAGCAGGGGTGCCAGGGCCTCGGAGCGGGAGGTTACTCCAGATCTGCAGGCTCTGCGAGGCTGGTTCAAGGAAAGGGGCTCCTCCTGGACTAAGCTTTTCGCACCTGTCAGCCACCCAGGGTCCCGATGGTGAGGAAGCCAGCGCCCAGCTTCCGTGCATTCACAGCTCATCCAGGAGAAGCATCCCCAGTGAAACAGTCATTCTCCTTTTAACAACAGGAAAGGCCACGCTCGGCTGTGAACAAGAGTCCCCACACCTCGGTCACTCTGTGGGTCCTGAGGAATTGGGGGCCCCCGGGTCTCAGTGTGTGTGGGAGTGTTAAGAGTTGTGCTTTTTCTGTACAGCGTGTGCCACTCCTGAGCCCGGTAGCAGCAGGCATGTGCAAGGGAGGCCAGATTACACCTAAACCTCTAAGTGGTGGTTATTTTTCATAATTCACCCGTCACATTTCAATTTGGAAGTGACAGGCATTTCAGTTTTTAAAAACTGTATTATGGAAAATATCTATGCAAAGGTAAGAACAGTGCAGTGGGCAACTCAGCCACTGAGATTCCACAGTTGCTGAACGTGTCATATTTGCTTCACGTGTGTGTTTTACCTGATAAACGATTTCAAGGCTGAGATATATATTCACCACTTAAAAGTAAATTACAGACATCGTGACGTTTCGCTCCTGAATGCGTACAGCATGCATTTCTAAAAACGAAGCTATTCCCCCAGCATAACTAACTACTACGTCAATGGCACACCTCACAAAATTAACCATTCCCTAACATCATCCGATACCCATAGATACAGCCAGGTTTTCCCAGTTGTCTGGAAAATGTCCTTTTAGCTGCTTTTAATCTTGTCCTCAAGACCACGACATGGTGTGTGCATTGTGCCTGGCCTGCTGCAGGGGCTCAGCCGATACTCAGGTAGGTGTGAAATGTGGGCATGGGGATGACAGGTTCCCTCCCGCCTCGCCTGCCTGCAGTTGCCTCTCTCCGCCTGCAGGAATGTGTGTCTGGGGACTTGCTTCTGTACAAATCCACCGCTTTGTGCTGGGTTCTGATACTCAAGAGTCCTTTCTCTGGGTATCGGCCAAGTTTCTGATTCTGTCCCAGGCCTCTGTCATCTGTCTTCTGGTCGCCAGTCTCCCTCCAGGGTCTTTGGCCTCAGTGAAGTGGTGGACAAGTTTATATAATTAGAAGTTAATGTCTCAGCATGACTTTTCAGAATTGCAGAATTTAGTGATAAAGGCAGGGTAGAATTTTAGCTTTCAAGAGAGTTGAATAAATCTGGAAGGGGGTGGTGATGGGAAAAATATCATTTGCTTTGAGTTTTCTTTCTGAGAAGTATTTCTTTCTTTAGAGGCTAGGGTTTCAAAATTCTCTTCTCCCTAGAAACTTAGAACTGGCTCAGTAAGCTAGCAGGAGGATGCCAAGAATTTTTGTTCTGTAAGAAATCTCCAAAGCTCAACATGCAGAAGCACCTGGAAGACCAGTTTCCCTTGGGAACCAGTGAGCAGGACCCAGGTGAGGGCATTGCTCTCCCCCAGGAGATACGCAGCTCTATTCTAGTACTTCGCTGTTTCTCTCACTTTATAATTTTGGGTGCTTACAGATCTTCAAAAGGCAATGTGAGATAAAATACTGGAAAGATATCAAAATGTAAGTAATTACCTTGAAGTAGAATTATGGGTAGCATTTTCTTTTTTTTTTTGTATATTGGCTTTTCAACAAAACTTTTTACAGTGAATATAATTACTTTTGTGATAAAAAAACAGGGCGACAAATGTTGTTGAAAAAGTAACACCTCAGTTTTTAAATGGAAACTAGCAAACACACCCAAAAGAAGAAACAAAATTATATAAATCATGGGCTGGCGCACCACAGCCTGGTGGACACTGTGGCCGCCCCCCTGTACGTACTTATATGGCATACAAGTTAAGAATGTTTACATTTTCAAATGGTAGAACAATGTAAAAGAATAATATACTGTGACACATGAAATCCCACAGAGTTTAATTGGAACACTCGCTATCAATGTCCCCCACGCAGCTGAAGTCTGAGTTACGTATAGATTGTCTATGGCTGCAAGAGAGAATGTGGGCCCTGAAAAGCCAAAAATATTTAACACCTGCCTCCTCACAGAAAATCTGCTGAACCCTGGTGAAAACTCCTTCATGTACACATCCTTCCCCTCTACAGTTTTCAGCTCCTGGCCAGTCTTGTTTTATCTTTAGTCACCCCCTAGCCTCAACCAAGAGAATTAACTATGTTAAAGTAAATCCCATAATCCTGTAATTTCATCATCTTCATGTTGTTTAAATTAAAAAGTTGAGAATTTACCAAGAAGATGTAATAATCATAAACATACATGAACAAACATTAGAGCTTCTAAACATATGAAGCAAACACTGAGGAAAGAAGAGCCAGCTCTATATTATAGTAGGAGACCCCAATACCCCACCTCAAGAAGAGACAATATCCACCATTAGATCAATCAATTTAATACACGTTATTATACACAGAACAAAGGAAAAACATGATCATTTCAATTGATGCAGAAAAAGCAGTTGACAAAATTCAACACCCTTTCACGATGGAAATACTCAACTAATTCTGAATAGAAGGAAACTGCCCCAACATTATACAGCCATATAAAAAGTCCCAGCTGACACCCTCTCAATGCTGAAAGACTGAAAGCTTTTCCTCTAAGATCAGGAACAAGACAAAATGCCCACTCTCACTACTTCTGTTCCACACAGATTGGAAGTCTGCACCAGACAGAGCCATCTGGGCAAGAAAAAGAAATAAAGCATCCAAATTGGAAAGGAAGTATTAAAATTTTCTGTTTGCAGGTGGCATGATCTTACATGTAGAAAATCCTAAAGACAACAAAAAAATCAACATACAAACATCAGTTGCATTTCTATACAATAACAATGAAAAATCCAAAGAGGAAATTAAGAAAATTTCATTTTTTAATGGCAACAAAAAGAATAAAACACTTAGGAATGAACTGAGTGAAAAAGGCTGAAAGAAAAAGACACAAATAAATGGAAGCCATCCCATGTTCATGGATTGGGAAACTTCCACCCAAAGCAATCTATAGAGTCAATACAATCCCCACCCAAGTCATAATGGCATATTTGGTCAAATGATTTTCAACAAGGGTGCCAAAACCATTCAGTAGGGAAAGGACAGTCAACACACGTTGCTGGGAAAACCACATATCCACATGCAAACGAATGAAGTTGGATCCTTACCTTATTATGCTATGTGCAAAAATTAAAACTATAAAACTCTTAGAAGAAAACATAGGGAGAAAGCTTCATGACATTGGATTTGGCAGTGAAATCCTGGATATGACAAAATGTGCAGGCACCAAAAAAAAGAATAGAGAAATCGGACATCAAAATTTAAAACCTCTGTGCGTCCAAGGACACAGTCAACAGAGTGAAAAGGCAACCTAGGGAATCGGAGAGAACATTTTCAAGTTGTCTAGCTGATAAGGACTTAGTGTCCAGAGTTGTAGTAGTTCTTTCTATATTCAACAACAAAGCCACATACAACTCAATTAAAAAGAGGGCAAAGGACCTGAATAGACATTTCCCCAAGAAAGACATATAAACAGCCAACAAGCACAGGAGAAGATGCTCAACATCACTTCTCATCAGGGAAATGAAAATCAAAGCCATAATGAGATATCACCTCCCAACCATGTGGACAACTACTATAAAAAACAAACAAAAAAAGCCCAACCTCACAAGATAACAAGTGTTGGTGAGGATGTAGAGAAACTGGAGCCCCTGGGCACTGTTAGAGGCTGCACCATTGTACACTCCCACCATGGAAAATAGTATGGTGGTTCCTCAAAATATTAACTATATAATTAGCACATGATCCAGCAATTCCACTTCTGGGTATACATTCAAAAGGAAACGAAACCTTTATCTAGAAGAGAGATTTGTACACCATGTTCACAGCAGCCCAAAGGTGGAAGCAACCCAAGTGCCCATCAACAGACAGAGAAACAGAATGTGGTCCAACCACACAATGGAACACTATTCAGCTCACAAGTGAAGGAAATCCTGAGCAATGCTACAACACGGATGAAAAGACAACTACTTTATGATTCCAGTTACATGGTGTGTCTACAGCAGTCAGATCCATAGAGACAAAGTAGATGGTGGGGGCCAGAGGCTGGTGGGTGGGGAAGGGGAATTAGTGTTTAATGGGGACAATTTCTGTTTGCAGAGATAAAAAGTGTTCTGTAGATGATGGTGGTGGTGTTTGCACAACAATGTGAATGTACCTAATGCCACTGGACTGTACACTGAAACATGGTTAAGATGGCAAATTTTATGTGCATTTTACTGCAATTAAAATTTTTTAATAACATTTCAATTTTCTATGTAGATTAAATAGTAAAAAGCTACTTGCATTCGTCTGTGCAAATTTCTCAAATGACTGTCAAAGAAAAGTGAAAATTTTATCCAAATAATAAAAACAAACAACATAGTTGAGGTGTCTCTCCTGTCTGACACAGAAGAACAAACACCGTGTGTGGAGAATCTCGCCATCCTGAGCGAGAGACACGTGAAAAGCCCTCTCGCGTCCTCAGGTGGCTGTGCTCTGAGCACCTCTGTTCTCCATGTGGGCCTGAGTCGGTGCTGGGGGTGGGGAGGGCAGCAGAACCCCCAGGAATACGCCTGAGAGATGCATGTGCCAATGACACCCAGAAGGTGCTGGCGAGGGGGCACTGCAGTCACACCTGTGCGGTGGGAAGGAGCAGGCCACACCAGCCATAGCAGGGGTCGGGAAGGTGCACGTGGCACGTCCCTGCTGGGATTCTGGGGGGCGCCCAGGGGACACTGTTCTCCAAAAGTGAGGGTCTGCTTCCTCTGCAAAAAGGGACAGAAAGCAGAGCTTGTCGGGAGTGAGGTCAGAAGACGCGACCACACCCAGATAGGAGCGGGGGGGTGCGAGCTGAGAAGCAAGTGGATGTCGGGCCTTTCAGCCGAGCAGGTGTCGGCAGCAGGAAATCACTGGGTCCCTCAGGGTTTTCCCTCCCAGGTTTGCAGATCCTTGGGTATCTCACCGGGTGGGGGTGATGCTGCGTTTGGTGGGGAATACAGGAAAGGGAGAGGAGTGAAGCATATGCATTTTCTCACACCGTTAATGAAAGAAAAAAATGTCATAAGCCAAGACAGCTTCTGCCTTTTCATCTGTGGTTTTCAGCACACTTCCTTCTGTAACTATGGAGGAAAGCAGCAGATGAAGTTTACAGCCTGTTTATTGCTAGGTTAGGGCCCATGATGAAGAAAATGAGCTCTAACCAAGATACGTCTCAGCTATCCCGTTAAAGGCAAAGGATTTTCCAAAAGGGAGGATGTCACTAAACTGAAAACAGACGCTTCTCCTCAGTAACTTCAGTTTCCAAGGAATTATCCTAATGCTTAAAGGAGGACACACACCAATTCTTCACAAACCCTTCCCAGAAAATGGGAGGGAACGCTCCCAAGGCAAGCCCCTTCTAGGAGGCTGTTTTCACCCTGATACCAAAACCAGACAAAGACTCACCAGAAAAGCACAGCTAATCTCTCTTGTGAAAATGCTCAGTAAAACCAGCAAACTAAACCCACCAACTGTGTATGGAAACCACATGGGACGTGGGCCTGAAAATGCAAGGTTGGTTCAACACACAAAAGTCAACACACGACCACCTCTGTAGATGTAGAAAGAGCACTCGAAAAAATCTAACATCCTTTCATGATTAAAAAAAAAAACAAACACGTCAACAAAGCGAGGCTGGATGGGAGCACCTCACCCTGATCCAGGCGTCCACAGAGAGGCCCAGCATGCACCACACCCACAGGCGAAGGGCAGGGAGCCTCCCAGGAACATGCTAGGATGTGTGTGCACTGCCATCCATGTGCATGGGGGTCCGGCCGGAAAGCTGGGAAGGAGAGGAGAGAGGGAAGGAGGGAGGGAAGAAAGAAGGAAAGGTGAAAAGCCACCTCTATTTGCAGAGGACACGATGTATATCCACGTCCTAAGGAATCTACAAAAAATACCGCTAGGTTTAATTAGCGATTTCAGCAAAGTTACAGGATACAAAATCAGTATACAAACACCTTACATGAGCATTTTGTTTGATTCTGTATGTTTGTTAGAATCTGTATGATTCTAAAAGCAGCATTTACAGCAGAAATAACATCAAATCCTTCAATACTGTCCCTAAAGGAGACATGGTTCTCCATGGACAGCCCTGAGCAAACGCACAACAGATGCCATGAAACTCCCAGACTAGCACCTGGACCTGCTGCAGAACCTAACGTGGCTCCTCCTGGCCCATGAGTCACAACCCGGGTGAGAAAATGTACCTCAAGGCAAAGGAAGACGCCACAGACTTCCAGATGCCACTTCCTGAGGGTGGCCGTTCCCACAGGAGCGGCTCTGGGCCCACTCCTGGCCGTGCTGAGAGGGTAGAGGGCGTGCAGATGACACATCGTGGGGAGCGACACCGTGCAGCCCGAGTCTGGTGAGCCCTCTGATGGAGCCACACTCAGAAATGACACATGAACCTGCAGCTCAGGACGATCCCTCCCTTCCTGTTCACGTCATCTGATCTTCCGTAAATGAGTGATCAGGACCCAGGAACTGTGTGCCTGGAACTCTCTGCCTGCCCCCAAATGTATCCTGCTCACGCCCCCTCCCAGTGCTGCGGGCTCAGGCACACCTGCTATAGGTTTTGCCAATGCCTGTGTGCAGTTTTGGGTCCAAGCACATCTGCTGCCTCTGGAAACGGGCTAATTAATAGGGGGAACAGCTGGACTCTTCTCCCAAGACTTTTAATGTTATCTGAGGAAAAAACTCACTTCAAGAGGTTAACATCCTCCTAAGAAGAAACTTATACAAAAAGACTAACACCCCAAGAGTAAAACAGGCAAAGAACACAATTAGGTAATTTGCCAAAGCAAAACAAAATACAGGGCTTCCCTTAGTGGCGCAGTGGTTAAGAACCCGCCTGC